>NC_134703.1:13075438-13450438 GCF_043290135.1 Rhipicephalus microplus | reverse complement strand
GTGTATCACTGGGCTGAGGACGACCTTGATTGCACGGAATGAGGAGGATAATTGCATGGCATTGTATCAGATGGCTGATGGGATGATGCATGGAATTACATAGAATCAGGAGGATGAGTTACATTTTAGGTAATTGAGGCTACATTTTGATGAAGACGAAATGCGACAACCTTCGTGAGCATAAGAAAACCCAGAAGAATAACGTAACCCAAAGTGGCCAGCGTTAGCATGCCTCATTTTGTCAGAGGACAATAGTCCACGCGAAACCAAAATATTTAAATGAATTTGGCGAGTCATTTCCTCTAGCCCTCGAATGTTAAGCTCCATGATCTTTTACGTATTTTATATTGTTTTACACACCGTCGTTTCTAAAGACGCGCAATTTTTATGTGTAACAACACGGCAGACTTTGTTAGAATTGTGGTGCATTATTATACTGTGATGGGATTCACGGAATGAAATATTACTGGCGTTAGCTGAATGAGACACCTGCCACTGTTTTCGAAGCTTTCACGTCAACAAGTATTGTTCTGGTTGATGGGTATATTTGTACGGGCTTATGTGCTCCAGTATTTGTTTGTTGGTGGTGGGTGGGCGCGCATCTATACTTTTGCTTTGCTTCTGTTGTTCTAATCTGTACTCTGTTTGTCGTCTTAATCAATGTGCCGCTGTTGTATGCCTCGATGTATATAACATTGCCTCTGTTATAGGCCTGAAAGTGCTGCCGATTGGAAAAGCCACCATATCTTTTATATGTATGCAATTCAACGTGTTCAGATTCTAATTTTGGACGCCATAAGTGTCGCACTGTCGCCTCACTCAAAATATGGTATCGTTGTCGCTCTTCCTACTTTTGCGCAGCATATGACTCTCTCTGGGTCTGCGCCGAGCACGACCGCTTATACGTAGTTGCTGACAATCAGTAAATTGAATAACGTTTTCGTTAACGAGGCTGGTTCGTGGTCTAATGGGCATTGCAATTGAGCGAATGCCCTTTTGAAAACTATGTCTTGCTGCGCATTCCTTGAATGGAGCTTTTGCGATTCGTCAGCGATTTAAACTTAACAGCGTGACACGCGACTTGAAGGAGGCCTTCGAGTTCACTAAAAAGAAAAGAGAGTACCACCCGTTGCAGCGCTGAGTGTGGCTGCGCGACATCAAGACAGCGTTTGACTCCAGACAGATCGCACTATCATTCTCGTATAGAGGTGAAGCACCGCTACGGGGTACATGCCTCATGTTAGTGGGAAATCCGCTTTCAGGGGCAGGCTTTACGTCACACATTCAAATTTATTTGGTTTGCCTCCTGCCGCTAGTTTCGCATTCAATTCCCTCTTTTGAAACACCAACAGATAATCAGTGGCACCACGGAGAGCCGTCTTCATTGTGTCAATCTCAATTAGCGGGAGTGGGGAAAAAAACTCAAGCTACAGTTGTCGTTAGCGATCAATACTGCGAACCGGCGATAACGAGAAAGTGAAGGGCTGTTTTGTTCAGGAGCTCTGAAGCGCAAATTTTTGGAAGCTTGGGAAGAGATTCCACAGCGTTGCGCGAAAAGCGTTCGAAGCGCCACCTATTTGTGTTCCTCTCTGCTAGTGTGGCTCTCCTTATCCACTTCTGTCTAGTGCGGGGTGCTTTAGAGCGTTAATTAAAAGTTGGGGAGTGGAGACGCAGCCTCGCCGGTTTATGTGCGATGTTCAAAGTTTTTGAGAACCTGTGCACGTGCTTCACTTTTCCTTCGTTTGGCCATGTTCTGGTGCGTCAGAATTTGGCGCGTAAATTGAAAGGTAAGCTTTTCTGTTACGCTCGAAGTGAGGAAGTATTCAAGTGCAAAAAAACAAAACAAAAACGCAACAACAAAACAATAATAACAAGAACGGCTTCTAAGGACACAATGAGCACGCTTTCGTGGTACATCTAAATATCCTGAAAATTTCTAAAGCTAGCACATCCAATATTTGAAACGCGCAGAGAGGATAGAAAATACTGACAGTTTTCCAACAGTGCTAAACAGTAACGTACATACAACGTTGTTTACCGCTATTCAAACACGCCCACTTTTTTAGGAAGCCTCTAAATCATCGCACTGCGCTCCACTCACACGATCAACGGTGACATGATTTTTTTTTCGTATAACGACGTCGTATGTGCCATAGCACCAGATAACCAGGTCACGGCGCGAGAAATTTGTTCCCTGAAGAAAATGTTGGCCGTTATCTGCACGTTTCAGATTACGCCAATATGACCCGAACCTAAGGCGGTGGTACTTGTGTTACTTATCCCTAAATTATCCCATTTCAATCCGTGAGTATTACACATGTAGTGTAAAGGCACACATATATGATCACACAGCACGTGTATTAAACCCACCCCTTTACGGTAAAGAGCAATTATTTAGGTACAATCTATAACGAGCTGTCCCCAACATTCCAGCTCTCTTTGCAATGGTTTGTTAGAGCCTTTAATACAGTGGTACATACCTCGAAAGTTCGTTACAGTGCTAGAAAATATTTCAGAACAGTTTTGTTTATTTAAGATCTGTTGTCCACGTTGGTTATTTCAGCCACTTGTCTCATCTTTTGCTGTTTTGTTAGCTTATTTTTCAAGTGCAGTAGGATGAGTTGCATGCAAATCCCCCTCATTTTTTATCTCACCATTCTTCTTCTACTTCTCCTTCTTATTATTCTTATTCTTATTAATAATAACATTGTTATTATTACTCATGATACACAGACAGACATAGATAGATAGATAGATAGATAGATAGATAGATAGATAGATAGATAGATAGATAGATAGATAGATAGATAGATAGACAGACAGACAGACAGACAGACAGACAGATAGACAGATAGATAGATAGATAGATAGATAGATAGATAGATAGATAGATAGATAGATAGATAAATAGATAGATAGATAGATAGATAGATAGATAGATAGATAGATAGATAGATAGATAGATAGATAGATAGATAGATAGATAGATAGATAGATAGATAGATAGATAGATAGATAGATAGATAGATAGATAGATAGATAGATAGATGACCGGAAGTGCATTCGATTCTATGGAAATCGCAGTAAATTATATCATTGAACTTTTTTATAAAGTGGTAAATTCAACGTAGAACTGCATTGACAGTTGAAAGAACCATGACCTAAAGTGGCTTTACTAACAGCAAGTGCTTGAACATATTCAATAAAAATGATACAGCGCTACTCTCGAGCTATATAGTGTAAACGTATACCTGTTAACAAGCCTAAAAAAACACAATGCCAAGACAATGGCTCGTCATAGTATAGGTTTCTCCCCTTTACGGACTAAGCTCCTTCCAATGGCTGCATGAAGATGCAAAAAAAAAAACACAGACATTTTTTTTTTATATAACGGCACCTGGAGGTATCCGTCTAGCCATGCCCAGCTCATTACATACGTGAACATTTGTAACAGCGCGAACAGGAAGATGTGGGAACACAACGAATGTGGATCGAGGATCAAGTACCTTGTGCCCTGCGGTCAAAGCGCCTGAAAAAGGAAAACAACAAAAGACGATTATTCTAAGCCTGTCCTCTGAATCAGGAGGAAGACGATTGGTAGAAAATAGATAGAGACAAGGACAGAAAATGAAAGCGCGCGACGCTGATTACGGGCACAAATGGTGGTCCCATTCTTCTTTCTAGACTCACGCCCACCCATCACCTGAACTCGTTTGGAGTCTGTCTCAATGACGCCCTTTTGTGCTGCATTCTGCGGGCAAAACAAGCCTTGCGGAGAGGCCGAGCAGAGCGAGGCTCGGTTCATGAAGGAATCCCTGCAAACGAATGATCTAAAGAACAGGCAAGGGCAAAAGACTGCTCGTGGAAGCGCTTGTCGAGGATAACCCACATGCCTCTCCGTCCCTATTTCTCACTTCTTTTAGCAGCCCTTCTTTTCGTTCTCGTCCCTTCTCTTTCAGCCCATACCGTATAAACCCAAACCTAGGGCCAGATGTCCTGATTCTGGATAACAAGCTTCGAACTAGGCAACCTAATTAGCAATTACAAGCATTACCCTTGGCAGAAAAAAAATCCAGAAGTTTTATACTTTGTAAGCTGCGTTATTAGGTCATGTGATATGTTGTTATGTGTTATAATGTTATGTGATAAATTATTTCTGAGCCAGACCACTTGTCGAATTTCTGGCTGCAGCTACGCTCCTCTATGACTGACTTCCCAAGCTTTCATCTTTTCCTGAACTTCTGCTTAAGTGTCAGAGGATAACGTGACATGGCTTCCATAGGAGTGCACCTTGCGGGCCAGTGCTACCCAGAGTCGCTGAGCGGGTGGCTGCTCACCGCAATTTGCCGTCACAAGTATTCGTTGGGTTAAAGGCCTGCAGGCTATGCTAACGTGTGATCTCACTGTTAATACCAGACTTCATTTTATGAGGCATCAGCCATCACTCTTTTTCATGAGTGTTGGCTTTTAAACCGCGTCATGGTCCGATTGCAGACCAATGTGATTTTCACAATAGCTTGTTTTTCTAATAACCTGCTGTACGAGCCTAATTTGATATTGGAGCACAGAACTTTGCATTTTACTCCATGATTCTCAAGAGAGAGACAGAGAGAAATAGATGAAAAGGAAAACGCGGGGAGGTTACCTTGGTAAGAGTAACCGGTTTGTTACCCGAGCCTTTGATTGCAGCCGTGGTTTCAGACAAAATTTGTTAATCAGACCGTCGTTAACACTGTCCAAGTGCAGGCCCTCTATCGATTAGCGAGCGTATATGTTCTGCACACAGCACCGTTAGAGCCTGCCTCGGGCAACTGAAATATCACTGTCCCCTGCAGTTCTCCGTGAACCTACGTGGTCTGACGAGTGTAAGATATCATTCCGTTACTTTTAACTGAAAGAGAGCGAGCGAAACGTACAATAGGGGAGTTAAATTTTTCGTTGTCTTGAGTGGTGCTATTGTGTAAAGAGCACTTCGAAGCAGTGATCGAAATCACAAACAGCCCGTGAACTGTCACGATTTGCAGTCCTGACTTGCCGCGTTTCACCAAGCTGAAGCGAACGGACTACATGATGCCACACTCTCAAATGAAATGTATGAAAATAAAATGGAGAGGAGTGATGTTCATAGTTTGATATGGCATGCTTATGTTGCATGAACACGTCACTACCGCTGCATATATCCGGCAGCGCCGTGGCATTGGCCGCAGTTTCCGTGAGGTACACAGTCATTAAATTGTACGAAAACCGGGCGGCGCTCATTTCCATGTGGCTTATCGGCTGCGTTCCAGAATAATGAGCACCTGCTAAAGAATCTCCAATCTGTCTCGGAAACGGTATCTTCCCGCCACTTACCTGACTTTAGCATGTCCTTTTCAGCCAAAAAAAGATAGACAATGGCTGCGTATCACAAATGCAGAATGAAAAAAAAAAGTGTTAGGGGAAGCCTGCCGAAACTTGGCTTCACGTTGGACACTAATGGTCACCACCCTGTTTCATGTTTTACATCTTTGTTTAGACCTTATTTGACTTCTATATTTTAGAGAAGCTGAGTATAAAAAACAGCTTCTTGTCGAGCCTAACGGGGGCTCGTTAGGGAGCTGAGCGATGCCGACCGCGCAGCTCTGTCGCGAACAAGGAGGAATAAAGTTTGAAGCATACATCAATGGTGCAGCACTCGGTTTTTTCAAGGCGCGGCGCTGAAGAGGGCCATTGTGCACGCTTAGTGGCACTGTCGTAGTTGTGGCTTTCTAGCAAAGCGCCGAGGAGTCGAGTCTATAAGTAAAACTCACACGCACATGCGCCAACCTCGCAGAAGCATGTATAGGCAAAGTCAGTGGTCTGTGCAATGCCGGTGGAGCTAACGATAATCATTGAGTTAACTTGAAATGTCTGCTACGGTTAAATCATTCAACCAGTCAACTATAATACTACCGTTTCACTTCTGCCAAATTTGATATATATCATGGACTAAAAGTATATTTGTCACAGAGCTGGTGTATGGTGCTCCAGCGTTACACTATGTTCTTTACGTATACGGCAGTTTTTCTCGCACTGACTGTTCATCAGAAACTGCCCTAGTCCATCTAATACCCACGGCAGCAAGTATACTTCCTCTTGGCAATCCCTTCCCGCGCGCCCCATTTTCTCCGCTCATTTTTCACACCTTCTCGAGAGTGTGTGCTCCCGCTTAAGCAAAAATAATCTCCCGGATAAGAAGAATACGTGATAAGAGGAGCCTGCCTACTGGCGCAACGACGCACGCCACTTCAGGAAGCGACAAAAGCGCATTGACTCAGCATGGGCGGCCGTCGGCAAGCCAAACGAAAATCGTTCCATTCCCACTGTGACCCGCCAGAGACGGGATAACTAATGCTTCCCGGTAATTTACGATGCTCTCTAGGCCAGGGCTGTCAGCTTCTCCGACATCGGGCGACTCACAGTCACTCGATGGTCTGGAACAGCTTCGCGCCCAACGCAGACGTGCGCTCTCATTGTCAGAGACTGGCGGTGCGATTGGTCCAGGCAAAGTGCTGACTCACATCTGCGAAACACGCTCGCACAGTACTGCCGACATCATTTCGCCCTATCACATAAATACATACACGTACCATTTCACTCGCGCATCGGTTTTCTTTCCGTACTCTCTTCATTATATTTCGCTTACAATAGAAATGCGGCAAGGTCCTCTTAGAGATCGGCACCGTCGTGTTAGGGAAACGTATGGAACGAAACCTGCCGTATGGAAGCGTTATCCTGGAAGTGTCTATTGTGCAAAGCTAACGCACTTTTCAAACAGTGCCGAGGTTAATTACTTCGTTATTCCCCCTCTGAGAGCATGAATTATCGCTCACCATGGCTAGTCATTGATACGGCGCAGTTGCGAGAAATCATAATTGATGCGGCATGGCAGTGTATGAATGAATAACACCTCTATTTGGAAAACTCTGGGCCACAGTTTTGCAATATGGGAGGAAGGAATTATTAGGTGCACGGCGTGAGCATGTGAAGAGAACGCCAGTTCGCGTTCATTCGTTGCAGTAGACGTTCTAAGAGTCTCTATCTCCCGGATTAATAGACCACCAAAAACAGGACACTTGTACAAGCATAGGTTGCTAGTGTTTTTGAGCTTCATCATTACACTAACACAAAGCTTAAGCTTCTTGTGTCATTGCGTGGCAGGTGTTTGATGCACGTTCGTCCTCACGAGAAAGCAGAGCCAAGCCCCCTAAAAAAGGTGTTGTAAATATCCTCGGCATAAGCCATGACAGTGCGGGCATCGAGGAGAATGGTTTCCAGTTGCTTGTCTGTCTACAAACCATTTCTCAAGTATATGGAGTGCATATGCGGCATTAGCCATAACCTTGTTTCGAAAATACACCAGCTCCTCAACAAAGGTGTTGGTGTAGCTTGTAAGAGCGTTCGGTTACTGTCGGTTTTCACTTTTACGCGAAAATAATTCATAAATGGTGCGCTATACAAAAGCTCTCACGCAACAATTTTAGATGTGTATTGAGAAGGTCTACCTCGTTTGGCGACGAAGTGGGCTGCGGGCTAATGAATGAATATTCAAGCCCACCCGCTTGCGCGGTGACCACATGAGCGGCTTCGTTCCCCCGTCCGGGCCAGTATGACCTGGTGTCCATAAACATTCCGCATAAATTCCACAGTTCTGTAATCTCTTTAACTTCTTCCTAATGTCGTTGGCCACTGTGTCTTCAGTTGTTGTTGCTGTGAGCTGAGCCACCGCTTCGTACGAATCTGTCAATATGCGATAACTATTTCGAACATTCTCACTAGCAGTGTTCTCCACATCAACCAGAATAGTGTCGTTCGCTCCCTATATGACCAACAATTCTGCATGTAAGGGTGCCCACCGGGAAGCTGGTAACTACGACAACCATTTTGGCGGAATATGGTGTGCTGACTCAGGCTATACAAGTTTGTTCGCCTGTGATCGTTGCGTCAGTGTGGATGTCGATGGTGTTCTCAGGTTTACGGAGGCGCTGCCTTTTCTCGAAGACTTGTCTGGTGGTTGTGTGGTGCCTGGTGATCAGGCGCTGTTGTTTTAGTGCGCTGCATGGGACTTTCCATTGCGATGCTGGGGTCCTTTCCTCGTGCTCTAATCACGCGTAAACTCTGTTGTCCCATGCCATGATTTGTTTGACCCGTGGCATATTTTCAAGCAGATGACGTGCGAATACTTCCTTCATTACCTACGTCTTTCATTAGACGTAGTGGCACAAGTGCAAGCTGCTCCTCGTTCCTTGCACGTCTACTAATGGGCAAATTAGGGTCCCTTGAGCACAGATTGCTAGTCGCAACAGTCACGAGCTATGGCAGTGTAACATACGACTAGTAGGGAATACCGATACGTATTGATGGCCCCGCATGCTTCATGATGAAGAATACTGACATGATTTCCCCTTTTTAGTGATAACAACTGCATCTTATAAAAGCAGAGACGTAACAAACTGTATACATTACCATACAGTACTATAAGGGGGTCCAAATATGTCATGTCGATATTCTCAGTTTTCTTTACACTCAACACACGCTCTGATATAAAAGAGAAAGTTTCATTTATCAGGCATCGGCCAATTAAACGCTCTTCTTGTAGAAAAGTTTTGGAGGCTTATATTGCCTCGAGCATTGTTTTGCGTTCACTAAATTCTTACTCGCTCACCCCATCTGTTTGCTACCGCTGAGGGCAAAAATATTATCTAAACAATGTGGTATATTCTATAAATGGAAAGGCATACCATGGTCTCTACACCATCCTACTGGACCCCAGATGAAAGTTTGTCTTCTATAATTTTATATACTTCTAGCTTTTTATTGCCATTTTACCCTACCGGGAAGCAAATGGATGGGGCGGTGGCGTATAGATAGCGGAGCAACTTCGTGTCTCATAACTGCTTTATCTTGATGATTCGATCGGCAAATCTATATAGAATCTGCAGCTCTGGCTTCACTGAGGCCCACGGGAATTCTGCCGGTTATTTCCGCACCACTGAGCCCGAACGTTGAATGGATCTCTTCTGTTATTACAGGCAAATAAGAAAAAGAAAGTACGTGGAGAAGGCGAGGAATGGAAGCGGAAACAATACAGCACAGATCGGATAGATCTCCTTGTTGTGGGAGTCCTGAGAGCAACCAGAGCGGCGAGAAGAATCGTCTGTCTGATAATTCAAAGCCAGCCAGCCGGATTTCTGCAGCACTGAAAGCAGGTCGCCACAACTCCGATCGAGGCACATATTTTATTGAAGTGTAGTTCATTCTTGGAAGTTCTTTTGGTGAAGAGTATCAGAACACCGTTGCTCAACATCGAGTGCTTGTACCTATGTTTTTATTCTCCAAAAAGTTTTGACAGGTGTTGTAAGGTTCAAACTGTATTTGTTTTTGATCTTGGCGAATCGCGTAAAAAAGCGATTGGAATGGGCAGCTACGGTGGAGGAGGGGGAGAGAAAGCTTGTTTTGGAAAACTTTCTTCAAGTTTTACTTTTTCTATGAAAGAGGGCCCGGTTCACCAGTTTTGGCATCGACTGCGAAGTTCTGATAAATCTGTACCGTACCCATTGTCTAATTTCCAGACAAATAGAAAGTTACCTCTAGTTTCACGATTTCTTTCTGAAACAAATCATAAAAAGTTGAAATTCCTTGATATGAACTTGGTCATTGCAACTTGAGCCCAAGTTATAGATGATATACAACTGTGACGAGGCTCCGCACTGGATTAACAAAAAAATACCAGGTACCGTACTATCTAACATGATTCGCTAGTGAGTTTTCGGAGAGCAGATAGATGCGGGTATCGCTTGATATTTATAGCATTGTCTTCGCTAGTATTTCCCTTTGCTGTCGAAAAAGAAAAGTAACTAGTAATAACGAAAGCACGAGAGGGAAAATATCTGGCGTGGAATGTTGAATTCTGCGATGTTGAGCACACACACACACACACACACACACACACACACACACACACACACACACACACACACACACACACACACACACACACTTAAATTGTGTCCCAACCGCCAATACTTTCAGAATGCTCCTGCGCTAAACATATATATTCTGGCTCAGAAGAACAAGACACTGAGTTGAATATGTCTCAATTTTTCGTTTCTACTCGCTGTGAAGGAGTAAGCAGCAAATGAAACAAAGAAATGTTGGTTAATGAAAGGCTGTCTTTTTCATGAGGGCATCGATCGGAGAAAACTTGCTCGGCTCAAGAGCACTTTAGGCATGATTACTAATGGTTGTCGAGTGAAAAAAAAAAAGCGTGGTCGTAGTTGCACAAGCCTGAAGACACACTGACGCTTATTGGTTCCTAGCTTGTCCTGGTTATACGAGGTGTTGCCAAGTTGCTAAATTACGCTGAGTTGCAGGCAGCACTGCCAAGTTATATGAAGCTCCACTGAAGTCAAGCACAGTCGCTTCTCGCTGCTTCGCTGCATTTCCATAACGAATTGCACCACAATTCCCGGTACGCGCCTTCGTCACCAGCCGTGCTAAAGGTTCTCTGGTCTCTTCTGTCCGCATTCGGTCCCACTAGCCGCCGTCACGCACCTGCTTTATACAGAACGAAGGAGCGCATGCGCAGTTGGCCATGATGTCACGGCAAACGTGACCTACTGGTTGCACGCAATGGCAACACCTCCTAGAACTATATATATTTAGGAGGTGTTGGCAATGTTCAGGCAGGCAGGTTTTCTGGTGGAGCAGTGTATACGCTATCGAGGCAGAGGCACAGTTGTGCAACCGATTGCTAGGCATTGCAGGGAGATGCCATCGATGCGCTGAAATCTTTCTTCTTATTATTTTACTTTGACTCTTCATTTGAGCGCCATGGCTTAAACAGCGCCTCTGTTAAAACTTGTGTGATAGGAAACCTTTGAAGCTTACATGTACGAGCAACGAATGAGCACAGGGTTAAGTGTAACGTATTATGTAGTTAATTGCAGAATAAATATTAAATGTGCAGTTTCATTGAATGTGCGGAGAAATCCAGATAGTATTCACAGAAACCTTAAGCGTGTACAGTCGGCCTCCAAAGTTTAGAGGCCACTATGATTGGGAAAATTTGAAAGATGTGAGCAATTAAGGACTGTATTCGACCGAACTTCACAATGCACCTCGTAACTGCAATTTAGAACAGTCCGGAAATGTAAATTCAAGACTGCCTGCGAAAGTCGCAGTATCATTTTTGTAGTGTACCGTGGTACGAAATCTTTCGACACTGACTGCACATTTCTGTAACTGACTGCACTATCAAAGAATCCCGAGAAAGTGACGGTAGTTGACCATCCATATGCTCTTAAATTTACTGGTACAATGAGCAAAAAAGCGGATGACTTTTCAGAAGTTATGCATAATCTTCTCAATGAATCGGTACCATGTACATTTTGCGACTATTCTTTTGGAGTATGTAGAAAATTGCAGAAAAAAGTTACTGCATGTTTGTACGCATATTTTCGACAAACATGAAAGACAGAAAAAATCACTGTGCAAAGGATTGACCCTGCCTCCACTTTTTCTATTTGAAAAATTCGTGAGCCACGTGGTTTTTCTTCTACTTAAATATTCATAATATTTTCCCAGCAACCATCTTTCTAATGCTTGCTATTATTGCATGCGTTTGTTGTTTTCCTGTGCAATAATTTGTTCCTAAGCCTTATCCTGTTCAATTAAAAAACATATATATTCTTACAATCAGCCCAGAATGCTATAACGTGGTTAATGTCTCCTTTCCGGCATATCTGCCTTTTTTAGAAAACAATTGATGGCATCGCTCGTCAGTCGCGGTGCGCGCGAAGCAGCGTCAAAGGCAACCGCTACGGTGGTCAAGTGGCTAAAGCACTGGGCTGCCGACACGCCAGTCGTGGGATAGAATCCCGGTTGCCACGGCCGCATTTTCGGCGGAGGAGAAAGTGCTTGAGGCCCGTCTGCTTAGGTTTAGGTGCACGTTAAAGGACCCCAGGTGGTTGAAATTTCCGGAGCCCTGCACTACGGCGTCTCTCGTAATGTCGTTTAAGGACGTTAATCCCCAGCAATAATATTAGTTTCAGCGTCAAAGGTGCCATTGAAAGATCACGATGAGCTTTAAAAGCAGCTGCACGTTAGAGCCGATGGCCAAGAAAGAGCTTCTTCTTAATCGATAACTGTTTTTTTTTTTCGCTCTTGGGTAGTGACATTAGGCCTGTGCATCGTATGCTGCCTCAGGATGCTGCCTCAGCGCGGGGCCTTCGCCAGGCCACGCTCCACCTGCCACCCATAAAGACCATAAAGCCTGTGCCTCCCTTCACCCCCCCGAAACACGTCTCTGTACCCACCTCTCTTTCCTCGGCGAGGCCTGTACACCCTTATAACGCACGAAACTTGACAGTCTCACGAGAAGGTAGCTTTGTCTGCGACATCACACTTTTGGACTGTGAAATGGGCAACCGCGTTACATTTTAAATACGAAGCGTTGCTTAGCGCACTTCGGCGACTTTGAGCGTATCTATCTATCTATCTATCTATCTATCTATCTATCTATCTATCTATCTATCTATCTATCTATCTATCTATCTATCTATCTATCTATCTATCTATCTATCTATCTATCTATCTATCTATCTATCTATCTATCCGCCTCTCCTGGCCGTTTCAATTATGGGGTCTATATGAAAATTGGTATGGAATAACATGACTGTGTGACGCGCATAAGTGTCTAGTCATAACACGAAAATCATGACAAGTATGTCATGAATGCCATGATATACACGTCATGGTATTGCTGATCTTGCGGTGGTTTCGTTCTCATGGCATATTGCAAACCTAGTATGGTATCACATGACTGCATGGCGAACATAAGTGACAGCCCTAACGTGGAAATTATGCATGTCATGTAAGTCATGACTACACGCCATACGTTCGTGGTGTGGTCGTTACGCTAACCTTACATATACCAAACTCGGTGTCATGTGACGTCAATGAATGACACATGTATATGACTGGTGCGAACACGATAATCATGGCATGCGTATCATCTGAGAACATGACTACATACGCACGCTCACGAAGCGCCCGCGTCTTCACATATACTAAATTTAGTTTCACATCCCATGAATGGACGACTAAGGTAAATGACACGTCCCAACATGATATTCATGATACGCATGTCATGTAAAACATGACTATATACCACGCTTATGATGAGCTGTGGCCATTCCGCTATGTTTACATATACCGAATTTGATATTACGTAACGTTACTGGGGGACGAAGTTAAGTGACTCATCCAAACGTGATAATCATAGTATGCGTGACATGTAAAACATGAACACAGGCTGCACTCATAGTGCGCTCGTGGCCATTTCCCTAGTTTCGCATACAGAAAATTTGGGAGAACGTGACTTGAATAGAAAACGAACACAAATGTCAGGCGCTAGCATGATAATAATGACATTGAAATTATGTACGGCATAATCTATACTTCTACCACTTCTGAGCCTTGTGTACGTGACTATAAACAGCATTCTTGCATCCTATTTATATATCTGAGTGCGCATAACATTTCTTTTTGTGTTTACTGTGTACTACTTCCGGCGTCTCGTAATGTTGTGCTGAATTCAAAGTGACATATGAACGTCCCTCATTCGTACTTTGATTGATTTGTGGGGTTTAACGCCCCAAAACCACCATATGATTATGAGAGACGCCGTAGTGGAGGGCTCCGGAAATTTTGACCACCTGGGGTTCTTTAACGTGCACCCAAATCTGAGGACACGGGCCTCGACATTTCCGCCTCCATCGGAAATGCAGCCGCCGCAGCCGGGATTTGAACCCGCGACCTGCGGGTCAGCAGCCGAGTACCTTAGCCACTAGACCACCGCGGCGGGGCCCTCATTCGTACTTTGAATATCATTAACTTCCACTGGACTTGAGATTTGAGAATTTTGTTTCTGTGTTCCTTTGAAAATGACCACGCAGGCAAGCATGCTCCAGTCGTCTCTTGAGAAAACCTGGTTCAGCAAAGAAAGACAGCCAGCGCCATGGAAATGTTAGAGTTGGCCAAAGTGTGTGTATACTCTCATTTTCTTTTGCAGGAATTAGCCTTGTCGCCGTCCATCACGCTACACGAAACCAAAACTGCAAGTGAACCCCCCCCCCCCCCCCCAAATAAAACATCTGCGTAAGAAACCAAAATTATGTTACATCATTCAAGTGTATGAATGCATAACTTATGATCTGTGCGTCAGTCCGTCCTTCATGCTAGTTGACGACTTCAGCATACACATCATAGAGCTTAGAACCAAGCTTTGACCACTCATCATCATTCATTCCGTGGAGATGCGTGCCTTTTTGTTGTGCATGCTGTCCAGAAGTTCATGGATTCGAATCACGACTGTGGCGGCCGCATTTCGATGGCAGCGAAAGGGCACAAGTCAATGTGCTTGGATACGGGTGGCCGTGAAAAGACTCCGGGAGCTTGAAATATCTGGAGCACTCCACTACCGCGTCTCTCGTAGTAATATCGTGGTTTTCAGACCCAAACAATATTTAGGGTTGTTGTGCGAAATAGTTGCGCGCCTCAGTGAGAGCGGGCAAGCTGTGCGAATACCTATAAAAAAGGTTCACTCACTTTCCCATTAACGCTGCATGAAAACAACCCGTAACGTGCAGAAAAGTATAGAAATAACGCAGGAAATATAGGGCAAAGTAAATTATTTCATGTGTTTGAGTTATTTCCTATGCTCATAAGCTGTTTTGCAGTAATATAAGTTTGTTAAGTGGGCTTGCAGTTGCGTGTCAGTGGTATAGTACTCTACAACATAGTTTAACGCGATGGCATTAAAGAGCTTATATCCCATATATCACGCGTCGGCGTGGTTGGTTGTGAGAGAAAAATCATTACCTTGTCGACCAATAAATCGAGAAATATGCAAACAAACTAAATAACAGAAATTTGTGGGTCTGACTGAGGTTTAAACCTTGGCATACTTCGTGGAAAGCAGGTGTTCTACCACAACACCACAATATGGCTGAAGCTGCATTGCCAGATACACAAATTATGAATGTCGTGTACGCCCCACCGTGGTGGTCTAGTGGCTAAGGCACTCGGCTGCTGACCCGCAGGTCGCGGGATCTAATCCCGGCTGCGGCGGCTGCATTTTCGATGGAGGCGAAAATGCTGTATGCCTATGTGTTCATATTTGGGTGCACGTTAAAGAATTCTGGTAGTCGAAATTTCCAGAGCCCTCCGTAACGGCGTCTCTCATAATCATATGGTGGTTTTGGGACGTTAAACCCCACCTATCAATCAATGTATGTCATGTACAGGAAAGAGTGTATTTGACGCATCATATATTGCATGGTAGAAGAGTAGAATCACACCAGGCGACAAATGAGGCGAATTGAGCAACGAGTCGATGTATTGAAGGCCTATAACTGTTACAAAGCGCTCAGACATATTCAATCATACCAATAAATAGTAGCGTGTTAAATCAAGAGTAGTGTACTCGCGAGGAAGTGTAGGGACGAGACGGTGCTGTGAAGCTGCTTTTTATTGTCTACTCCCACGTACCGCTATGTATAGTTGACAATGAATTGCGTTATTATTGTGTTGTAGAAGTGTGAGTATCTGTATTCAGTGTTCAATTTTTTTTTATTTTTCCCCCCACTCTAATGCGGATTCTTCCCCCCACTCTAATGTGTTACATCCTTGTCGTAAAATGTACCTTTTACCTAGTTATGTCTGATCGCAGTGTGCGTTCCTTTTATATGAATTGATGTATACCTTGTTTTTAACAGTATCCCCCCCATGTAATGCCTCTCGAGGCCTTTAGGGTATTTAAATAAATAAATAAAATAATTCCCGTGGGCGCTGTGGGTACTGATAAATAAGTAAATACCTAAATAAATCATCAGCAGCAGCACAACCTCAATAAAGTGAACATCTGCGTGATTATTTTTCCTTTGAATTCTCTAGTTAGCATTTGTCTTCAATATCGCCAGGAGGTCATTCCACGATATGACTTTGTTAAATATTTAGGGGTACTTAACAACGAAAAGGTAACTTGGTAAAACAACATTAAATATATTAAATCTAAGGCTACTCGAGCCATTGAATCAATTCGCAAACTCGGTCGACATCCTAGTCATCTACACAGGGAAAGTCTAATTATTATTTATAGTATGTATATCTCCCCGAGTCTAGAACTTGGTTGCGTATTATAACCTTGGGCCCAGTATACAAGTTTAGTTCCCTCGTTATCTTAAAACATGAGGTTTTGGGAGTTGTCTAAATATTTTAAAGTTAACTGCCAACAGTGCGATATGTTAAGTAGCCTGAATACCCACCCTAGTTTATAGAGTAGTCATTCTCACTGTCAAAGCATATTTAAAAGTTTACACTTCCTGTGTTAGACGATTACAGTTTGCATTCTTATCTGAACCGAGAATATTTTTAATGAGCCTTCGTCTAGGCTACATAGGCCTCAAGTTTTGTTTCTTCAAGAGCAGCTAGAACCTTTAAGTGTTAACATATGCAGAATTATTTCAAATGAGTTATTTCGCAAAAACAAAAATTTAGTTTGATAATATATTCCTATTTATTTATAAACTACTACCGCATGGATATATAACAGGTTTATAAGAAGACTATGTACTTCAGCCGGAAAATGATAGTGTAATGGTCACGGGGTTAGCGGAACATGTGTTTTACAATGTTGTAGCTCCCCGTACATAAAAGTTTGCGTACACACGCAAACGCATGCCTTTACGTTTACCTTAACCATAAAATACGATAACAACTGCATTTAAACTGTAGTTAACATAGGTAAAATTGAATCAGTACAGTGGCAAAATTACGAGAGAGTTTTTTTGCTATCGTATATGGTATCCTCGTATGCGCAAAAAAGTGAAGTACAAGGTTGCCGCAACGATGGTGTCTACATCTTGTGTTACCTGCAAGCACACTTATGAACACATTGGCTTACGTCTAATGTTTTTAAGGCGAAAATGATTGAAAAGGTAACTCATTCGTAAAAATGCCGTTGCGAGTTTTTTTTCACCGGACGTATAGAATGCATGACGTTTCTGCAATGGCAATTTTGTGATTTCCTGGTACATTCAAGCTCCACTAGATGACGCCCCCTATCCAGCCTGATGGGGTCTCGCACGTATACGACTTCGGTGTTGTGGGCCACTCTAGCTTTTTTACTCCGGCTGAAACAATCTGATCGCTTTTTGCGCTCTCATTTCATCTTATTTTACTCGATGGTTGGAGTCTCCGCAGTTGTGTGTCCCTATGAACAAACGTGGATTTGAGAGATAGGGCCGCAAACGTAAAGCCTATCCGGTGGGTAGTTAACGTTCCGTAAAGAGCCCTGCAAGCCCAGATTCCATATGGTATCTTGTAACACGGTAATGTGAACAAGGAAACGTACAAACTAAAAGCCCCAATATTTCCAGAAGGATCCGTTACAGCGTGTCTCATAGTCACAACTTGGTTCTGGGATGTTAAAACACAATAAATAAATAAATAAATAGAGAACAAAATTGGACACCGGCTTTACATATTGTGTTGGTGTTTAGTCGACGCCTAAAACACGTATTTCTCTCGTTTTTGTTGTTCAATAGACACTGTTAGAACGTAATAAAAAAATGCCACGCTAAGTTTCACAGTGCCAATTTGATACTCAAAATGAAAGAACATACACCCTATGGTGATGTTTTGTGTTTTGTACCCAATTCGCGCACTGAAGTTTAGCGTTGTGAACCAACTAGCCCAGCAACTAATTCTCTTAAGATAAGAAACTATATCGATAACCCTTCGTAATAGAAATATTCCTGTCATTTTGACCTTTCTTTAATGCCTGTGTCCAACAATCATTCGCCTTTTTCGTGTTTAAATTACCGGAAGAAATGAGCACATCATGTCATCTGGCTACTGCACACTTTTATTGTATTTAAAATTCAACAGTAGTTTACAATAAGCCTATATATTCCGGTGCCCTGGGGCCACATAACAATACGACTTCGAACAGCAGTACGGCGCAGGAATTACGTCACAGTTACGTATCTAACTCTTTCTTTGGCTAACACATTAGCCACAGCTTCCGCAAGATTACACTTATTTAGCGATACAGCAGGCGTCATGCACAGCCATGCACAGATAGCGCATATGCGTTCACAACTTGTCTTTATGCATAGCATGCGCTGCGGGGCGCGCACATTACGTCGGCGATGCCGCGACGGGCCTGATATCGTTAAATGTGCGCACCGTTTAGAAAGCTAGATGCAGCGTCAGGCGTCTTAGCGGCGATGTTCGCATGTTCAGCTATTTTTTTATAACACCGAGATAAATCAGCATGCTAATTGGGGTATACAACGCGCAGGCAGGAAACTGACATGGGAGCAAAATGAGCGTTCCGAAAGTGAGGCTCTTGAATGAGTTGTGACGCGTCCAGGCTCCCCTCCACTGTACTGTTCTAGGAGGCAAAAAGACAGAGAGATTACTCTGCGCTTGCCTGCCCCTGTCGTGCCCGGCTGCCCCTAGATGTCGACCTCTTCAACCGAAGGCACTCCATTTTGAGACTGCCAGTGACATTGAAGCATGGTTTTTCTCTTTCTTGTTTTTTTTTCCTGTCTTCTAGGCTGTACTATCTCTCACTTCGGTGTAAAAGAAAAAAAAACAACAATCAGTGATGTCAGTCAGAGAGTTTCCCGCACTCTTGCGAAATCACAACGTTAGTGACGTTATATCAGTGGAATTTTATCTTCACGCTCGCACATATCGCTTTCTCTGCGGCAGTCTAAAATTTTGTATTTTAATCAGCACTCCAACGCTTCATGCTTGACAGTATGTATGCTAGACAGGTCTGACGAGACGATGACACCATTCTCAGCTCTAGGGGACATTGATTTTTGTATCTCCCCGCGTTTTTCTTATGCAAAGTTGACGCCATATTTACGTGGAACCGGTGACCCAAATGTTACTTCAGATGTAGATCTATTTTTAAACCAGTGAATTTTTCACTGGCCCTGCGCAATAACGCCATTTTCCCACATGCAAAAGGAAATTCTTTAGATCGTGACGCATTAAGCGACCGACACGTCAAGTTTAACAGCTACGTCGCAGTACCATTACGGGGGCCATAAGCAGAGAAGGCACAATCACCTGACAGTCACGCGACATTTTTTATTCTTACTTCCGGGGGCCTTTTCCAATGCCTTTATTGTCAGATAGCGCGCTTTTGATATTTA
The DNA here is from genome assembly GCF_043290135.1 of Rhipicephalus microplus. Lineage (NCBI taxonomy): Eukaryota > Metazoa > Arthropoda > Arachnida > Ixodida > Ixodidae > Rhipicephalus > Rhipicephalus microplus. Next base: position 13,431,185 of record NC_134703.1, on the reverse strand, counting down.
TTTAGCAGGATCCAATATGCAAGTTGTTCAAGAAAGATCACTTCCGTTTCCGATCACAGCATATGTCACCTGTTCAGACATTTATCTGTCTACATTTATTTGCCCATAGAAGTAGATATAAGCATTTACTTTGGCCTGGCACTCTCTTGTCGAATATGGCATTGCTAAACTGAGAACGAAAAGAACTCATACTTCTGAAGCAGACTTTGTCAGTTCGAGTATTTTTTTTTAATTTCTTGTGTATGTTTTCCTCGAAAAAAGAAAAGTTAACATGTTGAAATATAAGGCAGGTAGCTACTGAAACAGGATTCTAAGCAGAGCATGGAAAATATTATTTTATTTTTCGCTGCATAACTTTGTGATACGGAGTAGCCGAGGCAATAGGCACCTCAACCTCTCCACAGCAAAACAGTTAAAACAGAACAGAACAGAACAGGCAGCATCGCACTGGTGGCGCCAAGCCTGGAAAAACAGCGGAATTATGCGGCCTTCTCTCGGTACTTTTCTCTTTCTTTTTCCTGTCTGCGATCATTTTTATAACATGAAGATGTTTTATGTCGGCGTGCACCAAGACTTCAGTGACCTGTTTTTTGTCAGGAAAATGAGGTTAAAGAACACAAAACACCAGGAAAAAAAATGTCGAGGCAAAAGGATTGAAATCCATGGCCTCTGGTACCGCCCCAACAGATTTTAGGCGCGTTATCCGCTGTGCCATGGTTGCATGCTTTGTTGATACGCCTTTAAAAATACGCCATTTATACATGCCACTGTCCTATCGCAGCGTTCTTGGGTAAAGCGGAGTAATGTAACGAGACCTTGGCATCCACGATTAGTTCCTTTAAGGCGTCGTTTCTAAGGGCCCATTTTATTCGGCACGTTTTCAAGAGAAGTGCAGTTTTGTAAATGCGGTAACAACCCCCCCCCCCCCCCCCACCAGGTGGCGACCTTACTCCAAGCGTCGGCGTCACTCATAGCATCCATTTATATAAAAAATTGTTGTTGATTCTTCTTTATGGGAATAAGTAAAACATGAAAATGAAACAGGTCATTTCAGAAGTAGTTTAGTGTTCTTTGTGCATTAATTCGTCACAATGCTGAATGAGTGAATGTAAAGCAAGAAATCGCGAAGTCACGCGAACAACGGCAAGCGGCAGCAGCTCATAACTTGAAACCCGCTGCTCAAGGAGAAAGCACAGAGGACATGAGCATGCACAGGGCGACCGCGAACAAATAATTGCACAGCTCGAAACTTGAAGTGCGGTCTATCAACATACAAAAGCAAAAAGCCACACTAAACTAGCGCACGAGTATACACAGGACAAGCGCGAATAACTGTCACAATTCGTTCTTGCTCCTTTCGTAAATGCGGCCGCGGCCGCGAGCGAAGTGACCTTTGTGCTCTTCTCGAAACACGAGTCTATAAGCGCACGCGCAGGAGAGACCACGCTTCGTGGAGGCGGTGCTCTCCGAAACGCGAAAGGCGACGACGAGCAGGCCCAACGCGCGCTCGTCGCGCCATCTCGCTGCTAATGACGAAAACGCGCTGAATCTGCGAAGCTTTGAGGACTGCCAAATGGTGTGTGATGTATATAAATGGCTTGAAGTGGTTACGTGCGTGCTGTGGCGTAGTTGTTAGCGCTACGTTCTGCTGTTCGACAGTTCGCTGCTTTGGCATTTCGATTTTTTCTTTGCAATCATTTCTGTATAAGTTTCAACATCTTATCCGTGACAGAAATACGTCACTGGAGCCGTGGTGGCCACCGGCATAAAACACTTTCATGCTAAAAAAAAGAGCAACCCTGCGTCACCTGGCTGTGAACCACGTTCTCCACTTATGCTGGCCCCCCTAAACGTCGCATCCTGTCAAAAGCAGAACATGATGGGCGTTGCGCTTCTCCCTGAGGGCCGTGGTGTTCAATGACTTCACCATGCCGTGAGTAGGTGACCTTAGCCGAAGTTCGGCATTCAATGAGTAAAGCTGTTATAGTTGTCAAATCTATTTTTTTCTGGTTCTGATTTCACTGTTGACTAGCCATTACAGCTAGTTAACGGTAATGCTTGTGGTGCTTCATTCATCCCAGACATCGGCGACCACAGGGGTTTATTAATGACGAACGTTAGCCGACGGGATGGAGATGTATAACTCAGTCTCAACGTGGATGCATATACCTGCCAAACACTAATTGACCATGCGCAAGCTCTCAGTAACCATTCAGCTACTTCGATAAGAACACGTATTACCTTCAGGTATTACTCATTCTTATGACGGATGGAACAGCCATGTTATTTTTTGTCTCTTTTCATTCCGATAGCTTTCTCTCTCTTTATTTTCTCTCTTCCTGTTCTTTGAATAACTTATGTATCTCCTCTCACTTTTTCTACCTTCATCCCTGTCCCCCTTTCTCTTTCTATTTCTTCTTTCTTTCTTTATATCTTCCCTCTTTCTTGGTTTCTTTATCTGACATACTTTCATTCTATTTCGCTCGTGCTCTATGGCTCTCTTATCACTCTTCTTTTTGCGTCGATTTAACACTGCCACTTACACCGTGTGTTTCTTTCTGTGTGTTTTCCCTACGTCTTCCCTTTTCTTCTCTCGCCTTTTTCTTTCTTCTTATCTCTTTGAGTTGTTCTCTCGTCCATCCGAATTACTGTATTTTACGCCTGACTTTGGAAGAGGGCGCATCGGACGAACATGTTCGGGGAGCGAAGCAGAAGACGAAGGAGGGGCAATGAGAGTTCATGCATCCATAATAGTCAAACCCTTGCCTCGCAATGTCCACCCTCAGCCTTATATCGCTCGCCACGTAGCTCGCGCCCTTCACAAGAGTTACGGACAAGCTGAGGATGCCATTTGGGTAGAGGCCGCTTGTACAACACAGGAGGCTGTGGAAGTTGCCTACGACCCTACGCTTCATCTCCTGATTCACCGCCTCCCCTCAGGCTCTTCAGCTGAGGAAGCAGAGGAAACCGCCATCGCCTTAGCCTTGCACAGTCCGATGCACAGTACGTCTTCACTGATTCGAAAATTGCTCTGTACAAATATGCCATGGTGGAATACACCCCTCTGCCTGGCAGTTGTTGAACACCCCAACAAAAAATTTACTGCGTATCGTAGTGCTTCAGTGGGTACCGGCTCATTCAGAAAACCACGGAGACGAGGCTGCCGATAAAATGGCCTGAGGTTTGATTTGCGGGGCTCAGGACAGCCTCAATTTGGGCTTCTCGGAGGAGCAGCCGCACACTTTCACAGAGCTCACGCAAATGCTGCACTTGAACCGTCAAATTTACCTTTCCCAAACTACTCTCTAATGCACTCGCAACAAATCATATGGAGGCGTCTCCAGACTCGCACTCTTCCTTCTAACAGTGGAGCCGAAATCAGCTCCAGTGTTAAAGAAAGGCGCTATCTTTTGCAGTTACAGCGTAGACAATTGTGTACGCGAACTTCGAAGGTGTGTCACTAAATGCGTGTTTCTTCAAATGGCCTGCAACTCTGTATGCACACTCATGCAGACTTCATGAGTGGACAGGTAGCGGTCATTCATTTCATTGTGGGGCGTACTGCTGCGGGGAGCCACTTTGCTGCACACACTACCTTGTTCGGAGGCCCCGCCGCGGTGGTCTAGTGGCTAAGGTACTCGGCTGCTGACCCGCAGGTCGCGGGTTCGATTCCCGGCTGCGGCGGCTGCATTTCCGATGGAGGCGGAAATGTTGTAGGCCCGTGTGCTCAGATTTGGGCGCACGTTAAAACCCCAGGTGGTCGAAATTTCCGGAGCCCTCCACTACGGCGTCTCTCATAATCATACGGTGGTTTTGGGACGTTAAACCCCACAAATCAATCAATCAATCAACCTTGTTCGGAGATCGTTCGAAGTGCCACGTTCCAGAACCAACGTTATTTTTTTTGTTCTCCTCTTGAAACGAATGCCACTAAAACCTAAACTGTGCCGACATTTCGGACCTAATACTTGATTCTTTTCATGGAGTTACTGAAGCTCACTGACAGCTGAATAATTAGATGAGTAGTTGAACACTCATTATTTTTAATTATTGAAACTCACTCAAAATCACACATTCCTTCAATAATTTGCTTAGAAATAAATGCTTATTGCCTTGAAATTATAATATGTGAATTTAGTGCTTTTTTGACAGTGCATCAAAATTCATGACTCAAGAGAATGGGCCCAAACCACGGCAAGCTGTACACTGCATGGTTGTAGACTACACGCTTGCAATTAAGCATTCTACACCAACTCCATGCAACGGGCCTCAGGTCTAGAGGACCAAGCCAACTTTCACCACTGGATCTGGGGAGTTTACCACCGATCATTAGTAGAGTTCACACATGAAACAAATTTGCGTAATTATTTTCGATGCCACTAATTAATGTGCCTAAGAGCAGGCGTTGGAGAAAAAAACGCTCATTGATTTAAAGATACTGGCATTGCAAGACATGTTGGATATATCTAGATGTTCCGTACAGCATCGACTATTCGTGTTAAACACTAAGGTTGTTAAGCATTATTGATCTAAGCACAAACATCCGCACTTGTTCGCTGGATTTCGTGCCGACTGGCTGTGCCCCCGCGATTTCCGACGGCAGCGCTGGTCTGGCCGACTGGCTAACCCTACGCCATCTTCTGACGCCGACAAGAGCTCTCGCCGAGTGGTGCCCCGTCCTCGGACTCCGTGCGACCGTGTCCACCTTTCCTATCTTCTTCTTACTTCCGTATGTCGATGACCGTGCGCCACGCTCTCTCCTTCCTTCTCTCTCAATACCTATGTCTTTAATCCTATTATTTTAATCCCCTCATACCCCCATTCCTCGTGAGCTACTGTTAAGGTGCAACTCACTGGTTGGTTGGTTGGTTGGTCGGTCGGTCGGTCGGTCGGTCGGTCGGTCGGTTGGTTGGTTGGTCATCAGAGTGCTGGCGCAACTCACCACGGGGGATCGGCCACGGAACGGAGAGTGCCTTTTTTGTGAGATGGAATTGTTTTACCAGCCGGGTTATTTAGATAAGGACGTTTAAACAAAGAACCTATTGGTAAACGATAGATTAGAAATAAAATAAATAAAGGTGATAAAAAAACTAACTCGCCAACATGGTTTGAAATGAAGTGAATTAATGAGTCAGCTTAACATTCTATTCGTTTTGTTGCCATTCGAAAATTGCACACGGCCTCGCAAACGTTCCTTTGGCTTAATCTTTTTTCAGTTACTCCAAAGGATAGGAAAACCGGAAGGGATAAATTTAGAGCCAACCTACGGAGAGGTTCTTATAACAGTCTCTTGGTTTGATTTGTATGTAACCTGCCTGTTAAGGCGAAATGATCAACGGATTTACTCTGGAGGCATAGGGGTGACTGTGACAGACCAGACCTGTGTAGATAAAAGTTCAGGGGGGGGGGGGGGGGGGACTCGGCATCATAGTCTTGTAATTGATATCTCCGCCATTCTAGAGGAGCACCATCGATTTTCCAGGGGTACTTAAGATGAAAAAAAATCAGATATTTCCAAGCGAGATTTTTCAAAATGACCTGATATGACCAAATTTTCAAAGCGTGCCACGGCAATAAATGCTAGCGTAGGCAATATAGAATTTATTGGATAATTATGTGAGGCCACTGCGAGTGCATCTGCATAATCATTTAGGGTTAAACATTTATGCCCTGGTATCCACACCAAGCGAATGAGCCGTAAATGTTTTGGGGCAAGGGCGTAAGATACTTTTAAAGCAATAGACATGTTAGACGCAGTTAATGAACTACACACAAACAGGCAGTCCGAAAGAATAATATCATCTGTTATTATTTGTGGTAACTTTCGTAATGCTAAGAAAATTGCAAGTAATTGCGCCTGATAAATAGATGTAAAATCGAGTAAATGAATTAAACAAAAAACAATCCAACACTGAAGATGCAATGTCGACTCCTTCCTTTTCTTCGCAAACTGAAACATCAGTTGCTATTACAACCTTTATGTCTAATCTTGCCAGGTACCTAATCTTGCCAATAGATACCTAAATGTCATTTTTAAAAATGACATTTAGGTATCTACTGGGAAGATTTTTGCAATCATTGAAAAATATATTGTCAAATTCTATTTTCATTGTTTGGATAGGTGTTCTTAGTACCCGTACCTCACGAATAGCTTCTGTACGACGATGACTTGTGGGCGCTTTAATCTAGACCACTGTTGGTTAAAAAAGGACGTCGGCTTATTAACGAAGACATAACGAACAGCTAGTATTTGAAACCTAGCACGAAGAGAATGCAGGCGCGCTTCCTTATAAAAATAATATTTACGACAAATTTAGGGAGCCAAGGACTAAACGTAAAGCTTCGCGTTCTATTAGTACCAGTGGTCTAATTTTGTAGGCGGGTGCTCCAGAAAACAAGACACAGCCAAACTCCAATATTGGGCGTATATACATACAATGTATCATGACCAGCACATCATGACCTAAACCAGAACGTTTACTGCTGAGCCATGAAGCATCCCAAGTGCCCGTGCTCCTTCAGCTGCCATATTTTTTATATGTGGACTCCAATTTAGGTTTTCAATATAAGTCCATTCCTAAGTATTTATTCTAATTCATCTGCGGGATAAAGTCCTGTCTGTAAAGTACGAGAATCTGAGCTGGAATACTTATCAGAAAAAGAACGATTGCACTTTACCCGATGTTTATTGATAGATTAATGTCATCTAACCATGTGTCCAGAGCGTTCATATGAAACTGTAGTACCTGATATAGTGTATGTATATCTGTAGCTGTAGCAAAAAATGTGATCTCTTCAGCGTATACATACACCTGTACATCATGTTGTACTTGAATTGTGCACAATAAAATAATAAATCATAATGTTGACCACACCGATCTTTAAGGGAGACCTCTAGTTGCTTTATACTTTGAAGACGACACGCCAGGTTAATAGCAATAGAATTCTCCATCTTTTAGAAAGGAGTAAAGCCACGTCACGAAGTAATTTGGTAAACTGACATGCGTTAGCGAATTTATTAGTTTACTGTGCCCCACACTGTCATGAGCTTTCACAATGTATAAAGTTACTAAGGCGAAAACCTGTTTCTTGGAACGAGCTAGTTGTATCCTGCTTTCCAAATCAACATGGGCACACCAAATGGAGCAGCCACGTCTGAATCTAAGTTGACATAGGCTTAAAATTTCTTTTTCGTCCAACCAGTTGTCTATCCTAATGTGTAGAATATTTCGATTAGTTTTACCACATTAGATGTGAGTGAAATAGGCCTAATGTTACCCAAAGTAAACGCACCTCCATGTTTCTTTAATAAACGAATTATTTTCACAATTCCTCACTCAGGCAAGATCCACGAATGTCTAATAGTGCGGTTAACTATTGCAAGTAAATCCTCAGGTGATACTTTATGAATTATTTCTATTACCGATGTAGTTCTTTCATCAGGACTTTGAGCGGAATTCGGCAATATATTCACTACTTGTGCTGTTTCCGACACTGTAACCACTTCAAAGTTATCGCTGTTAACAGGGCACAGTGAGTGGTAAAAGTAAGCAGCCGTGAAGTGGCTTTCCATCCCTTGAGTAATATTTTTCAGTAAAGTATATAGGCAACTCACTTTGCGTTCAGATTAACGATTCGAGGTTTGTTGGTGGTGGGATTACTTTTTTGGAGTTAAGAAAGTTGAAAAGCGATTTCATGTGGCCAGGCTTTGAAAGAACTCGGAACGTTGGCTATCATAGTAATCCTTCGCAGTGGTACATATTGGCTTAAAAACTTCAGCCACGTATTTAAAATCACTCCAGTTTCTAGGGCACTGATTATAGAGCAGTTTTCGCCACGCCGCTTTTCTTAGCCTGTAATGACGTGAACAATCAGAGTTCCACCAATGGTTCAAAAGACGTTGTTTAGAGACCTGAACTGTGAATTCAGCCTTATTTAAAGATTGTTTTATAACATCACTGAAGTTGATGACATTTCACTCTTCATTTTTCTCGGTTCGTTCTGACGACGCCACACGTAGTGTCTGTTCATATGTGTTGAAATTGATGTGAGAAATGGGCTGCCTGATTACTGAAGTCACGGGGCATACAATCTTAAACAATATAGGAAAATAGTCTCTATTTGTACCCGAGTTCAAAGTAGACCATGTAGAAATACAGAGGCTAGGACTACACAAAGTCAGATCAATCGCAGAATGAGACTGATTAACGGGGGGTTCGCTGGTTGATGCATGTTAAATTATTTGTAGCAACAAAATCCCACAAGCGCTTTCCACTCATACCTGTTCTGAATCCCCACGAAGTGTGATGAGAATTGAAGTCTCCTTCCATTGATCTGTCTTTTCTGCAAGACGAAATTACGGTATCTAAACCACTAAAATTTTGAACACCTCACGGAAAACAAGCGTTTACAAACGAAAAGGGAAGCTGCCGGGAAGAGAGATGTCTGACGTTAAAATTTCACTTTCTAAATTAATTATTCGACCTGTAACTTTTAGGCGATGCGCAATTTTTGAAGAGATAAACATTGCTAAACCACCTCCTCTAGAGGGGCGGTCTAAGCGAAATGTGCAGTAGTTTTTAAGATGAAAGATTTTTTTCTTTAGAGAGCCAAGTTTTTTGCAACACTATAACATCTGGAGACGATGATTGCAAAAGCAAAATAAATCAGTAGTTGCGGAAGAAATTGACTAGTAAAAAATTTTTAATTTTTGACCGGCGAAATTTTTAATCCACCTATTTTGAGGTTATACCAGCAGCATTCACTGCCTTTTGCAATAAGCTATCTTTCAAAAAATCCTTTTTAGATGTTATTTCTTTCTGACATTCTTTTACTTTTCTCTTTAGGACTCACTGGAGATTTATGTTTTCATGGCGACGCTCGCCGTCTCAATTTTTTTTGTCGAATTCTATTTGCGAGTCCCGCGAATCTGAAGCAGAGCTCCAATCCAAATGTTCAACTGGGATTACTTTACGGCCGCCGTCCGACGGAGCAGCTCTTGATGAATATAACTCTTCAACAGGTGTCGTTATCCTGTGGCTAGGTTTAGAAGTCTCTGTTTCTAGAGATCCTGTATTCACCTCTTTAGCTGAAGAAAACATGCAGGCTGCATGTGATGATTAACATTCATGAGGACTTGAGAAATTTGTGCATTTTCGATTTGAGCAAATGACTTCGTCAGCGTCACAAAATGGTTTTCCAATAGCTTTGTCATTGTTGTCTCAACGGTCGAGGCTATCACGTCTGTGAGTGACGAGTCCATGACATGGTTATTACGGATCGCATCAACAGCGTACCCACGAGAGCGCTCTGTGATGGCAATTCGAGCTTCGCGTCTTAAACAACGTTTTTGCTCAATTCTTTCCCCAATCTGAATCTCCTGAGCTCTCACAGAGCATGTGCCATCATTAGATGGGTTGAGGTCCACCGCAGAGACAGCAAGACTTTTCAAAAACTGTGCATTCTTTAGAGTTGTGTTGTCCTGCACACATTTGACACCACTCAACTGATCGGCAACCCTTTATGTTATGCCCAAAACGCCAGCATTTAGGGCACTGCAGTGGACGAGGAGATAGCGCTTCGACACGATATATCAGTGGCCACGCATTAATCTCTACACTATAAAACACTACATAAATGCCATGTAGTGGAAGAAGTCTCATTAAAGCATTTTGTTCGACAGGTGTCACGATGAAAACGAGCCCATTCGGCGATTTGTAGGCGTGGTTAGGATGTCATCAAACTTCGTCTAAAAAAGCCGGAATAGTGCAGCCATGGCCGCTAAAAACACACAGGAACTTTCAAACCGCTCTAAAAATGAATAACTATGTCAATCTAGTGGGAAACATAACATGCCTTTCCAGAGGCGTTGATAGAGCAAGCAGCAAACGCTAGATAATGCGCTGCCATCTATGAGGCCTTGTGGGACTCTTTATGGCCTCCGATATGGCGAGCACGCGTCATGCATCTTGGACGCCATGTGACTCTTGCTTTAGAAAAAAACCTGTATGTATCATTTGTGCGCGGCACGTGCGTGCGTCTGTGTGTCATTTGTGAGACATAGTGAAAAATGTGTCTCGATTACAGCAGAGCACCATTATAGCAGACGGAAGTGGCCGCACTGCACAGTCACTGCTTTACTTTAGATACGTTGCGCGCGCGCGCGTGTGTGTGTGCGTGTGCGTGCGTGCGTGCGTGCGTGTGCGTGTGCGTGCGTGCGTGCGTGTGTGTGTGTGTGTGTGTGTGTGTGTGTGTGTGTGTGTGTGTGTGTGTGTGTGTGTGTAACAAAACATAAAAATAAGTATGCACTTAGCGGTTGAAGGGCGCACTAGGGGCCAGATTTTGCAATAGCGTTCAACTGTTAGAAGCGAAGATTACACTAGACGAACAAGCGTTGTGAATCTCAAGAACGGGATCCATTCGAAGCAGATCCGAGGGCTGTACTTCTCATATTTCCTAAGGCTTTTACGTTTGGCTTTTACGCCTCACTGTTTACGTTTTACTGTTTGGAGTTTACGTCTGAGAACCATGATGCGTTTATCAGAGATAACGTTCAGTCAAGCACAAAAGTTAATGGACCACGTGAGAGCGTGCGAAACTTATGTTAAACTAGGAAGCCTTCGTGCGAGCACTGCCTTCGTGTTTTAGGGTGGTGTCAGCCTTTGATCCACCGCTTCCGCCGTCCGCTAAAACGCAATGTTGTCTGTCCCGTTTTTCATGGCAACAAGCGCCATGTTGGTTCTCACGGCCAGGCGTTCCCGCTCTGCCGCACTGCACCAGCTGCATGTTGGCGCGGTTGTGCAAGCAGCGGTATAAGCTGCGTTTGACTACACCGTAGACCTAGCTTCCACTACGACACCATCCTCGCGCTAAGCACACCTACAAGAACTTTGGAGTGTAAATGCCACGGTGCTGCGTGCCACAACGCAAAACCACCTGGAGACTGCTCCGCCTCCCAACTTGCTCTAGCCGACGGAAACGCTGGATTACACAAGTGAAGCGAGATTGCTTAGAGCCGATTATTACTTCCCGTGTTCGTGAGGTGAGTACCTGTTGTATTACGAGTGTATTGAGTGTATCACCGCACATTAGGGGCGAAGCTTCTTATAGCGGCACCCGTTCGTCCCTCGTAGTCGTAGTCGTAGTGTGTAACTAGTCTTAAATTTTTACCTCCAAGGTGGTGCCGGTGAGAAATTTCTTCTGTGCGTTGTTGAAGAATAAAAACTTTGCAGCGTGCGCGTTAACTAAAAGCCGAATTATCCTGTCACTCATTTCCCATTAGCAGCCATCGGCATGTACATTGAGCACTATGTGACAGGAAAAGGTTGCTACGCTATACTCGCTGGGTGTAACCTCCTTGGTTTTAGAAAGGTTTAGCGAGCGTTGGGCCGCAGTGCTACGAATATAGTGAACTAGTATATACCGTGAACTCGAGGAGGTTAAAGGTGGAAAGTAGACACGAAGCGCAAGCCGTAAGAAAGTGTGCGTGTGCCTCCTCTCGTTCAGTCCTTCGAATGTCCGCTGGATGGCGGTGCTTCTATATGGGGAATATATGATGAAAAGATGCGAGACGTAGTTACTTTGAGTATTGAATAGATAGACAAACGGACACACAGACAAATACATGGACGGACGCACGGATGGCTGCACGGATGAATGGACGCATGGACGGACGCAGGGGCGGATGCATGGACGAACGCAGGGATGGACGCACAGATGGACGTACGGACGCACGAACAGACGCACGCACGGACGGGCGAAGGGACGCACGGATGGTCACACAGACGAACGCATGGCGGAAGCAGGAACAAATCCACTCTCCATCTCCATCATACACCCCGTAGATACGCTGCCATTTTTTTTCGTTAAATTAATGACTTAGTCATGCGATGAAAACCAGTTTGAGAAATGTGAACGCTACTTGCGCAGTAGAAAATGGATCAGGTTTCGTTCGGCTACGTCGGGTTATGCCAGTGCAGGCTCGTTAACTGGAGTATGCTTGTTTATCCTTGTAGTCTAAGTGCAGTTCCCCAATCGAATGGTATGACTATAGTCGAACTTGAGGTCCTGCATGCATGCACTATCTGCGTTTTATCGGTTTCCAAAACCGTCACCGCATTCGTGGCGGGATATGCTAGGCCCGTAAACCACCAACAGACGCTCGCGTTCGCGTGTTCCTTTGCTAGTATATGTTCGCACTGTACTTTCACTTCGTTCTCTGAGGAAAGGCATTTGGAGAAATACACTCGGCAACAACTATTATATGCATTGAAGGCAAATTTATGGGGGTGGAGCTTCCGCACATGTAGCACTACGCGAAGCAGGCCGTTTTGGCACGTGTCTTGTAACGCTCTGAAAAGTGACTGAGGCGCACCATCAGCGTTTCATGTAGATGCAGACGCCGCTTAGCGTTTGCAGTACACGTTAAAGGTGGGACTTTCTCGCGCATCCGAAAACACGATGTCACAACGAATAAATTGAAAGAAATGCGAGTATATATATCTTACTAGTGTGAGCTGCGCCCCGTCTCACATTCGTCCGAGTTGAAAATAAAGGCGGAACTTTTGTATTTCACGTTCAATGTACGGGCGCTATTCTATAACTACATTTATTGTTGGTAGCATGCTCGTGATGTGGCTTTGTAGCATGCGCTCCGATCCCAAAAACGTTGTCGCCGTGTGTAGACAGATGAGCCGACGAACGCGTTCTCTGTAGGCTCTGTGTTGCACAGTTGCAACACAACTAAGTTTTGTGCGGCTTGCCATAGGGAATTCGTTCTTTTCTTCAATGACACGCGAAACCACGCTAAAGCTCGCTCAGTCATGGCAAAAGGCTTTCGCTTTAATAATATAGAATGCGACAGACTTACTGTATTATCTGGCGGTCCTGAACGGCAAGTCGGTTGTTGACTATGATAGACCCGTGGGAGATTGGGGTGGTGGTGGTGGTGGTAAAAAACATTTATTTCAGAAAAAGTCTACTAGAGAGTGCCGACGTGGCCCATCGGCGTGCTAGAGTGGCAAGACCCTATTCCGGGACGCCAGTGGAGCTGGAAGCTGTCCGTGCGCACTCCACCAAGGAGCGTTGTGCAGCCAAGGTAGAGCAGCCGAGCAGGTGCTCCTCCCAAGCCTCTCTAGTTGGGATAGGAAAAGGGGATGAGAAAGGGACGGGATTAACTGGGCACGATGCTACGACGTGATATGTGTCGGGGAGGACATGACAGGTCGAGCAGGTGCCATTGATTTCCGGCAAAAAGTGCCTGGCGACCGCCGGACTGATAAAGGTGTTCGTCTGCAGGCGGCGTAGCAGTCGTTCGTCCGCTTTCTCCAAACCGCGTGCGGGGTCCGGGTAGAGGCGGCGCGAAGCCCGGTAATGAGCCAAAATTTCGCGAAAGCGCGTCAGGTTGGTATTGCCAGATTCCGTCTCGGGACATGGAGGGGCAACGGCCCGGACAGGAGAAGCGCGGGCAGCGGCATTTGCCGCCTCGTTGCCGGGCAGGCCCGAGTGGCCTGGGGTCCAGACTATACGAATGGGATGAGGGTTAAAGCGCCAAGAGGCTGCCTATAGTAGGCTAGCCGCCAGCGGGGCAATGGAACCCTGAAGGTACTGAGAACAGGCCGAGCGCGAGTCCGTCAGGATGGTGCGTGAGGCAGGGTGAGAGGCGGCCAAAGCTATGGCAACCTCTTCTCGGGCGTTACTGTGTCTGCTCGAAAGGAAAGGCCATCTACGTGTTTGCCCTCTGTAATCACGGCAGCCGTGAAGTGACCCGAGGGGGAGGGACCCGAGACGTCCACGTAGAAAACACCAGGACGATCGGAGTGTCGCGTATGAAGGGCCGCGGCGCGTGCTAGTCTACGGCCAGGATGGAGGTCGGGGTTCATATTACGGGGTAGAGGTTCCACCCATAGCTTTTGACGCCAGAGCTCTGGTACCGGCTGCAGAGGGTCTTGGTCAGATATCGGGTTAAGGCCAAGTCTGTGTAGAAGACGGCGCCCTGAAGGCGTCTGCGACAGTCGATTGATTTGGTTAACGCGATGAGCTTCGCGCATCTCTGCAAAGGTGTTGTGTACCCCCAGAGCCGTGAATCGGCTGTTGGAAGTTGCAATAGGTAGGTCCAGAGCGCGTTTGTATACTCAACGAAGAAGGACGTCCAGCTGGTGCTCGTGTTGACGACGTAGGCGAAGGTAAGGCAAGGCGTAGAGGACGCGACTGGTCACAAACGCGTGGGCCAATCGGAGGGACTGAGACCCGCGGAGGCCGCCGTGCTTGGTAGAAACTCGCCGTATCATGCGGCTCACCTGTTCGCTGGTGCGTCTGAGGCCTGCTATTGTGCCCTTTGGATCCAAGGACGATGTGAGGTGAAGGCCAAGAACCCGAATATTTTGCACTGACGGGACGGGCCCGGACGGAAGAAAAATTTGAGGCGGCGGTAGCGGAGAGACTGAAAGAAGAGCCGATTTAGCTGGAGAGCACTCCAGGCCGCATGAACCTGTGTAGGTGTCCACCAGAAGGGCAGCCTTTTGCATGCGTTCTTCGATTTGCGCTAAGGAGCCGGTGTTGGTCCAGATTGTGATATCGTCCGCATATAGTGCGTGTTGTATTCCCTCGACCTCACTTAGAAGAGAGGGGAGGTTCATCATCGCCAGGTTAAAAAGCAGAGGAGACAGGACTGCCCCTTGAGGTGTACCCCGCGTGCCTAATAAGTACGGGCCGTGTTCAGTAGAATTAAGGCGAATGAAGGCGGTGCGTTGTGATAGAAAGGCGCGAATGTAGTTGAAAGTCTTCTGCCCGCAGTTTGTGGTAGACAGGTTAGTGAGTATAGTGCTGTGTTTGACGTTGTCGAACGCCCCGCGGAGATCGAGAGCGAGCACGGCTTTATCGTTATGGCGCATAGTAGTCGGCTCTATGATATCGTGTTGAAGCTGGAGCAGGACGTCCTGTGCCGACAGATGCGGGCGAAAGCCAAACATCGTGTCGGCAAAGGTCCTCCTGGCCTCCAAGTAGGCGGAAAGGCGTTCGCGAACCATGGTTTCCATGAGTTTGCCTGCGCAAGACGTAAGTGAGATGGGTCTCAGTGCCTCAATACTAACGGACTTTGCCGACGTCGCGTCCAGGGGCCGTGCCCCGTCGCATTTTCGTAAGTGCAATTCGTAAATCAGAAAGCGTGTATGGGGCGTCGAGGTCGGTGTTAGGGGCGCCGGAATACGTATATGCTGCGTCGTTGTTTTTGTCGTCCTTTTGTTTTATAACCGAGGACAAAGGTGATTTGATATCGCGAACTCAGTTTCTATTCAGTGCTTGTAGAGGGAATGTATATGGCCTCAGTATATGTGGTCGGGGCCGTGTACGATTTTTCGCCTTATTGCTTTATCGTAAGCCGACTGCGAGGACACAATCTTACAGCAACGGAGGTAGGTCGGTTTGAAGAA
Organism: Rhipicephalus microplus; assembly: GCF_043290135.1. NCBI lineage: Eukaryota > Metazoa > Arthropoda > Arachnida > Ixodida > Ixodidae > Rhipicephalus > Rhipicephalus microplus. Next base: position 13,415,757 of record NC_134703.1, on the reverse strand, counting down.
ATTAAGGTCAGACGTTGTTCGGACGCTGTTTGCAATAAAATATGACGTGGTAAAACTTGGTTTGTCCCTTGTTGCTGCACTTTGCTTCTCTTCAAGCCTAACATACAGGCTTGTGCGGGGAGGGGGAGAGCGCCCTACTAAATTCTGGCAAAGCTTCCAGCTTTCAATGCTTTTAAACAGTCCATCGTACAGATTCGTTCCCAGGAACTAACTTTGCTGCAGGAAATTATATTGCGGACAAAAGGAACATGTAGGGCATGAGAAACAGGCTAGCGGAGTTATGCGGTTCACAGAGAACACCGCGAGCTACCCGGTTGTTTGATATGCCTTCCCTGGCGTTATGGGTATACCGTCATATAATATAGCGCGGGCGAGCCGTGTACTAGAAGGCCTTTTAGCTGTCGTCTCTGATAAGGTCAATTTGCTTCAGTAATTCCGCGCAGACATTCAAGTCTGTTCACAGTGACATTGAGGTTCTTCCTCTCGTAAATATAGGCTCCCTAAATATCCACACTCCGCCAATGCGGTGGGTCAGAGAAACGAACTGTTTTAACGGTATTTTATACAAACTCGAGTCAAGAACATGTTTTTTCTGTTCTACAACACGGCGGCTAACTTCAAAAACAACCTTTCAGCTTTCACAACTTGTTATACAAAAAAACAACTCCTTCTCGTGGAAACCCACGCTGCCTTCATTATAAATGAGTGACCACTGAGAACCAACATAGCAGCCGGTCAAGTATGGTGGCCGTTTTAGCCAAATGTAAGCAATCATGATCGAAGTTGTCACCACGCTAAAACATGAATGTGGCGCACACATGAAGGCCCACTAGATGGACCTAAAGAAAGGGGCTTTAGATGGACGATGCTGGTAGCAACACTTGAGGACGCAGAACTTAACCGGAGACCTAAAAACGTAACATAGCAGCGATTTACCCGTTTATTGCTCTGTGCAATGCATCAACAGTCAAATAATTAGCCCCTCACAGTACACGCATCGTTTATTTTTCTTTTTTTTTTACAAAAACGGCGAGCTGACTATGAAACAGAAAAATATCGTAACTGGACTAAACACCACAAGATGCCAGTGCCGGCTCCGCGGGTCCTGCTGCTGATGAAGCCGTCAAAGCTGTGGTTACCGGGTGTAAGCAAACGTTGGAAAGTCCTAAAGCTATCTACTGCCCGGATTTTATTGCGTTGTTGACAAATACCTGCTTCGGTACTCCGAGGTGTGTCAGTGGATTTTGTATGTCTTGAGATGCGTCGCCCAATGTAAGTACGAGTCAGACTCAGCGAAGCATGCATCACGTCACTAGCATGTTACACATAAACATTGCTACAGAACGGCAATGTTTTGATTTTAGTGCTTCCTGCGTCACTTCTCAACCCACTACTTTACAAATGATCGGAGAGAGAATGTCTCAGCCTCATGAAAAGTGTCACTTCATTTGAATGATGACGACGACAAGAACACGATCGCTGTTACCGCCGAGATCCGGAAAACTTGGCTCACTGATTTTCGCACTGCTCGCAGCTACTTCGTCCATCAAAGCACTAGCTAATAAACATAGTTTGAACATTGAGGAAATGAGCACTCGCAACACTCAACACAGCAGACCAAACAGAAGCGCTGACAACATAGCAGGAGCTGGCCACGGGCTGTCATGATCACCTGTTTGGTATTTGTTGACATGCAGACAGACTACGTCATGGGATCCCCGAGTGGTATCCGAAATCGAAACTACCTTCTGTCGCAACAAAGGCAGTTTCTATTAGCAGCATATCAATATTACGAGCATTTAAGTATACAATGGTAGCATATAATTTTATAATTATAATAATTACGAGCATATAAATGCGCACTCGTCTCGTTCTGGGGCAAATGAGTTTCCTTGCCTCAACTAACAAGTCAGTAGCTGTTGTTTAGGGCAAAAAACAGTGTTTCACAAATTTTCTTTCACCACTTCCTTAATTTACATTTTCACACCTCTTGCGAAGAGAGAGAGAAAAGACTTTTATGTGGTCCGGAAGAAAGAGGATGAGATGCATATACATCCAACTCCTGACTAGACCCATATGTCAGGAAGGAATTTTTGTTTTTGTCAGTTATGATGCAGAAAGAAGTGTGGGCAATAAATACAGAGCCGGCTACTTAGCGCTTCTACGGACCGATCATATAACACACGAAATAAACAAACAAGCAGTAGTACTTGAAATGTAAACACGCAAACACGCATACTTTGTGAAACAACACAAGCACACATGTCAAACAGCGCAATCTTTCGCGCTCGATCATTGAGGAGAGAAGGACGCTGCGAATAAACTTGACCGCCTTTCCCCTAGAGGGCATGCTCGCGCCTATGTAAGCACGCTTCAACGAAGCACTATTGAACATAAGAAAAAGAACCGAGGCGCACACAAGACCGGCATATAGCTAGGGGGACATGCTTAGATTTCGAATGCCGAGAAGTTTCCTCCTATTAAGTGAGTACGTGGGGCACGACCATTGTTGCACTCCACCTGCATTGGTGTACAGCTGCCACTATATCGAAATTGAACTTACGATATTCGTGTCAGCTGCAAGAGCGCACGTTGCAAAGTCAGCGCAGAAGAACCACATACGAACAGCCTAACCAGTGATTAATGTCTTTAGACATAGTGAATTCAGTGACCCATGTACACCCGCCTATGTCTTTTGCAATCGAATATCTACCAACTCATGTTGCCACAGCCACAGAAAAGAGCGTTACAGGCATATGCACGCACATTATGCTCGGTGTATAGATGTACGTACAGTACACCTGGCTGTGCATCGATGCGCGAGAAAACCACAACAGATGAATATGCGCCAAGTAGACCAACTGTTCCTGCTAGTTTGCAATGGGGATGGTGGTCGTTACAGTCCGCATCGGTGTGTAGCGTCGTGTTAAGGATCAGCTGCCGACCCGAAAGTATATAGGGTGGGAAGCCGGTCACGCTAATTGCATTTATTTTATGGCAAAGCGCTAGAGGCCAGCATACTGCGCGGTGTCACTGCAACTTAAAAGAACACCAGGTCAAAATTTCCGGAGCCCTCTCCTATGGAGATTTGGAGCCCTCTCCAAATGATGTCGTGGTTTCAGCAAGTAAGATTCTAGATGTTATGATAAGGGGGTAGGTGATCTCCATTGAACTCCCTTCGAAATATTGTGATGACAATTAGTAGTTATTTGCAGTCTTTTACGATCGCCTGTTTTCTGCTATACGTCTGATTGGTTATCTATTTATGTGAATACACTTTTCCTCCTTCACACAAGACTATACTAATATAATGTTGCATAAGGTTAGGTTCTACCAATCATTTTATTTTTGCACAAATCATCTAATGGTGTGTTGCTTATCAGAACCGCTGACCAGTCAATACTTTCATTCGCTTTATAAAAGTTCTTTCTTCCGGCTAATGACATCATCTGTCTGCAATCGGTCTCTCCAGCGTGTGTGTTAACTAACAATTCTCAAGCACGCGGTATTTAAAGGTGACGTAAACCTCGAGTCATGAACACAACTAAACTTGTCGTAAGGATCTCTATTTTTAAGCTAAAACTTTAGTGAAAAACAGCAGTACAAACGATAATAATTTGATAATTGAATAAATGCTGTAATTCCTTTGACAGACACGTAATTATCGTGCCATTGAAAGTTCATTCCCGAATAACAGAAAACACGTCAGCAAGTCTTCTTCGGACGAACAGAACAAGCAAGCATGGCGACTCCAGCTTTAAAATAAACGCGTTGAGAGGATACCTGCCTTACGAGACAGAAAGAGAGAGAGAAACGGTCGTAGTGCAATGCACGTCATTTATGGCGTCTCAGTGTGTGCTTTGCTGATCCCGACGTGAACGACTAAAACAGAGCAAAGAAAATGGCGCTCGGAGAGGAGCTAAAGAGTGTAAAGATTGAAAAGCGAAGATACGAAATCGAGAGAAGGATGGCATTGGACGAGAAGAAGGGTCGAAATTTCTGAAAGATTTACCGACGCAGCTGCAAATGACAACGTCGAGAGATGAAGAAGGGGAGAGGAGGAGGGGAAGCGCAAAGCCCCGCGCAGTGTTTGCGAAATCTCCGTGGTTGGCTGTCGCCGTCTTTTTTCTCTCCCTTCACTTATTCGACGGGCGGCTGAAACTCAGCTGCGCGTCTTCGCCAGTGCACTTGTTCTTTCACGCGGCACTAAGGACAGACGTCGTCTTCGAGTCAACGCGACTCATTTCTGAAGCAGCGAGCGCATATCTGTGCGTTAGGGATCGGCTGCTGCAGCGACAAAAGAATCGCGCTGCCCGTCACAAACCGTTTAGCGTGTTCGTGCTGGCTCACTAAGCACGCAAAGCCACGACTCTGCTGCGAGAAGAAGAATGCGTCGTGCAGCCGGAAGTGCTCGAAGATTGTGGTTCCTGTAGTGTTTCGCCCTGGATGTCTTCATACAACCACGGGTAGGACAGAGTGGCTTTTGATTGCGTCCGGGCTCGTGCGCGTGTGTGTGCTTTTGGTTTAAGGTGGGACAAGCTTTAGCTGTCCGCGCGGGTGAGAATTCCTCCAGTTACGACACCGCTTGGATCTTACTCCACAAGGTAAATAACAGCTACTTCTTTTTTTTCACCACTGCTTGGTGCTGTCAGTGTTACGGTATCGCAGTACTAGAAACATGCTCATCCCCGTTCAGAGTACCGCTCGGCACAGAGATGCGTCCCGACATAATGGGACGACATTTCGGGCTGCTACGCAGCCTGTAGACGCGGGGCGTAGCTAGGATTTTATTTCGGGTGATGGAGAGAGAGAGTCCGGAACAATTGCACGTACGTCGGTCCGCGTGTTGTTATATACGCATGTTTGCATATTTCTATGCACAGAGCCGTGCTAAATGTTTCGGGAGGAGGGTTGCCACTGCTAGGCGCCTTTCCATTTGTTGCCGTTTGTGGTTACTTCATTTTCCTCCCGTGAACGTGCCTGCCCGCCCAGTTTTTCAAAGTGAATACTTAACTAGCTCAACTTTGCACCTCTATAGATACGATATCTCCACAGCTCCGTGGAGCGTTATCCTTCGGGTTTTTTTTTTTTTACTTCAGCTCTCTGTTATTAAATATAACCCTTCCACTCCTCCTTCCTTTTTTACGCCTGTGCTATGAGCGTTCATAGTTCAAGATCGCTGTTCAATACTTTTTTTTTCCAACTCACACAGTCAACACATGTATTAAACCAATGGACGGGATTTGACATTTTCTTAGATTTACGCATTATGCTCCCCAACCAAATTTGTATTGACCGTGTAGTTCAGACCTGAATGTCACAGGAATTCGCACCTACAAAGCACTTTTTAAAATTTTGCTTTACAACACAAATAAATTGACAAAACAAATCAGTCAATAAATACGCAAGCAGTTATTTTATTTGAGCATATATTACGCTCTTAAAAAGGATCTTGAATGCAGACTCTCTTTCAAACCGTAGAAATGTTCATAACTTGACTTGCTTGTGTTTCCTTTATTGAAAACCCAACGCACGTGACTACCTTGTCATGAATCCTTTTTGGCGCTGATACCGCACGTGACTGTCGTAACGCAAGGAAAGGCACGCTAGACAGACGATGATTAGAACTTATTTTATCTGAAGCAAAAGTTGTATATGTAGATTGGTCGACTGTTACATATGGCGTGCGTTTCTTCAGTATTGATTCCCATGCCGGAAGTTGACAAAAAATGTACAAAAATTTGATTGATTGATTTGTGGGGTTTAACGTCCCAAAACCACCATATGATTATGAGAGACGCCGTAGTGGAGGGCTCCGGAAATTTTGACCACCTGGGGTTCTTTAACGTGCACCCAAATCTGAGCACACGGGCCTCGACATTTCCGCCTCCATCGAAAATGCAGCCGCCGCAGCCGGGATTTGAACCCGCGACCTGCGGGTCAGCAGCCGAGTACCTTAGCCACTAAACCACCGCGGCGGGGCGTACAAAAATTTACCTTGGCATTGAAAAAGTAAGGTAATTTTGCATATTCTTGGACTGTTCACGTAGCATTAAAATGAGCAGGAAGCCGTCTGGCGACTGGAGCATAGTTCGTGCTCCCCACCTCGACATGGCTCGTCATTTAGAAACTGTGGTATTTCTGCAAACATGGGTATTCTAGAGGTGTAGCAGGATGCTCCTAAAATAGATTATGTGCTCTAGACAGCTGTATAAAGTTGTTCGTGGGGGTGTGGCTTGATTGGCACGTTGCTCAATGTTTCACAGGTATCGTCTGTTTGTTTTTCGCAATTCATATTTTTTTCTTAGGTGCATGACCCCAACAAAACAGGTGAAAGGAAATTGTAAACACTCACCTACACACACGCAGGTTCAATTCGAGCACACAGATAGTAATAACATTATGGCTGATTCGTATAATTGGTTGAACGCACCAATTCGCAGCCCCTTTGGAATGGTTTCAAACAAGTGACAAAGCGTCAAGTTTACTTTCGTACTGCTGATGCGCGTGCTCACGTCCCTCTGAATTGCAGAAGATGACCAAAGTAGGTACAATTTGTAGCGAAGGCTACATAGAAGTTTATACGTTCAGAAAATCTCACCTTATCAGCTGCTCATGAGGCTTATCGCCATTTCTGTGAGGAGGAAACGCTTCCAGGAGAACAAAGAATAAAGCAGATGTGACGCAATAGCTGGTGAACAAGTGTCGTCTTTTTGTGTGCGCCAGCGGGAAATTTTGTATCAAATTACATCTCATGGGCACTTATCGCTAAGATTCGCGCTAATTCAATCACCGGCGAGTCCTCCACGAGTGCGCTTCAAGTCGACGCCAGCTAACCTAATACGAACTCCCGACTAGATAGTGGTAATTAGGTGCACTACCGGTCTCTTTGAATTCGTTTTAAGAGAAAAATATTTTTTAAACTTTTATTCGGCGTTCGTTTTATTTTTCGCATATTAATATAAAGCAAGCAGCAGCGTTTACTTGTCATATTTGCTACGTTGCTTGTTTGCTTCACACATACAAATGTTCTTTAATATGTACAATGCTTGTGTTCTTCAGTGTTAGCACGAAGAAATGACGCCTAATCACGCCAAAATTAGGGCTTTCCAGTTTTATTCAGTGGTCACAATAACTCGAAATTTTTACACTGCACATAATGGTAATAAACACAAAAAGTCCGTAGACACTACTTGAGTTATGTTTTCTTTTTTTTTTTGCAGTATGCTCCAATAAATTACCGCTACGTATGCGAACGCAGACATGCGAACTGTAGCGTGGTAGATAACTTGGCGATCTGCTCATCGATAGCGTGAACAAAAGTGGGCACTGAGTGCTCAAGAAGGACACCGGGCTGCAGGATTACTGATGGATCAAAGTCCAGCGAGCACTGCATTTCGAATCACTGCCTTTGTTTCTTATCAAGAACACATGGGTTACAAGGCGTTCGCTTGTTGATGCTGGCATCCTTGAACAGCACCTAATTTACGCAAGTACCGACGAAAGCATCTGGCGTTAAATGTAATCCGCATCATTCGCGGCCTGTTAGACACAGCATGTACTCTATAAGACGTTCACTAACAATAAAACACACCTGACAATTTCGCGCACAGCAGAGAACGCAAGCAAGTGAGGAACGCTAAAGTACGTGAGGGGGTGCGTCATCGCGGACGTATTTCACGACCGTGCCTTTCCATGTAGTGCAAGAGCTGCACTGGATAATATTATAACGGGCAGACTGCGCTATAAAAATACATTTTTGGTAGTAATAAAAAAACTCATGAATTATTTGCTCATTACACTTACATAACATTGTTGGGAGAAAAATGTCACTTATAAAACATAGTGATTGCTTTGACTTTCTATCAGACTCGGTTTTTCAATACCAGTGTTTGTTTTCTCCACTCGAATTCGCGCATCAATCGCGGCCCTATAACTTCCCAAGCTGGTGTGACTGGCAATAGCTTCTGAACTGCTTTTCACCAGAACTTTCGCGACCTATTTGAATAGACCATGATATCACATTCTGCAGTCAGGTGATTGATGTTTGCTTAGTGCAAGAATAATTCAGCGGGACAGTTGTTTCTTGCGCATCCCTGCACCAACACAAGCAAACCCCGATTGAATGTACTCTTCGCTTCGGCATAGTACAAATCCAAGCAGACTAAAGTGGCCTGCCTCCATCGGGACAGCAAATGAGGCGGTAAATGAGTGAATATTTAGCAGCCCAGAAATAACAGTGTCAAAATTCATCAATACAGTGCGAAAGCCGCAATTTTTTCATGCATGTCGAACAGTTCAACGTTTTTAAGAAATACGTTTCTCAAGCACACTTGATCACACTACGTCATGAGTCATGTGGTGTGCATGTACTAAATATTGAAGCTCCTTGCTATAGTACCGTGTAACTACGTGCAACTCATATGATGCGAAAGCATAAGTACATGAAATAGCAGGGTACTTACTAAAATTACAGTAATAGCTGGAGGGGCTTTACTTGCCTCAACCATAATATGACAATGAGGATCGCCGTAGGGGGGGCCTCCATAATTTTTAACCATCTAGTATTATAAACCCTGCCATTGTGAAGGACACGGACCTCTCCATGTAGTCTTCACCATAACGCGAATGCCACCGCCCGAGATCCAACGCGCAACCCTCGAGTCAACAGTCGAGCACGGCCCTCACAGAAAGCCCAAAAAATATTATGTTCTTTGTTAAAGGTTGTCAAAATTAGGCATGCACATCTTTAACTATGCGCTCTCTGCCTGTGAAAACTACGTTTTCTACGAAGTTCTTACATGACGTAGTTGAAGCAAAAGCCGTATTTCGTCGCTGCACTTGACGATCGGACGAAGTATGTCTAGTATGTCTAAATTATGAACGAAGCAACTTGATTAGCCACGCAATCGTCATTATAAAAGGTAATTTAAACAGGAGGAAATATTAACACCTGGTCACTACGGATAGGATAATAAAAACTCGAGAAGCATATGGCATTAGAATTTCTTCGTGGGGATGCATAAAATGTTTTATATACCATAAAAAAAAGTCACAGCTTTGCCGCAAAGGTGAAGCAATGAATGCGATGGCAACAAATTGGAAGGTCACGCGCAGACTAGAAAGCATGCCGAAACGTGCCCCGCGTTTCTCACGCACAAATGACGCACAAAACGTACTCACAGGTACAGATGAACGCGAATAAGCGTCACAGTCATTACTACGCCGTGCCTGAAAAGCGCGCTCTTTTAGCAAATGAAGAATGTCATTGCAGTGACCTTTGTGGGCCCGCTGGCTACAACCAAATCCTTCCAAGTACAGGTTGAGGCCAACCAAGACGTACGACGTTCCCCTCGAGCTCCCCACCGCCCCGCCGCGGTGGTCTAGTGGCTAAGGTACTCGGCTGCTGACCCGCAGGTCGCGGGTTCGAATCCCGGCTGCGGCGGCTGCATTTCCGATGGAGGCGGAAATGTTGTAGGCCTGTGTGCTCAGATTTGGGTGCACGTTAAAGAACCCCATGTGGTCGAAATTTCCGGAGCCCTCCACTACGGCGTTTCTCATAATCATATGGTGGTTTTGGGACGTTAAATCCCACATATCAATCAATCAATCGAGCTCCCCACCACGGGATAAGGGCACGCGAGGGAGTGTCGCTTCTCTACTCTAAGTGACGCCAAATAAGCGTGGGAGATTACAACGTGCGCCGCCACGCAATGTGGTGGCTGCCCTCAATGTGCCATGTTGTTGTTAATGCTGAAAATATGATACCCCCCCCCCCCCCAAGTGCCCGTCAGCAGCGGTAAGTGGTAGATATCAATAGCTTGCCATTTGAGCGGTGAAGGATGTGCTCCTCGGTGGCTCAGTGCTTAACTCCTCGCACTTACGATTGAGAGCGCTCGATTTTGATTCCACGCGCCGAAGTGTTTTTCTGGGTTTTTATTTTTTTTCTTGCATTTTCGTACGTATTGATACGTATGCATATACGGTGAGGCCGACTCCGGCGGTAAAATCCAGCCGAGAGAATCTATCTCATTGCTATCTCAATGAAAATTGACTGATCCCACGTACAGTGGGAATCGATGATATGCGAAGCACGATTGAGAAATGTTCATATGTCACTTTAAAATCAGCACAACGTCATGAGATGGATGTATATTATGCCATACATGGCTTCCATGTCATGATTATCATGTTTGTATGTCTCGTTTACCTTAGTCATCTATTAACATCACGTTATACCAAATTTAGTATGTGTAGAGTTAGCCAAACGGCAGCGAGCACGCTATGAGCGTATTGTGATGTCATGTTCTTCAATGACACGCGTGTCGGGATTATCATGTTTGCACCAGTAATATATTCCGTCATCCATTGACATCACGTTAACACCAAATTTGGTATATGTGCAGCTAGCAAAATGGCCGCGAGCGCATCATGAAGGGCCCAATACACTCCAATGTAGCGTTAACGTGCGCGCACTCTGGGCACACTGACACTACGTTAGCAGAACGCGAGCACTCTGTAGTCTGACGCCAGGCGCGACCAGCGTCCGTCGGTGCAGCTCGACGGCAACCAGTGCGAAATGCGACATGCTGCATTTCGCGCCGATGCGTTACCCAGACAACACTGCGTCTCTCTCTTTTCGTACGCGCATGCTTCAAAGCAACGTGCGCGCCTGCGACTACATGTCACTCGTTTGCTGGATTCCGTGCCGACCGGTTGTGCCCTCGCGATCTCCGACGATAGTGCAGCTCTGGCCGACTAGGTTGCTCAAACACCACCTCCTACGAGTTCGTCGTCGTCCCCGACGACGGTGACGACAGGAGATGACATAGGGCTAACACAGTCAGCCAAAGCTACGCTGTCGTCGTCGTCCCCGATGACGACGGCGTAGGTTAACCCTACACCGTTGTAGTGCCATCATCTCGCTATATTGGTGACCCGGAGAACACGCCCTTCGCCGAGCGGCCCGCTGCCATGTTCCCGCAACTCTGCCCGCCAGTGCCGCCGTTCCAATCGACCTACCCCAAGGTAAGGTTCATGCAGCTCGATGCCGTTCTTGCGTTGAATGGCGTCACGGACCAGCCGCTGATGCACGCCATTCTTCAAGACGCCCTTCCGGTAGAGTTGCGTCATCTCTCTGCCAATTCAACCTCCAGCCTGCAGCCTTACGATGACCTCTGCTCTGCGGTGCTTGCCAGCTATGGCCTCACGTACCGACCACTTCCAGGGACCCGCGACTTTCAGGTTTTCCCTGCGGCGCAGCGTGCTGGACCCTCCGGCCCGAAGCTCTCATCTGACCACAACCTACTTCCCCGACAACGTCTCCCTCCACCTTTGGTCCGGCCACTAGGGCAGTGATTCTCGCACCCGGTCACAGATCCGACGAGGTTCTTGAAGTCGTTCCTGCTGCCGACAACCCGTCCACCACGAAGTGCGTTTTTTCGAAGTCCTCGGCCGATGGTCCTTCTGGCACGCTTGCTACCTGCACTTTTTCCACGAAAGCGACGGCACGCGACCGGCACGGACACCGTGGCCCCACCAGACTCCATGACGACCACCTTACCGCCCGCCTCGGAGTCTGGCACAGCTGACTTTTCGCCCGTTATTGACTTGCCGACCTCGGAGCTTTCGCCTTCAACAACGTCCGACAAACGAGTCTTAACCTCTCGTCTGGCCACTAGCGACGCGTGTCCTGCGCCCGACTGTCCATCCGCCAAGGTTCTCGACATTTGGGCTCAATGCAACCAGTCAGCCACGGGGTTTGTGTTTTCATCGTCCTCGGCCGACGACACTGCAGGCATGCTTACCACTGGCTCGTCTCGGCCGACCTCCATGGCTCACAACACGGCTGACACGTCAGGTTCTACGACGGCAACATCACAGAACGCCCTGGTGGCTACCACGACTATGGGCATTGTCACGCCCGCTATTCAACTCCCGGTTGCGGAACCTTCACCCTCCCCGTTGTCCGAATGCGACTGTCGGCCAGCCTCAATGCTCTGCACGTCCTACCAGCAACGACCACCATCGTCCTCGCAGTTTCCCGCAGCTGAAGTTACAGCCACCAGCCATCAACCACGGCCAAGCTTCCAAGACGCTGCGACTATGACTGACGTGCTTGAGGACGACGTGTGCGGTCCGCTTCAGACAGGGCTCACCAGGCATACCACGCCTGCGGTGGAGCAATCTAGGGGGTGTTGGCTAGAGGCAGCCATCAATTATGCAGACCTGCACGCCAACGCTCGTGCGCGAACTACCGGAGGTCATTACACGAGCACGGGAGTCCCGTCCAATACTCCGGGCGAGCCCGCGCTGACTGGGTTCCACCACTACCATTCCCCGGAGCCTTTGCCTCCGGACGGCAACAACCAGACGTGTGTCCACAAGGCAAGCTCGTGTGTCACAATCGCGACGACGCTCATACCTCATACGTGTCTACCACCCATTACCCTACGTCGGCGACGACAACGTGCTTGGCGTCACACATTGCGGCAACTTTTGAGCCGCCCTGCTACGCAGCCATGAGTTGCAGTCACAGCCCTGAAGACGGCGCAAGCGCCTACTCGGCCTATCCGACGCAATGTCCCACCACTAGTCGTGTACCCGACTACCCACCGTACACTTGGCGGCATTATTAGGACACGTTCCTGCGTGCGTCGGCACGTCTATCTATACCGGCACGTCAGACGCCGCTCGACATTGAGGTCTGTGTTGCGTCGACCCCAACGTGAAAACCCGCACTGTCGGCCCTCTGCCAACGTTAGCAGCATGACCTCGCGACACACGGTCCACTCTCGGCCTGTCCGACCAGGTCATCGTGAGACCCGCTTGTCGGCAACCACAGCGACCCGGCACTTCCTTCTTCGTCCCTTGCGCTTCTCCCAGAGTCGCCCACCGGAGACACACTGCTTACCGATGGCCCATAAACGTTGACAACCTGGACTTGCCAAATGAACAATTTATGGATTGTCGTTCATGTATATAGCATTTGTCGCTCTCTTTTTTTTCATATACCTTCAAATCGCGCAAAGCGCTAGGGGGGGAGCCCTGTAGTGCCATCATCACCATCATCATTTCTCAATGACCGCGCCGCGCCTCTCGCGCAGCTGATGCTAGCTCGAGCTGCGCGAGGTTTAGAACAAGCTAGCGCACTTGGTGTGTCGGACGTGGACAGCCACCGCGGCTCCGCTTCAGGCGTGGAATAAAGTGGCGAGAGAACGACACGACCACGTTGGCCGCCGTCCCGTCTTCCTCTCTCGCTACACCATCTTCTGACGACGACGACAGCGTAGCTCTGGCCGACTAGGTTAGCCCTACGCCATCTCCTGTCGCTGACATGAGCTCTCGCCAGTGGTGTTCTGTCCTCGGACTCCTGCCACCTGTCTCTATCTTTCCTATCTTCTCCTCACTTCCGTCGTTCACTGTCCCTGCGCCTCGCTCTCTCCTTCCTCTCTCTATACCTCTTTACCTTTCATCCCATCCTTTTAATCCCTCCCTTGCCTAAACCCATCGTGAGCTACTATTGAGGTGTCCTCCCCCTGAGAAACACTTACGGGGCTCACTTTTCTCTTCTTTTCATTTATAATCACTTCCGCCTTCCCCCGAGTGTACGGCAGAACCGGCGCCTGGCGTGGCAACGCCGGCGTGACGCGACAGAATGAACGCTGGTGAGCACGCGCACCGCGTCACGTCGAAATGTATTGGCGCGTTGATATGGGCATGTAGTCATGCTCTCACATGACACGCATATGATGATTATCATGTTTGCACCAGTCACATACGTTCGTCATTCATTGGCGTCACGCAATATGAAATTTGGCATATGTGAAGCTAGCGAAACGTCCGCAAGCGCATCATCAGTGTGGCATGTAGTCATGTCGTTACATGACACGCATGTCATGATTATCATGCTTGGATGTGTCATTTACCTATCTCGTCTGTTTGCGTCGCTTAATAGCGAGTTTGGTACATGGGAACCTAGCGAAACGGCCGCGAGCGCATCATGAGAGTATCATGTAGTCTTGTTGTTACATGACACGCATCTCATGTTTATCATGTTTGCACCCGTATTATACCTTCGCCATTCATTCATGTCCCGTAATACCATATTTGGTTTAAGGGAAGCTTGCGAAACCACCACCAACGCATCATGAGCGTGGCATCTAGTCATGTTGGTACATGACACGCATGTCATGATTTTCATGTTCGGGTCTGTCGCTTGTGTTTGCCATGCAATCATGCCATAGCATACCAGTTTTGCAACATGCCATGTGAACGAAACCACCGCAAGAGCAGCAAGACCATGTAATGTAAATTATTACAATTATGTCATAGATATAATGATTTTCATGTTATTAGTAGTCTCTTATGCTCGTCATACGGTCATGTCATGCCATATCAAGTTTCGTATTGATACCATTATCGAAACGGCCAGGAGAGCTAGAAGACGTAGGCGGCTAGACAGACAGACAGATAGATAGATCGATAGATAGATAGATAAATAGATAGATAGTAAGAGAGATAGATAGATAGATAGATAGATAGATAGATAGATAGATAGATAGATAGATAGATAGATAGATAGATAGATAGATAGATAGATAGATAGATAGATACGCTCAAAGTCGCCGAAGTTTGCTAAGAAATGGCTCACATTTAAAAATGTTAATGACAATCGAAGGACCCCGAGCGCCTACGGGCGTTTACTGGCTTAAGCATTTCCCTATCTGGTAGATACTTAAACCGTACCCTCATGGGCGGCAGTGCAATACCATATTCACTCACTTAAGCCACATTGTCAAGGGTCAAACTGAGGAAAAGTGGATCATTTGTGAAGGTATGCGCACAGCCAATTTCGCAGCCTTTACAAGCGTTCCAGGCTGGAGCTGTCTTATTTCTTTCTGTTTTTATTTTTGTGCACGTGATGTGAACGTGAACTTCCGTATGCAGTGACTCTTAAACTATATTCAATGTGTTCTGTTAGGGGTTGAACTATTTCATGTGATATCTTCGTCTGTAAAGTTCCGGCCATTCTAGTGTCAGAAGGAAGTTGAAGAGAGCAAGACGACACATATCGAACAGTTTAAAGGGAACATCATCTAGCAATTATATTCGCCTTAAACATTTGCTCTCCCTTTCTCGCAGTGTCTCTTGAGCCGTACAGAATGTATATCTGAATGTTGCGCGGCATATCACGAACGTAACAGAAAAAAAAAAACACTATGGCTTTCTAGCACTTAGAAATGCATTTATATACTTATACGTAGCGGTACATGAGACGAATTTCTCCTAAAATGCCGACATTCCATCACAGAGGCGTATTTTTGTATGCTTTCATATTTCTTGCATTAACACTAAAAATAAAAAAAAGGCCGCCGAGATTCTATCCGCCACGCTGCAGTCTCGATCGGCAGCTTGTGAAGCAGAGATGGAGACATAGCTGTCGGAAGATGTGTCGCACTGCCGTTTGACTGCTGCAATCTACGCAGCTGCCGCATGGCCTTAGAAGCGTGACGCCGCCTACGCTACGACATTTCGACAGCGTTCTTCTTTGCCATGCAATGCGTTTTCGCAGCACCTGGCTTGGCAGAAACAAAAACAAAAAAAAACGACAGAACTCTCATCTCGACGCTTTGTTTCCGCA
Source organism: Rhipicephalus microplus (assembly GCF_043290135.1). Lineage (NCBI taxonomy): Eukaryota > Metazoa > Arthropoda > Arachnida > Ixodida > Ixodidae > Rhipicephalus > Rhipicephalus microplus. The sequence continues at coordinate 13,400,114 of NC_134703.1, read as the reverse complement.
GAAATATTAATAGCGTGATCGATGACGGCGACGGCGGAACGCGAAAGCGAAATATCTTGTCCCTGACGTGCGCTCTTCAGAAGACATCTCATTATTTTATGCTCTACGGATTAAACCGGAAAGGGAATCGGAAGCAAGATGAACGTCATCATTTTCTACATGGCAGGCGTAAGGAAAAAAAATAACATGTGAGTGTCTTTTTCTTTTCTCTCTCTTTTTTTTATTTTTCTTTTTTTGTCAACTGCAGCTGTGTCAGCAGCCCATGTCAATGGCTTAAGGCTTGCAACTTTTCACCACTTGCACCGGCGTACCGAGTATCCAAATTTTCATTTTTTCGGTGCATTTATTGAACATAAAAACGCAATGAAAAATGTTCGGTCTGGAATACAGCATAAGCACCTTGCACTGAGGCTTTTCTCAGCTCACGGTATAGTGCCAGGACCAATATAGTAGCGAACGATGCAAGAAAAATTGAATTTTGCATTGGGTGGGGCACCTCATATCACTCGAATAAAGAAGAGTTACTAGTGACTGAAGCCTTCTGTGTACATTTCTAGGAAGCAATGACGATCTAAATGGCAAATGGGAACATCGATACGAGCTTGGCAAAATCTGGTGCCGTAATATTAGAGGATCGATGAACCATAGGTCATTAGATGGGTAGTACTATCTTTTTTAGATGAATTCACTTCTTCGCAGTAGACGGTGCTGATGCTATAAAAGCAAGGGTCCAGTTTTGAGTTGTCGAATCAGGAACCCTTTTATGCATGTTCGGCAGCATATTATTTCAATGTTAAACGAATATGCTCATATGTACAGTGTCCATTTTTATGAAAGGCAACACGTGATGCGTGGCCCGCATGCTCTGGTGGTGAGGTCCCTAGATGAAACAAGTTTCCAAGGTAGTGACATCTTTCCCTTTTCTCCTCGCCTATGTTCCGCAAGCACCCCCTAGAAGGTTCAAAACTTTCAAGAAAAGGCGAATGTTTGGGTTCAGTTGCTACGGTAAATAGATGTAACTGAAACAAAATGGAACGAAATGAGTCGTAGGACAAACGCTTACCTTTATGAACAAAAACGGTAAAACACAAGAGGAAGTGGAATGTGCGTTCCTCAGCTGGCAACGCTGTGCAGTTCCATGTTTTACACTACTAGCCATGGCGTCTCGCGTCGTACATTGTAATTCGTCCAGTTCTCCGAATGTTCTCAAACACTTCTCCGAATGTGTTTTGCACATGCTGTGACACAGTGAACGCGCTTCTTGCTGGATCCTGTCAGTGACCTCATGGGGTGATGTTGTGACGATTGATTACAACCGGCTTGTGCACACGCAAGAAACAAAAAAAAAACTACAGCCAGACTGGTACGAACGCTTGACAAGCAGCACTGCGATGATGTTTTTTTTTTTTATGTGCCCATTTGGACAATCGTGATGCCAAGCCCCGCCGCAGTGGTCTAGTGGCTAAGGTACTCGGCTGCTGACCCGCACGTCGTGGGTTCGATTCCCGGCTGCGGCGGCTGCATTTCCGATGGAGGCGGAAATGTTGTAGGCCCGTGTACTCAGATTTGGGTGCACGTTAAAGAACCCCAGGTGGTCAAAATTTCCGGAGCCCTCCAGTACGGCGTCTCTCATAATCAAATAGTGGCTTTGGGACGTTAAACCCCACAAATCAATCAATCAATCGTGATGCCAAGCGACTCTGATGTGGTGCTCGGAACTTCCTGAAAAGTGAGAGTTCTACTGGTGAGGTGTCTCGAAGCAGCGCGTTTCGGCTCAAGCGTGAACCGGTCAAGCGTGAAAAGTTTCTGAAGGTGCGTTGGTTACAACCTCCAGCTGCTCTGTATACGTGCATACGCACAAGTATTCGTGCCAACTGGCATGCACTAGGCGTGCATTAGACGCGCACCTGGCGTTTCAATAAAAACCGCCAAATAAACTCGCTTTGTAGATCCGCGCCGACGTACGTCGACGAAATTGCGCGAAAGCATTCGCTGTGAAATGTTTCACAGCTACACTTCATCACGGTGTGCTTCATCTCGGAAAGCACGAGGTAAGTTGAAGAGAGCGAAAACGTTTTCTGTTATTTTACGGCAACGCAGCATTGCTGGAAAACGCGGATGTTGCATTGAACGAGCACCGCGAAACAATCTTGGTCGACTTGGCGCACACTGAACCGCTACTCCTTTTCAGTTTATGCCCTGGCTACGATTTCATCCTTGGTCACGGCGAGAATCCGGTTGGAACCATATGCGCATGCGTACTTGTTTTGAACCTTTTGCATAATAATAAGTAACACCACCAGCCATTTGCAACATCACTTGCAAGGAGCGCACCAATTACAGACGCGGATGGCAGAGAACAAGAGGGGTAATGGAGAGAGTGAGGAGGGTGGCTCGAGAACAATAAGTGACGCTACCTTGAAAACTCATTTCATCTAGGGACCTTATCTGGCGGCTGCTTGTAGCGCGTTCAAGCGGAGACGATAGCAATCACAGCCTCTATTCCCGTCATCTAGTGGCGAGCAAAAGAACCAGTCATGGTGATACAGAACAGGCGGAATGATTACGCCCTGCTTCTTACGTAATCGCGGTAAAGAGAGGCGGTTACTATCTTGCCACCGGTTCCCTATCACCAATGACTGGTTGTTTTGCTCGCCACTAGATGACGGGAATAGAGGCTCTGGTTGCTATCGTCCCCGCTTGAACGCACTACAAGCAACCACCGGAGCGTGCAGGCCACGCATTCGCGTGTTCCATTTGATAAAAATTGACACTGCACATTCTATATCACCACATTGTTACAGCATGCACGAACGAAAGTGGATGTACATATGCCAGTTAGGAGAATGATAGGGTGGTTACTTAGACACGGATAACACATGCATAAAGAGAGATCGACATTTATCCCTAGAAGCACAGTTGGGAATCGAGTAAAGAAACTGCACTGTTTCCATGGAAACAATGCGAGGTGAATATTACACATACTGGGTATTCGTGAGATGGCACGGCTCAACTATTCGCTGGAATAACACACTTCCGCCTATGCTACACTACAGTGAACCACTTCTCGTGGATCTGTTTTGTTTGGCAGTCGCTTTCGCAAAAGCTCATCCTGCACTTGGTGGAGTAGCTGGCACTTTTTCAAGTGAAGTACATCACTGTGAGACAAACGCTAACCGCCCATGATGTCACTGCAACGAGGAATCTCGAAGACACTCAGGTGAATACACCGTTACTTGATGATCATATCTCGTGAGAGTGGTAGAATGTCATCTAGAAATAAGTAAAATCAATTTGCCATAAAGCAGTGAAAGAATCGCTCTGTTCTCTTCTTCAAAAAGGAGGGCCACTGTAAGAGCCTTTAACTATTGGGCGCGAGGTCCACTACTGGAGCCGCGGTAGCTGCAATCAATGCGACGTGCATGCAGGGTTGAATCACGTGATCTCGCCTCGCTCTGAAGAAAGAAAGCCGGAGGTTGGATGCGCTGTCTTTAACGGCAATTTCGCGGTGTTTTTCTACAGAACAGCGTTAACTGTTTTGCTCTCACTTCATGCTTCTGCAGAGTACACAATCCGGAAACTTGCGGTAAAATATATTGGCGGTGTGCCACAGTGCGCTAATTTGTACATGATGCCACTGCATGGCCACTGGCAGTGCCACTGTCGTCTCTCTCTTTGTTGTTGTAGTTGTTATTTCGAGCTCATGAGGTTAAAATGAGCAAAGACCACGAATGTTCACATAAAAGCTGAACGTCCCAACTTTAGCACGAGAGCCTGATTCACAACGAAAAATAAATGTGCGAACAATTCTATTAGGCATAGTTTAAAAGGCGACGTACGTGTATACGTGTGGGGGAAGTTATTATCATTACATATAAAAATGTGCGACGCTGTCTGAATACTCAGAGAAACAATGTTATGAAGTCCAGTTCTCTTCTCTTTATCTTCGCTATTTTCACCTTATTTCGGTCCAATTAATAGCCAGTTGGTTCTGCTTGTTCGGCCAGCGCGTTAGACGAAACCTTCTTTCTTACACCATGCATGTGCCACTCTATAGTTTTTGCTGAAGCTCTTCTCTCTCCAAGCTAACTTTTCCGCAGTCTGTGCCACCCCCCAGCCATTTCACCGGGTGTCCGTCCCCATGTGTCTACCCGATCCTACAAATTTCTGTCCTTGTACCCAAGAAGTGGCACACCAAGCCCGCTCTGACCCTTTTCCTGAAATTGTGTCGCACATTATATAGTGGACAAAATAACGGTCGACCACATCTGCCTGTCCAGTTAACAATGCTAATTGCCGCCCGTCATTAGTTGCAAACCTACCAATGAATAAAGCAGCGTGGCGCGCATTTCTTACAGCCAGAATACGTTTCTTGCCCGCAAGCAGGCGTTAATATCCATTTGATGCTTCCATTCTACATAAAATGAGTCGTTACCTTTTACAAAAGCAGCGCCCTCAGACCCCGTGGTTTTCATATAGGGAGCCATAGCAGACGACGCTGGCCGTCAGGCATTATCAAAAGCGAAAAAAACATTTTCGAAGCAGTCATTTAGCACTTCGCACAACCAGTGAAGAAGCTGCATCAGTATTTTACTGATTTCGTTCAGTGACGTGCAACAAGAATAATAAAAAAGGAGACGGTTGCGGGTTGCACGTGCGAGGGCGGTGTAGCAATCCAACCACGCCCGTCCCGAGGATGCCTCCGTATGGTGGCGCCACGGTGAGTCCTCGCGTTCGATACGGTGTGGTATGCGCACAAGGACAGGTTCACAAATATCCTGTATCACTTCTCTTCTTATTCTCATTTCCCATTCAGCAGCGCAGGGTTTGTCAACCAGGACTGCCCGTTCTTTCCTCTAAGTGTCCTGCTTTTCCAACTCAAAGAGCACTAAAATTTTAACTGAGAACTGCAACTATGAAAACATTGTAGAAATAAGTGTAAAGCATTTCGGCTTTCGGAGAGTCAGATCGCATGCATTATATTCGCTGTTAAAACAATATAGTTACAAGAATGCAAGAAAGAATAAACAAATAGGTCCCTCGTGTGCGGTTACATGACATCAATATCTTTCGGTTTATTCTATAACGCTTGTCGCACTCAATTTATGAATTTCGCTGCGTTATCGATTGACGGCGTGCAAGTTCAGCGAGCGCTGCCGAACAAAATTCAAAAATAATAAAGTTCTCGCGTCGTTTTAACTGGCTCACTATTTGCGTCGTGGTACCGTAAAGAAGATAAACGAGGTGTTTGACTGGACACATCACCTGGCCCGCAACAAAGAACACCCCGATAATAAACAACAGTACCAAAGAAAGCACCGCAATACGCGTGTCGCTTGTGTCATTTTCATGTCACCCTTATCTTCGGAAAGAACGCTCCTTACGTGGTGACTCGGCTGCGACCAAATTAATGGGTGGATCCTTCACTAGGTGATTTCTATCTTCTTCTAGTGAACGCTAGAAAAAGTGAGCATAAGCCCTAAGGGGCAGAAAAAGTCGTTGAAAGAACCGGACCAGTGTGGAAGTTACGCGGGGAAATGTGTTATCCCGCGAAAAAAATAAAGCGCCGGCACTGCCATTTTACTTCTAAGAATCCTGCATCTATCCTTTTTTTATTGTACTATACAAAAAGCAAGAAAAATATCCTCCAAGGCCGTCTTTTTGTTATGATATGAACCTTTTCCTATTGATTTCATTTCATAACGGACCAGCAAAACCATCGCCGAGGTCTCTTATACCAAGAACCATACACACCGGTGGGTAATGATACATTAGAGTGAAAACGACTCCCCCTCCACCCTTTACTCCTCCTCTATAGGAAGCAGACTTATCGGCACCATTATTCAAAGCGGAAGCGCACCGGTAATTTCCGCAAATTGGTCTTTTGCGAGTGCATTTAAAAGGGGAGAGCAATCTATGTCTAATGACCAGTTCAGCATACACCTATAGTGTAATGAACAATACAGACGCCCTAGCCACCTAAAACTGAACAAAAATGAAGAAAGTTAGAGACATTTCTACGGGCACTCTGGAAATGAACATACCGTTCTCTATGTGCAACCAGAGATATAGGCTACGTCTGTGAAGTCTTTCAAAGTTTGGTAAATAACATAGTTCAGCATATAAAAAGATGATACTTTACAGAAACATAGGGCCAGTTTCATTCGTACTTCCCAGATTGAATGACGCAGTGCGAAAAAACGCCCCTCATAAAAAAAGAACAAAAAAAGAAGGATTGGACACCACCTGGCCTTTCAATCAAGCAAAAAAAAACAGGGGGGGGGGGCGATTCCACGATGTACAGTGAGAATGGATGATATGTGAAGCACGACTGATGAAGGTTGATAAATCATTCTAATATTAGAACAAAGAGATGGACGTAAATTGTGCCGTACATGACTTACATAATTATCATGTTTTCGCCAGGCATTTGTGTTCGTCGTCCAGTCACGTCTCGTAATACCAAATTTGGTATATGTGAAGCTACCGAAATGGCCGCAAACGTGCTATGAGCGTATCATGTAGTCATGTTTTACATGACACGCATATATTTATTATCGTGTTTGGACGTGTCATTTACCTTCCGCGTCAATTCACGTCATGTTCTAGGAGGCGTTGCGTCACGTAATACCAAATTTGGTGTATGTGAAGGTAGCCAGACAGCCGTGAGCGCATCCTAATCGTGTTATGTAGTCATGTTCTTACATGACACAAATGTTATGATTATCATGTTTTCACCAGTCATATACTCTCATCATCCATTCGCGTCACGTAACGCCAAATTTGGTATACGTGAAGCCAGCAAAACGGCTGTGACAGCACTATGAGCGTAGCGCGTAGTCATGTTTTCCATGACACGTATATTATGATTATCATGTTTCGGCGTCTCACCTTCGTCGTCAGTTCGCGTCACGTAATACCAAACTTGGTATATGTGAAGCTAGCGAAACGGCCACGAGCGCATCGTAAGTTTGGCATGTAGTCATGCTCTTACAGGACACGCATGTGATGATTAGCATGCTTGCACCAGTCATGTACCTGTGCCATCCATTGACGTCATGTAATACCAAATTTGGTATATGTGAAGCTACTGAAACGGCCATGAGCGCATCATGAGCATGGCATGTAGTCATCTACTTGCATGACACGCATGTCACGATTATCAAGTTGGCACCAGTGATATACCTTCGTCACCAGGTCACGTAATAGCAAAGTTCGTATATGTGAAGCTAGCGAAACGACCGCAGGCGCATCATGATCGTGGCGTGTAGTCAAGACTTACATAAAAAGCATCTATGATTTCGACGTTAGGACCTGTCCCTTATGTTCGCCATGCAGGTATGTCCGACCATACCAGATTTAGAATATGTCGTGTGAACGAAACCACCGCCACAGCAGCCAGTTCGAGACATGTGAATCACGACATTCATGACTTACATATCATGATTTTCATGATAAGACTAGTCATTTATGCTAATCATACAGTGACGTTATGTCATACGAATTCTGGTACAGATCCTAATTTCGAAATGGCCAGGAAAGCTAAAAGCCGAAAGCAGATAGATAGATAGATAGATAGATAGATAGATAGATAGATAGATAGATAGATAGATAGATAGATAGATAGATAGATAGATAGATAGATAGATAGTGCCGTACACGACTTACATAACATAATTGTCATGTTTTCGCCAGGCATTTGTGTTCGTCGTCCAGTCACGTCTCGTAATACCAAATTTGGTGTATGTGAAGCTACCGAAATGGCCGCGAGCGTGCTATGAGCGTTGCATGTAGTCATGTTTTACATGACTACGCCGAAAAGAGGCTCAACTTGCAAACTTGTGGTGCCACTCTGTTAATAGCTTATCGAAAAAGTGGTGGGCCAGCATGCTTGGCCCTTTAAAGTAAAACTGAACAAAATTTTCGCTGCCAAGATTTTCAACTAAATTGAAGGACTGCGCCCTGAAATCGATAGGGACCATCTCCATTTCAGGCAGAAACAACGAGAAGATCATGAAATATTGCGTTTTTCACAACTTTCCACGCCTAGCGGATGCACCGTGAACTAAGGAAGGTGACGCTAGCTGATGTCACACATACCCGGAACGAGCAAGTCAACAACGCCAGCCGTGTCCTTCGACTCGCTGAGCTCCCACTTTGGTTCCCGAAACCGGTATGAACAGCTACATGAACCAACGATTCTTCCGACTGGGGCAAAGCACCATCGCTTTTGTGAAAGGTAAAGATTCGGAGGGGAAAAGGGGCGGGCAAAATAAAGAGGACACGTGCATCCTGCACGCTCCTCGGTTGGTGTGACGTCACGTCTCGGGCTCGTTACCAGCCGGGGCGCGCCAGCTCTCAATCGAAAATACAACCAGGTATTCAAAAAATACGTGAAATCACCTCCGTTTATTGGGATGGTGGCACCTTTCGAGTTGCATTTCGAAGTTTCGTCAGTTTCTCCCATTTTCGATGAGTACTCCCTTTTAAGTAAACCCCGTTTGCGGTCTTTGCTCTTGGCTGATGAACTGTATTTTTTCTGCTAGTCAGACAATATTTTGGGCGTTCACTGTGGTAGCTTGGCCCATGTGGTGCCACGATGGTAAGCATTCCCAATATTTGGATACATCTGTTGGTAGCGCCATCTCACGGCGGCAGCAACGGTGCCTCGCTATATATAAATGGGAAATAGGCGAACAAGTAACGTTGCATGTACTAGTGTGAAGAAGTTTTACTACTATATTTTTGTACCGGACTAAACTACCACAAAAATAGCATTGAACCGTTGGTAAACTACAGCGTGTCATTAATAAATTGTGCTGTAATTGGCGTCTCGCTTTTTCACTGTATGCATAAACTGGCGTTATTCCTTTTGATAATGCACGTGTAAAATATGGTCACCGCAGTTTATTAGTTTCGTGGTATTAATCACACAGTGAGCTGCAGTTTGAGGTACTGGAATTGATCATGTGCATAATTAAATACACAGTGTACAGGCGTATTTTGTTGTTGCTGTTCAACAAGGATAGTGGCCACGACAAAGGCTAAGGCAAGCTTCTCTCCTCTCCTTAAGTACGGATATGACCAGTAATAACACCTAATTGAATGCAACAGTCATGTTAGTGCTACATTAACTATTCATTCTTGAATTTATGCGACAAACATCTCAGAGTTAAGAGGGGCGCCAAAAAACACGGGACACAAAACGATGGGAACACAAGAACGGGCGCCGGAGCTGCGCAGGCCATCGTGTTCATATCGTTTTGTGTCCGTGTTTAATACCAACACAAAATTGATAAGACATACTTCCTATTTACACAATATTTTACTTTCTTTAGCGTTATGACTCGGGAACACAAACTTGTAAAAAATCAGATGGAGTGAAGCTGCCCAGTGAAGACAACAGAGACAATAGCTTTAGAGTGACTTTACTGTGCTTGTGAATCAGTCACGTGAAATTATCACGATAGAATATCTCTCTCCCCTACAGCGAGGTCAGCACTTGAGCAGTGTATATACATTTGAGGCGCTAAAGATTTAGCTCGTGTCCACATTGTTCTAATCACGATCAGCGCAAAAAAAACAACAACACAAAAACACAAGGACGTGCTTTTTTTGCGCTAATTCTGAAGAGTAGGTTCCAACCGGCCCAATTTGCTACTTTACATCACATCAATATTCGCGTCAGCGCTGGCTTTATCATCCATTCCTATACAATTGATGTCGCTGTTCTTTGTATTCCTTCGTATTCGTTTGTGCTTTTCCCTCGGCACTTCACAGACTTCCGAATGGCAATATAACAGCTAGTGTTTACTGAACGAATTGGTTGTTTCTTATTGACCGCTGCTTTAACGATACTGTTCTCTTATGTTATGCAATGCGAAATTTGCACAGAAATTAAGAAAACAGTTTGGTCATGGCCAGAGCAACCACTCGGTGGTTAAATAATATCAGTTAACGGCTCAACTAGTGCTGCATTACCTAATATTGTCCACCGTTACCTTCGAAGGACTTCATTGATATGTAGGTTTTAATGTTGTAAAACCCCTATATGATTATGAGAGACGCCGTAGTGGAGGGCTCCGGAAATTTCGACCACCTGCGGTTTTTAACGTGCACCCGAATCTGAGCACACAGGCATACAGCACTTTCGCCTCCATCGAAAATGCAGCTGCCGTAGGCGGGATTCTATCCCGCGACCTGCGGGTCAGCAGCCGAGTACCTTGGTCACTAGACCGCCACGGCGGGGCGCCTTTGAAGGACTTAATTTTCTTTTATTCTGCTTTATGCCGTTTGACGAATCAATGAGCTGTGTCGATTGCTAGTTGCTTTGTTCTCGACGCCGGTATACCTATGCCACACCAAAGGCCAGCTCATTCGATTCCAATGGCATTCTTGCTTGGTTGGAAAACAAAACATACACGATGCTTGATTGCTGCTAACAAATCCACTCATAACGGGCTTCGCAGTATATTATGCACCAGAAGTGAATGTTACAGAAGTCAGCTGACGCGATTGGCGGTGAAGTGCAGTGTGGCCGTAGTTACCTAAGCACTACCAACACACCCTCGTGTGGGCTAAACTGATGGTTTATCTTGGCTTGCATTTGCTAAGTGATGGATAAGGACGATTACTGTTATCCTCTTCGGTTGTGTAATGCGGTTACGGAGCTCAGCTGTTGACCCCTGAGCATCGGGTTCGATTCCGACTATGGCGGCCGCATTTCGACGAAGGGAAACTGCCAAAGACCCTCGTATTGTGCGATGTTAGCGCATCTAAAAGACAAGACTGTCAAAAAGTCCAGAGTCTTGCACTAGTATATCACTCGACATCATATCACTGTTTTGGCGTGTAACACTAATGTTATTAAATATGTTGACTACTATTGGACTTAGGCTGCTATACCATCAATGTTATCTTTATTCAATCTGATAGCTATGATTAGGTGGTAGACTGTCTTTTTATGTCTTCTTTTGCTTTCAGGCATTCCTTCATAGCGCCCAGAGGCCTAGATTACAGAAGTAGCCGCAAAGAGGCGCCAACACCGAACGAAGTAATCGTGACGAACGGCGCGGTGGAATTCCGACGATGCGGTTGCTCGCGCTTCTGAGAACGCGCACAAGAGGACGAGCAAACCTAATTAGTTCAATTCGACGGGCTTCGACTCTAGCATTTATCGACTTTTACTTTGAACGCCACCCACGACACAAAGAGACCGAACCCATCTGTCCCTCTTCCTTCTAACGGCACATTCATTACGAAGCCTCGTCTTCGTGCAGGGCGTGCTTGCGGGCGGCGGGGTCCTTTTATCAGCATTCCATTACCAAGCAGGAGCGGCAAGGGAAGAGGGGCTCAATGGTCACGAGTTGTTTTTCGAAGTTGCAATTTGGTTTTTATCTTTCCTTCCTCGTCGTACGTCTCCTTTGAGCAGTGACGAACTCCTCCCTCGGTCCGCTGCCATTTTCACGCGTCATTGAAAGTAGACAGGCGGCACGTTGAATCGCCCCGCTTCCCTCGCGTTTCAGAACGGCCATTATTTTATTCATTTTCTTTTCGTGCAACCGTTCTCTGTTGTCGCTATCACAATTTATATTCTGAAGGTGGTTGTATTAGCATCGTCATTGTGTGTTTATGTAATAGCTTTGGGTGATCGATAAACGTCATAAGGATAAATTACGATATTGTGCTATTATTCCAGGTATTTAAAGCCTTGTTTATTTTTGTAAGGTCAGAAATTAAAACGATGGTACATGACGGCGTTCTTTCGTTCACACCAAGTTTCGCCTTTAGATTTTCAATTCGTTTTTTTTTTTAGCAACCGCTACGTCTCTACCTCATTTTTTTTCTTTCTTGCTCTCTTATCTCTCCTGACGTCTTCCAATTCTAGGGCGAAAACGGGATATTTATCTTCCTATTAACCTCCCCGCCTTTCGCGTATCACGTGCCTCTCTCTTCTACATCTCAGCTTGTTTTTTGTGAGCTTCCCAGCACCAAAATATTAAACAAATGGATAATAAACACTGCAGCTGGAATAAAAAAAAAGAGAGAAAAAGGTGCACATCCTACTTTTACACTGAATCTCTCCGCAAAATTACCGTTCAAGTAACACGTTCTTTCTTAACGAAGCGGATATACGGAGAGATCATTAAGTTTCATTATTCGTTGCTGTGATATTATATCATTAAACCAGCTAAGACGCCGTTCTAGTGGACCTAAATTTGATAAATACAGCACAAGATACCGAAAGGAACAAAACGAACATAATATTTTTCAGCGTAGCTTGAAGAATATAAGGTAGGGTAAGCCAACTGTACAGATAGAAGTGATCTCGCGTTTTATTTCTGAAGACTCCTTAAAGTGAGTCTCTCCCCTTCTCTCCCCCGTGCTTAAATGCGATAGATAGGCTTTCCGCTGAAAAAAATAACGCTTGAGGCTGTTTTCTGGGTCTGCCCACAGGGCCGTAATTAATTGAAGTAAACTAGGCAACTGAGGGCACGCGTCCATTACTTCATTATTCCTGCCTCGCTTCTGAAGGCCGGTTAGCGGCGGATGCGGGTCTTCGAGGAAGTCCCGAGGGTGGCTAGCTTCAAGGGTTGCCTGTGCAAGTCTGTGTGCTTTAGCCACGGTCCACCCGGTGTAGGAGCATCCACCGTTTTAATTCTATTCCTTTATCCTTCGTCGGAAGAAGAAAAGAGGAAACGATGCACGAGAGTATACGACCAGCAGCTCCATAACACGAGCTCTCTGTAGGCAACCATGCAAGCCTCAGCAGATGGAGGGAAGGCTCAGTGAAAGTCTTAGTGCGGAACCGTCCCGCCAGCCCTACCGGGTTCCGCTATGTTCCACTGGCTGCGCGCCATATCTCCTCGTTTGTGTCAGCCTTTCTGATGTCGTGCGCATCTCGTGCGATCTCCCTTTTATTCCGTTGACCGCCACTTTCGCTTGTGGTCGTTATTTCCTTTTTTTTGTCTGCAGCGTTAGTTGCACTGGCACCCGTACTTGTCATCTCTTTTTTCTTTCTTTGTTTGCATTGTTTGTTATCATTGAATAAATGCACTTTCTTGCTTTTCTTCGTCCTTTTCCTTATCTTTTAAGGGCGAAGCTTCTCAAGGCGTGGGTCGGTCGTCCCCGATGTATGTAGTACGTAGCCACCTCGTTCCAGGATTCACCGCAAGGTGAAAGTTGTCGGTGGAATAAACCAATGCAGATGTTCTAAAACAGATGGCATCGGTGTAGTTTTATGATGAACAAGCAAAAGAAAATGTTATACTTAAGCTAGGGGGCGCTTTCATTTTAGGAGCGAAGCTCCTTATGTCGTGGGTCGTGCGTCCGTCGAGTATGCAGTAGTAGTAGTAGTAGTAGTAGTAGTAGTAGTAGTAGTAGTAGTAGTAGTAGTAGTAGTAGTAGGTAGCCAGCTCTCGTTTAGCCCTTGGAATGTCCGCTGGATAGTGGTACTTCTATATGATGAATATATGATAAAAAGATGCGAGATGGCGATATTTGGAGTGTTCACTAGATGAACCGATGGATGGACGGCACTCCCGCATGGGCAGACAGACAAGCAGGTGGACGGATGGACGGATGGACAGACAGACAAATGCACGGACGGACGGGCGCACGGACGCGCGGACGGATGCATGGACGCACAGATGTATGGAAAACGAATGAACGCACGGACGGAAGGATGCACAGGTGGACACACGGAAGGACTCACGGACGGACGGGTGGACGGATGCACGGACAGACGCACAGACGAACGGATGCACGGATGGATGAACGCACAGATGGACGGACGCGTGGACGGACGGAAACAAGAACGAATGGACGGACGGAAGCACGTAAGGACTGGCGGACGCTTCGCCCCACTCATCATCATTCAGTCGGTGGATATGCTGTGATTTTTTTTTTGTTTGAAGGCCAGCAGGCTGGCTACCTTCGTCTGCTAAATTACCTGTACTCAGACAAGTCATAGACATCCCCCAAAGAAAACAAACGCATCTGAAGAATGTATCTTTTATTTTAAGTCAACATCCACTTTCTTTACTCGGCGACAGCTTCCTGTGACAGCACAGCCAAAGCTACGTGGGTGAAACTTCTGCACATGTGTTCCTCCGCCAAGTAGTCCGTTTTCGTGCAATTTCGATTTTGGTTTTGCAAGCGTGCGATACAATAATTGTTACGTTTATTTGAGGGTAAATCAATAAAGTGAATATTTTTTAAAGGTACACTAAACACAACTATTCAGTTTACGTTGATTGTTGAAATAGCGGTCAACAAACCTCGTAGTGTTAATTTTCTGCCAAGGAAGTGCTTATTTTAAAATAAAATTACGTCTTAGTGGTCCGCATCAACTTAGCACACTTCGAATCACCCGCTTCCAGGAGTGAACCATCTCACGTCGCTGTTGCAGTGCACAACGTTACCTAGCTTTACTGCGAGGCCACCGACCCTAGTAGAAGCTAAACGAAAGCAGGGGGAGCCACAGCAGCATGGCAGATGTGTCTTGGGCCAACTAAGTCCCGTTAGATGGCACGACTTGTGCCGTTTAACCACGTGAAAATTAATATTTGAATAACGTGCGGCGGTTTTTTTTTTTGCATGAATGAAACATAAACAAACAAGCAGCACTTTATTGCGTTTCTTGATGTATTGAAGGTTCTTTTATTAGGACAGCTAGATTGATTACTATTGATTACGTGTAGACGGTTCGTCTGACGTCATCGGGATCATTCTGAGAATGTCCCACTGCCGCGCATGTATTCTTGAGCATGTACAGCCGTCAGCACCTTTAACTCGAACGCTCTGACGCATGGCCTGGGCTCGCTTGGACTGAGGTCAGCGTCGCCAAGGTTTGAAAATGATAAGCTTGCTGCAGTTCATGATAGATGGTGCGCCCGTCGATTTCTCTAGTGAATTTGTTTCAAGTCTGCCTGACCGGTAGGTCGAATGCACTCATTTTGCATCCCGTTTTCGCTATGTTTCGCTCGCGGATACGTTATCACGCAGGCCCATGGCACTCATTGTCTTATACACATTTCGACAATGAACCAATGCGTGCGACAGCTTACGCACCCTTCAAGTTTTAAGTAGCAGCTGCTGCTTAAAAGGAATCGCATGTATAAAAAAGAGAACAAACGCACGTTCAAGGCGTTTCTTAAAGTTGCTTAATAAATATGAAGCGCAGTGGCGTTGTTCAGACAGCGTGAATAATTTTCAGACAGCGTGAATTGAGCTGTTCTCGTAATAGAGATTTTGCCTTCCTGCTCAGTTTGCGCTGCATGGAAGATGTGACCTTGGGTCACAGCATTTGTGCGGGTAATAAAACTTGTGGTTTGGCGTCCAAGAACCACGATTTGATTATAAGATAAGATGGCAGTTCAAGCGTTTATGCGATCACTATGCATGAAAGTTAATTTATTTGCGTTGTATTCGTGCGTCTTTCTTTCTTTCTGAGAACACGCACAAACATTGCGCTTCATACCACATCTTCCGTGCAGCATGAATTGAACACAAAGGCACACTCTAAATCTCGAGAACAATTCAATTAAGCTGTCTGGAAATTATTGAATCAGAACATAAACAACGTTTTATTGTCTAGATAAGCATATAGCAATGAACGCCATGGGCGTCCGCGATGACGTAGCCACGAGCGAAATGTGGCGAAAGCGGGACGCGAAGTGAGTGCATTCGACCCGCCAGTCGGGCAGACTGCAAACAGAAATTTACCAGTGAAACCAACGTGCGCTACATCTAATGTTAATTGCAGCAAGCATATCATGTGCAACGGTTGCTGGCGCTGAATTCAGTTGAAGCGAGCAGAGGCCACGCATCGGAGCGTGGGAGTTAAAGCTGATGATGGCTGTACCTTAATTTCTTGGTACGTAGGGCACTGCCGTTGATAATATCGTCACTCTGGATGTTTTATACGCTGAGATTTCAGTCTGAAGTAAATTGTTATTTGAATTCAGTGGCCCTTCTAGAGAAAAAAAAACACGAAGCTTTATTGATGCGTCCAGATTTATTTGAACAAAAAAAAGCACACCAAAAAATAACTGGTTGATTGAAACAACAACGCAAGGACACGTAAAATGTTTCTAAATTTCAGTGCCTACTGGGCCGGCATCGTTATTTTCGTTTTTTTGGAGACGAAAGTATTTTCTGGAGACACTAATGTTATTTTATTAGGGGACTCAAAGACAATGATGAGAAGCACAAAATATCGGCCCCGATCAGTCATGAGCAGGCGTATGATGTTCGTAAATCCGAATGTATGAAAAGTGATCCCTACTCGGCCAATGACGCTGCTTTTGCACAGACAATAATATACATTAACGTGTCTGTTTCCCAGGCGAAGCACTGTCCTGGTAATTTTATCCTCGTAAATCACTGTCACCGCAAAGAACCACTCCCTGCGTAGACGCCGATGGGAGTGGTGTTACAGTACGCGATCTTCAGCGTTATCGTACCAACAATATCAGGCAGCCAGAAAACCGACCACGTATGCAACGTAATTAGGGTTATTGCTATTATGTACAGTATCCAATCGAACGTTTCCTTCCAAGCAGTTGCATGCAGGTGTCGCTGAAGACTGACAAGTCACCAGTCTCACTGTCGTTGTCGGTATCACTCGCACACAACCTCTCGGTGACGGCATGTGCGCAGAACAAAATATTTCACGACACACCACTGTATCCACTTCTCCTCGCTCGTTGAATACAGATCCCCTGTTCAACACGCACTCATGCTCGCTCACAAGCTTCGATGTGAACTTGCTGCAACCGAGTGACGCTTTCGTTATTTACCGAGGCACCAATAACTAGAAATGACACTAGAAAACTAGAAACAGCAAAGAATGAAAAACGTGCACTGGTCCAGCTTGCTAATATTACCAACCTTGAACATAAAGTTTACATCTTCTTATTTTATATTTTCGTTAATGCTACGCAGTATACAAAAGTCAGCGTTCGTGTATCAATGAGTTTTCACTAAAATGTATCAATGAGTTCTCACTAAGAAATCAGTTTTACTTCGATTTACTTTGTTAAACACAGATATGACCTGTATAGGAGCCGTTGAGACAGAGCGGAATTTCCACCATAAATCTAGAATCTGTTTATTTACATCGCACTTAATTTTTACCGAAAAAAAACCTTTTTTAGTCTTTCTTTTAGTAGAAATATTTACCAGAATATTTGCTCGTCCAGATATTTGTTAGCGGAATTCTTAGCGCAATTTGTTTAGCTTAAAGTGTGGGAAACGGGAGCGTGGACTTGTCTGTGTCGTACAGAGCCAGTAAAGTGTGGACAGAAGTCAACTTGCGAAATGACACTTCTCTATCTGTTCACAGTTTCTGCTCTAGTTCTCAAATTGCGTGTTCTTTGTCCTCGAATCGATGCTGCAGATCGCTCCACCTCAACCTCGCTATTCAATTCGACGTCGCGCAGGAGTCATTCGTGCACAATGCGGAGTTCTTCTATTCCCGCAGCTTTTCGTGTGCACGCTACGCGATTGTTGTGCATGTTTTTATAGCTGACGACATGGAGCTGTCTTTGCTGACCATGCACGCGCGAGCCGTGATTTCTTCGAGTTTTGAAGGACACGTTTTTTTTTACTGCATCTCTGAATTCAATGCGGTTCATTGAGTCTGCCTCAGACTTTTCCTTGTGAAGTATCAAAAGTAAAAGAAAACGTGCAGCGCTTGAATATGAACACGAACTGCTGCACAAAAGCATATAGAGCCCTGTACCGTGCTTGCCTGGACATTGTAACCTTTAACGGCTTCACAACACGTCGACATTTCCAATCATACAAAGGAACTAATGTGGTGCAGCCGCACGCGGAATATTTTTACTTACATTTAAAATAATTCCTTAGTGTTTTCGTGCAGATTTGATGATATTCACGAAGGAGTGCGACAGTGGACAACGCTTAGTGAAGGGTAAAGGACAGATTCGTATTTTTCCTGCCGTTTTATGAAAAGGAATCACTAACTAGTCCCGTCTGACACCTTTAGAATCCGTCATTCGAGGGCCCGAATGAGCCCTTCATGTCATTCAACAAAAGCAACAAGTACTACGGCCACGAAGACATCAACAACCCCACAGTCCTAGAGGTCACTACCGTAATCTCCCGTGAGGTGGACCGGCTGATGCGACCAGCAGAAGAATTACGAAAAGGCCCGCAGCGGAAACAAAAATCCCTCTATCAAAACAGTCAGAGCAAGAATTGAGGGACGTAGTGGCGAAGAAATTATGCACATTCTCATCGTTCGTCCGGCCTGTGGTCGACGGCGTAGGATCGTGGACTTAAATCCCATCCGATCCTCTTTCCTGCGTGTCGCTATCAATTATTCTTCGCTCTTCGAAAGCGGATTACAGAAAGTGACGACCCTCGTCGTTGCTGGCGACTGTAATCCCCGAGGAAGACGCTCTCGCATGTGAATTATTGCGTAAAGGCAAGTGCGTATGTAAGGAGCAGCGGTCACGTTTCAGATTACAAGCGCCTACGACTTTTCGTCCCCTTTCCTTCGCAAGTTCTCTTGCGTACAAAAAAGAGGCCTTTTCGAGTGCCTTCTTTTTTTCGTCCCGTCATCCATTCCGGCGTCCTCAATCCTCGCGCCATGTTTCAACGCGAGTAACATCAGCCTGAATATCTACAGCGGCAAAACGGTTTAGAGTGTGTCTTCATTTTTTAGCTACTACAAGCATTCTTAATGGCCGCTTTGATGCTATGGGTATGCATATTTAAGCTGTATCGATGCGACGTAAACGCTGGACCCATGCTTCTAGTGGTAATGCATATATATTATGATAGTTTGATCACTTTATCGTGCTTATTCACGAGAACCTTGATGATACAATAATAAAGAAAGAATGAAAGCACCCTAAAGCGTCGCTTTTAGGAGCGAAACGCGATAGCGACATCCTGTTTCTAGTGCGTTATGCACCCACTATGTTGCCTTAAGGGAATAGGCGCAGTAGGGTGGGTGCCTTTTGTAGTGGCGTACCGGCTTTCAATAACGGAGCCATTACAATAATCACATATTTTTACACCCGTTGGCAATGGACTATTGTACCACGCATTATCACTGCCATATTTTATGCTGCATTGTGAAGCATGTATACAGGACGCATGTCCTGTATACAATCACTGGTGGTGCTCACTGGTGGTGCTCTCTGATTCACTGGTGGTGATTCACTGTGATCAGAATCACTGGTGGTGCTCTCTGATTCACAGGCGTCATGCCAAATGTTTCTCCGAGGTACGCTACCTATATTAGTGTGCAACATTTTAAATAAGCCTATAACACGAGATCATCACATTATATAGATCCTGTTCACGAAGGTCTGGAGGGTAACGTCATGGCAGACCGTATACCTCGAGGCTTCACCAACTGAGTGATGGAAGGCACTGACGTTGAACCCCTTTCTAGTTTGTGTGACATCGTTCTCCAACAAAGGGAGCAACGAAGAGAGTATGGTCCTTCGCATAAAGGCTTGGATAGCCAACAAAGCAAGGATCGGGGACGCACACAAACCATTAGCCTTCCAAATTCGTAACACCTAAGTAGAATATATTCCTCACAATTTAGAGAAACATCCCCATGGTATTCAGACACGCCGACACTCAGCCACATAACGCTGGAGTGCACCAAAAGGTCCACACACATCGACAGACCACACGTTACCAACCACCTACACATGTTACACAGGCAGTGGGAGGCATGGCTTCCGGACAAAGCAAGCAAAGCCAAATAGCTTTGCTTGACTAGGTCCAGCGAGCCGCTGGTGCCAGCGGAGCGCTGGACCGAGGGCTCGACCAAAACTGCCTGGATTCACCTCCACTTTTTTTTTTCCCTGAATAAAATTCGTTCTTCTTCCTTCTCCTCATTCTCCTCCTCAGGTTTGGTCCTTGCTGGAAACAAGGTTTTCATTCACTTTAAACAATTACCGTTCATATCTCAAACACTAAAAATAACTACGCTATGTTCTCCTTTACTACTATGTTTCCATTCTCATTAATATTGTGTCCAACAAAGCAAATGCGAACGCTTATGTTTTCCAGTCCTGACTGTGAATTACGCAGTAATACGCATTCAAACATATTCAATAGCAACACTTTTATTGAGTAAAGCAATCTTGGATGTTTTTACTTTTAAGGACACCACTCTAGATTACCCCGTCCCATAAATGTTGCTATATATTATTATTATTATTATTATTATTATTATTATTATTATTATTATTATTATTATTATTATTATTATTATTATTATTATTATTATTATTATTATTATTATTATTATTATTATTATTATTATTATTATAAATGTCACCTCCTGGAATCAACAGGTGAATGTGAGAGACACTCTACTGGAGCGTTCCGAATATTTCGATCATCTGTTTTTTTTTTAACGAGCACTGACATCGTACAGCGTACACGGGCCTCAAGCATTTCGCCTCCACCGAAATGCGACCGCAGCTGCCGTAATTGAACCCGTGACCTTCGGAACACTGTCAGGAAATATCCCATGTAAACTATAATAAATAAGACATTCAGAAGCCACAATAGCTTTCGTCAGTTGATTATGTCCTCTTTTCGTTGACCCAAGGCAGATCGTTCGATATGTGGCAGAATATACCCCTCGCGCAGTCTCAGCAACCGCACGGCGCGTGTTCCGGAGAAACTAAAAAACCGCCAACTACTCTCTAGACACGATGTTCACGGTTCACAACTCTTTCAAATTACCCGCACTTCTTTATAATTTGAGCTTCGCTTTTCAGAATGGAACCTTAAGGAAACGGCACCGAGCGTGAATTGAAATGAAAAGAGATTCTCCGCCAAGTTTGCGGCTGTTCAGCACCTTTCTTTTTGAAACCTCCTTTGTAAGTTCTCGAGAGTATCACACTGGGGGCTCTCAATGTGAGACGACGGCTGAATTCTGCGGATTGCGACACTATTGTCACCTTCCACCTTCAGTGTTAACGGCTTTCTTCACGGTCGAGCCGAACGTCTCGCTCTCCACACGGCATCCGCAAAGCTCCACGCACGCTGTCTGTCCGTCTTCAAGTGTCCGAGTTCCAATTCCCCAATCTTTGGCATCAAATTGACGCAGCCTGTTTCTCCGAGTCTCCCACTAGAGTTTCACGCTCGCTTTTGTGGTTCTTCGTTCATTCTGTTATCTATCTCCACGGGTTGGTTCATTCACTAGCTTGCTTGTTTGTCAATTTAACACCCCTTCACTTGGTGCCCATCCAGTAATCTTCGCAGTACAGCACAGTGAATTGTTATAAATATTTTCCGGCGTTTTCCCCTCTTAGGTAAGGTAAGAAAGAAAACAGGCACATGGAAGGGACGTTATCTGAAGAAGCCATGGTTAGAGGGAACGAGAAATGGAGAAATGAGGTACAGAGATCTAGAGAGGGAGAGAGAGCAGAACATGCGAGGTGCACACACCTGCACTATTGAACCGCTTAGTGCAATGCGTTATTAAAGGCTAGCCATCAAGAAGCACCAGTTCTTACCTGGTTTAGGTTATCAATTAAACACAACCTCGTCAAACTTCCTTTCTTTGCCTAATCTTTTGTGTCTTTCTTTCTCTTTCTGTACCTTCCTCAGAGTAATAAATTGAGAAGGAAGTCCTCTCTATGTGTGTTGCTATAAGAAAAAAAAACTCAGAGGAAGACTTGCAGCAGTTTTATTTTCCTTTTTTTTTTCTCCCTTGGCACAAATGCATGCAGCTGACTAACTGCGTAAGTACTAGTCAAAGCTCTCATGAACTTTCCATGGAATGTCTCACTAATCGAGATACTCGAACACGCACTTTGTCCTAAACGAGTGCTTCAATAAAACAGTAGAATGTAGTCAGCATCCTATGGCCGCATTCAACATAACCAATAAGAAAGCCTAAAAGAAAGCACAACACTATTTTATCTCGCCCTCCTTTTATCAAGTGCTACTTTCAAGGTTTACAGAGCACTTTTCGCTCGACAAGATGCTTGCGAAAATCTTTGAAACTGCCAAGTGGAACAAGTCCATTTCTTAGCATACAAACGAGCGAGCAATAACGCTCCTCGCGCATTAACATGCCAGAGTAGAATCACGGTTTCGCAATTCGTTCAGGTTCCGCTTACTGTTCTCTTAAGCGGTCAAATAAAACCTGCTAGCAGCACTATAATCCCACATTCCTCTTGGACGCTTTGTACATCCACTAATTTCGCACTGAATGGTCAAGCGGGTAACGCTTGCAAATAAGGACTGGAATTTATCACTTGTCACTCCTGCTCTTGTGTTCCATCTTTCTTTCTTTCTTTCTTTCTTTATTTATTTCTTTCTGTCTTTCTTTCTTTCTTTCTTTCTTTCTTTCTTTCTTTCTTCCTTTCTATGTTTCCTTGATGCTTTCTTTCTTTATTTCCTTCTTTCTTTCCTTCTTTCTTTCCTTCTTTCATTCATTCATTGCCACATATATTTTCACTATCATTAGTAGTCGTAGTAGTGGTAGCAGTAGTGGCCAGAGAAAAACGGCTGGCATCATCTGGCGTAATGCACGTATACATATTGTTCAGGAAGGACATCACAGAAACGGAAATGAAAGATGGCAACAGGGTTTGAAAGCAAACTACTATAAACAGACCTGCATTTTTCATGGGCACTGCGTGCGGGCGGCGTATACCGTGTCGAATCGTCACCCCCGGAAAATCTTTTCAGGCCTGCGCCCAGCAATTTGACGTCATTTCCGGCCGGCCGACTCTCGGGGAAGCCGCAGCGGCAGCGAGCGCAACGCGGGCGGCGGTGGTGACGGTTCGGCGGCGTGGTGTTGACGGTGTTTCACGTTTGTTGCTTTCCGTTGTTGTTTTGCGGCAATTTCGTTTCCGTGCGTGATGCTGGAGTGATGCGACAATGCCGAATAAGTGTTGTGTACCCGGATGCACCGGCAACTACAAAACAGGAAAGAAGATACAAGTGTTTTCCTTTCCTAAAGACGCCGACGCTCTCAAACAATGGCTACGCGCCATTCCTAGGAAGGACTTCGTGCCGACTTCGTGCACTAAGGTAAGAATTTGAGATGCTCCTGTTCTTAGCTTGTCGTTGCTTGTTCGGGTAGAAATCACTTATGATGGGAAATACTTGAGCGTGTGGCCGCCGGGCCTCACGAAGCGCTGACGCCAGCAGTTGAGAATCGCCCAGAAAGGCACGTTTGCAGCAAGGATGGTCAGCTGCGCTTTGTTCACTAACAGTGCCGTGGTGTCGTCCATTCTTGCAAGCTCTCGGTGGAAGCGCTCGTGGAGTGCAGTGACATCACGCTCCCGTGTTTCCTTTCATGTTGCTTGTACCGCTTAGCGCAGCGCTTTTATTTAGATGCTTGCAAAACGTAGGTAGACTTTGTTTTAGCTACACGGACTGTAAACACGGTCATGCAAACGGGAGCGCATTTTTTTTGAGAAGTGGCGTCTCAGACGTTCTTGAAACGTTTGTGCAGGTGTGCGCGGATCATTTCGACGCTTCATGCATTGAGAAGACGACATCGTAGACGGATCCAAGGACAGGGAGAGTTATTGAAGTTGCACTCCCAGTACCACGGTTGCGTCCTGGATCTGTCCCAACGGTATTTTCCGGCTGTCCGTCCTACCTATCAGTACGAGACCAGAGCACGAGAGAAACCCCTGACGCCAAGAGGAGCCGACAAGAAGCCTCCCAACTCGCCCGTGCTGTAGAAGAGTCGCTGGCGTCATATGAAGCGGAGCAAAAACGAGACCGGTTTTCGTCCCTCGAAGAACTAAGGGCTCGCCTGCAAGGGGTGTCAGTGTCTCCAAAGTGGACAATGATTCATAAAGAAGAGTGCTCCATGTTTTTGAACATTATCGACTATCGTGAACCTTGTTTGAATGCGTCATTGACCGTGTTTGCAAACCTTGAAGTCTTTGCCTGCTATCAAGGTTCACCAATCAAGAACCTTGGTAGCGCTGTTGTACCAGACTCAGTTCAAAAAGTAAGTTCCTTGTTGGAAATTTTGAACAACCTGTCGATGCTGTCTGAGGAGCGCTGCACTTATTGCCACCTGGCTCAAGCAATACATTCCCTTGTTTGAGCCTTGTTTCCAGTTTTGTATCTCTTTACAAGTTGTTAGCTTTTAAAGGTGGTGTACTTTTTTCTTTTTTTTTAACTCGAACTGCCTCGGTGCCCACTGTAGCAGTTGTACAGTCCGTTTTGGTACCTAAGCTGTGTACACTTTCCTTGTGCACTCTGTGTACAGACATGTTGTGCACTGTGATTTGTTTTTTCTTAGATTTTTGTTTGATTTTTTCCCTAGGACATGCACCTACCTGTGGCAGTACAATTACTTTTCTTTCTGTCATTTATCATGCGGTGGACCACAATTTAGTCACCAGTGTTCTTATGTATTGTATTTTTTGGCAAGTGTTTGAACCTGATACCTTGTGTTGCTACTGCTACTATGATAAACGAATGGTATGTTTTCCTCTAACCTACAATTTAAATGAAAGTGTGCTTTTTCTGTTCCAAAGCTCGGGGATGTTTTTGCTGTTACAATCTGTTTTGTTTTCTGAGTTTTATGTGGCAAGATATTGTGTTTTGTACTTTTGGCATATTTTCAGCATTAAGGGCAACATCTTGTGTTGCCTGTCGTCTGCCTGGACCGAGAACAATGTGCACTGTGATATTTGTACAGACGGCGTCTGGCTGTGATAAATAAATACGCATTATTCCATTCACGATATTCATTATTTCTTGATACCTTGATAAGTTCCCCCGCAACGGTGGCTCAGTGGCTAAGGCGTAGCGCTGCTGAGCACTAGGGCGCAGTTTCGATACCCGGCTGCGGCGGCCGCATTTCTGATGGAGGCGAAAAGCAAAAACGCCCGTGTGTACGAGATTTCGGCACACAATAAAGATTCCCAGGTAGTAAAACTTGATCCTGAGCCCTCCCCTACGGCGCGCTTCATCGCCTGCGTTGCGTCGACGCGTTAAACCATACAATCAATGGATACCTTGATAAATCGTGCGGACATGGTGTCAAGGAACCTCGCCCGAGTCGGTAGGCGTGAAGGGCGCTCGCGGCAAGCGCTCGCGGCTGGCGCAGCCACCCAGCGAAGGGCGGCCGGCCGGCCGGCGCGATGTGACGTCGTCGACGTCACGTCACGTGACGCGCAGGCCTGAAAAGCTTCCGGGGGTGACGGTCGAATCAGGACGCTTTGCCTGCATGAGAATTCGAAAGAAAGGAAAAAAGGAAGAAAAAAAAACAAGAAAACATGGTTTTTATTCAAATCTGGAAACTCATTTTAATTCACTGTACACATCTGCTTCAACGCTTATCGCTCTATGTTATGCAGTGAAGGAGGAGTTATGGAAATTTTTGTCATATTTCGAGTAATGGTAAACTAATTTCCTACTAGCCGTCTGCGCATCATTCATTGTTCGTTATTGTACTGGGTAATAATGAGTAAAAAAATCATTATAACGTATCCTAATTTTTGGCGTCTCTGCGCATTCGCCCCCGCCGATCGCCAAACCATTTTATAATGACATTCGCACTCATTTCGATGTGATTGAAAGAGGACGCTTCAAGGATTAAAATGAGTGAACTCTATTATTCTCCAGTAGACCCAAAATGTTAGATCATGGCTAGCACCGCGTATCTCTACCAGAGTAGGAAATGATTCACCCATATGCAATATATGGGATAAAGCGAAACCTGATTAAGCTCGTTCGCTTCGTCTAGAGGATGATCAAATAGATTGGTTTAGCTGGAAATGGTTAGGATTATTGATTTAAACATTTTGTGCACCGCGTCCAGAGTACGTACATTTGCCACTAAAAAGTAAATCTCTGAAACATTTCTAAAGACAGCGCTGTAGGAGGCTCATATGCGCACCTGTAGCGTTGAAGTATAGACTGCTTCGCTTCTTTCCTCGAATTCTCTCAGTGATAAACTTCCCTTATGAGCGCTCTACGTTCTTAGTGAGTTAGTGATCTATTCAAATACTCAATGCATTAAGAACCATTAAAGTTAACGAGGATTCGGTATACCGGTATACTCCGTTTGGTCAGAATAAATGGTATATTTTGAGAAAACCCGGCGTGGCACATAACCATCATTCCTTTCGAAATCTGCGCTATTATATTTCAAACACGATAGTCTTTCTTGGGGACCTTCGACGCAAAAAATTTGGTCTGCCTGCCTGCCTGCCTGCCTGCCTGTCTGTCTGTCTGTCTGCCTGTCTGCCTGTCTGTCTGTCTGTCTGTCTGTCTGTCTGTCTGTCTGTCTGTCTGTCCACCGTTAACGGTACCGGGCATTTTAAACGGCACCAGCGGATACCCCAAGCCGCCAACCCCATCCGCAGCACCCACCAATGTTGCTCAAGATTCAGCGTTCATACTTGTGCGATTGTCAAATAAAAAGCAATTACCACGCATATCTGAGGCACCATATGAACACGTATATATTCTGTATGGCATCTTTTACTAGAAAAGGCATACATGAGTTATTCTAAGGACCATAGCGTTTATCACGCGGCGCTGACCATGCAACGTTTATACGAAAAGGAAGTGTTTTCAACGCTTTGCTAAGACGACTCCGAGGTGGCACCTACCCGTCGCCTTGCGTACTACACCTTATCACCTCTAAGACGGGCGCTCACGCCCGTATCAGAGCCGCGCGTTTCGTTTTTCAAGATAACTGCCATATAGCGGTCATGTCTCTTGGTGACGTGACATGGTGCGTTCGTTCGTCTCCACTTCACGCTCGAGGCACTCTAACGCAGCGCCCCCAGAATACCATTCACCGATTTTCTTGCGCAGAACATCAAAAAAAAAAAAAGTTTTGTTCAATCTCTCCACACGCAAGACTATCGTCGTTCGACGACATTTGAAGATTAACATGCAGATGCGGGGCCATTTTTTTAGGTAGGATCACAACAGGCCTCAATCCCTCAAAAGTTTGCATGATTCAGGTACTTACAACTGCATACACTTCTTTGCGAAATTCTCTGGTCCAACTTCACATGGTCCTCAAACTATTCAAAAACAAACAAAGCAAAGAAACTACGAAAATGTAAAAATGACGTTTTTCCTAACCCCAAAAACATAATGACTTGAATGATAGACGTTCTGAACGTATGTTATTAAGATGTAATGATGATTAGGTAGAAACTGTTATATTTACAAATGCTTAGGCTATAGTGCCATAGAAGTTTTGTAAAAAGACCAGTACAACTCAAAGAGCAAACAGCTTCAGGAAGAAATGATCCGGGAAGACGAAGAGTGAATAGTCCCTTACACAACACAGAGAAGAATGCAGGGTCCCTGTAGCATGCACACCAATAACATTGCGAGACAGAAAGTCAAAGCGCCCCACTAATCCTGAAAGAACAGGAATCGGTGCCCAAGGAGCGCTCGACAAAAGACACAGAAGCACTAACAGATGAGTTGATGCTGCGGCACTAATTCATAACGAAAGAAAACGAAATAGAATCTACATAATTCTGGCACTACAAAAACTACTCACAGGTTGAAAAGAATGAAACAAAATTTAGGCTAGCTGAGGTCGCAGACTAACAATGTAGGGGCAATGTTACCCTAATTTAGTCTAAACGCAAGATGTTGAGTTATAGTGTACAAAAGCTGCATGCTAAACTCAATTAAGGGTTCAGAAAGGAAGTTTGTGATCATGGACAATGCCTCCGCTTGCATTTTGTCCGCGTTGCAGTTGAGAATAAACTGACCTCCAGCGAACACGCTCTATTTTCTGTCGCAACAAAGAGCGTGTGGTGCCTTTTTCTGTATTCTCTGAACACTACAGTGGAAGCGCATTCAATTGAAAAAAGAAAAACCCTTTCTGATTCCTGCCACTGCGTTTTTACAAATTTCTTGTTTACAGTTACGCCGTAGAGTAGTTCAATGCACTGTTGTTAGGATAGCCCCGAACCACCTTGAATATAATTAAGTTATCATAAAATAGTGTGTCATGCTGGTCTTTAGTATTTATCTGCCATGAAAATAACAGGCCGAATTGGACGTCCAGTTCTTTCGAGGCAGAAAAAAAAAGTGCGATTGAAGAAAAAATTAAGCTTCAGCAACAGAGAAGAAGCGAACGTTTTTCGCGTCTGCGTACTTTTCCGGTAACTTTGTGGCTAATTAGCATTGCTAAGTAGTTTTACCACTTGCTTTGGCAAATGACAGTCATATGTAAATACCAAAGTGGCTCCATGGCTTTAAAGTCTTTGTTCTGGGAATGATAAAATGGCAGTCAGGCACTCGATGTCTTATAGGTGTGGCAGCGCTACAGTATGTGTAGTATATATACAAGTTTACTTGGTGTGAACTTTTTTGGACTAAACTCCAAAGAGGGGGGGGGGGGGGGGCGTCTTTCCTTTCATGTTTTTTTTTCTTCTCGACGAATTCCACGTTTCCCTTTGCAAGCTACAGTATACGCTGCATTATGGGCGTTGTGTACAAATGTAAAAGCTAAGCAGCCTAAACTTATCTTGAAGGCGTAGAATAACAGGCCGAATTGGACGTCCAGTTCTTTCGAGGCAGAAAAAAAAAGTGCGATTGAAGAAAAAATTAAGCTTCAGCAACAGAGAAGAAGCGAACGTTTTTCGCGTCTGCGTACTTTTCCGGTAACTTTGTGGCTAATTAGCATTGCTAAGTAGTTTTACCACTTGCTTTGGCAAATGACAGTCATATGTAAATACCAAAGTGGCTCCATGGCTTTAAAGTCTTTGTTCTGGGAATGATAAAATGGCAGTCAGGCACTCGATGTCTTATAGGTGTGGCAGCGCTACAGTATGTGTAGTATATATACAAGTTTACTTGGTGTGAACTTTTTTGGACTAAACTCCAAAGAGGGGGGGGGGGGGGGGCGTCTTTCCTTTCATGTTTTTTTTTCTTCTCGACGAATTCCACGTTTCCCTTTGCAAGCTACAGTATACGCTGCATTATGGGCGTTGTGTACAAATGTAAAAGCTAAGCAGCCTAAACTTATCTTGAAGGCATAGACACCATCTTACACACCCGTAAAAATTGTTTATTTAAAAGCATAGCGCTAGACTTGAGCTTTGAATATACTCTAAACTGCTGTTTCTCCAAGAGACGAGAAAAAGACCATGAAAATGGCGAAATATCTCGATGACGTCCGGACAAAGCGTGTGCATTGCAACAGATGCGTATCACACTGATAACTTCTTCAAGTCATGGTCGATGTTCAACAAATCGTTCGTAAAACCACCGAGTGCGCTTATTTGCTGCCGTTGTGGTTACATAATTCAGTTACTTGGAGTACGATGGGAACCGAATAACACGACGCTTGGCTGCTGACCCGTTCGTCGCATTTCGATGTAGGCGAAACAGTAGAGGCTGGCGTATTGTGCGATGTGGATGCACTTAAAGACACCAGATAGTCACAATTTCCGGAGCCTTTCACTACGGCGTCTCTCGTAATAATATCGTGGTTTGGATACGTACAAACCTCAGGTATTTTTATTAACCTTAGGTCCTCATAAATGACAGGGGGTGCAAGAAAGAACACAGGGAAGTCAAAGTACCACAGGCGCCACGGTGTAAACGGTGCCTTGACTTCTTCCTTGTGTCCTTGTTCGTAAGCCATGTCTTCTAAAACGGTTCACTTTGTCCGTGTAATGCGAAACTCCACACTAGAACACTGGAATGAACCAGAACGATGACACAAGCGACGGTATAATTGGAACACAGAAATTAAGTTCCACTTGTCACACAAACTAAAGCAAAACATCACAAGTTTGATTCACCGGACTCGTTTAGTGTGGCCTTCACAAAATGTAATGTCCACTCCATGGACGGCAGCAGGCACTGATTGTGGTCCCTGTCAATTATCTGAACCACTCGAACACATGCTCTGCGTCTGTATAGCGTACGCACGGGAACATCAGAATCTGATCACGATTTCATAGTAGACCAATAACCGACGAGGTTGCGTTAGGCTACTGCTTTGACATCATCAGCGTAAGCGTGGCTACAGGGGTGGTCGTAACCTTTCTACAAGCCACTTGAAGGAATGCATTTATTTAGTTTTTGTCTGTATAATTAAATTTGCCTCCACGTAACGGGATTTCAACTTCGTCTCGGCATACCACCGTAATTCATTCATCTTTTGATCCTTTCTCCGATGCGTAGTAGCAGCCTGAATCTAACTATAGCTGAATTGGACATCTAGGCATTCTTGTGAATTCTTTCCCTTGTTGCTCGCAAATGTCATTATTATTAGTAGTCGTACCAGCAACTATGTGCAAAAGGACAAGCAGTGTGTAACTGGCAGCATTCACCATGAAGATCCCTACAACGTCAAATTTAAAGTGCTTCTTCTTCATCATCGCCGTAATCATTACCATCATCAACAACGTATGATAGCTCTATTGCAGAATGAAAATCTTTGCCAGTGATCCCCAGTTTAACCCAATGCTGGCGCGAGCTGATTCCACTACACCTCTACAGACCACTCAATTTTATCACTCCATCTCGCTGCCGTCCTCGGCCCTTGGTATAAACTAATTTTGCTATCACTGACAGCCGGTTTATTTTGCTGCGCTCATTATCTGGGTGGCTCATTATTTTCACAAGATAAACGCTTGGATATTACCCACACTTGTTCGTTGTGTTACCCTCCATACTGACTTCGAATGCATTAATCTTACGCTTGCCATTCTGTTTCAGTAGGATGCTTCAGGGTACTTTCTTTTTTTTTTCGTTACCCTCCAAACTTCATCCACAAATGTTATAACGGGAAGTATACGATTGCATAGTTTTCGCTTTAAGGATAGTCAAATTCTGAATGTCATGATTTGATAGTGCACGTTGAAGGCACAAACGCCAATCCCTATTATTCGGGGACTGTACGTTAATTATATGGGCTATTCCTTTTGTAGTCGATCAAAGACAACATACCCTTCTCGTATAGACTCCATCTGTCGGCCATTTATCATTACCTTCGTCTACGGGATGTGAAGTTATAGTCCTTAATATTTTGTTGGTTTATCGCCCTTGTAATATTTTTTATGGCTCCTAACTAGACCGTTCGCATCAATAAGTTTATCACCCACAATGTTACATGGAAGAAAATATCAGTAAGTAAACTACAGCGATGACGGGCACAAAACAAAATTCGTGCTCAGTGGTTGCAGCAAGGGCGGCACGACAGCATAGGCGCGGATAAAAGCGTTCGGAGCGTTTGACATGTCGTTATAGTAGGAGTGCCGAGCAAGGTGAAAGAAGATAATGGTGTAAAGCATCGTTGGCGTAAACTTGAAAAAAGACGAGAGAAGAGACTCGGAAAAGATAATGGTATGCAGAGAGGAAAGAGAGTGCGTCAGAGTTATGAGCCCGTCGAAAGAGCAGCAGTGAAATGGGAAGAGGAAGAGTCAGGTGACAGCGTCGTGTATCGACGCGTGCGAAAGCGTGGGTGAGAGCAACGTCCCGGCTAGGGGTTTTCAATAGACACTTTTAGTTGGGCGTACGTAACGAGCCCCCGTACGCTCCACTGCCTCGGGAGAGAACTGCGCATGTGCAGTACGTAACGTATTCCTTCCAGAGATGCGCGCGTACGCCCGAAACAAGAAGCTGCTTACGTAACGCAATGCTTACTACGTTACGTTCTCGCGACACGTCGAAGAAACCAGAATGAGAGTATATGGTGGCAGCCGTGGCGTTCGATGCAGACAGCAACAGCGGACCTGATGCAAGGCATGTGTATTTCACAATGAAATGCGATGTTTTCACGCCAGAGCAGGTAAATTCAAGCGGTGCGTTCCGGCATCCTGATGACTCAGGAGAAATTGCCTGGCGTCTCACGAAAATCTTCTAGAACCACCTTCGATAGAATGTGTACGGGAACGCGTCCCTTTCTGCCGGGCCTCTCGGGGAATTAACCCGCAAATAAAACGGCACCTTGGTACGTAATTTTATTCATGGTGCAACATAGCACACCTTGGGAGTTGTGCGAGATTTCACTGCTTAAATATGCTGATAGTACATCATAAGGTCATGAATACCTGCAACACGACCACTGGATGCGGGGTACGCTGAGCCTCATCTGCAGCAGCGTTGGATAACGCTGGGGTCGATTCAGTACGGCCATTCCCAATCAGACGCTGCTCTTACATTGCGAACCCGAGTTCAAAACAGCAAAGGTGAACGTGCGCATGCAGAGCACCCAGGAACGATGCAAAAAATCGACACAGCGAACACCCCGGCCTGACTTCTATGCCGGTGGCCCTCACCCTGGCAGTCGGGGTGTGTTCGGTGCAGATCACACAGGCCATGTTGTTACTTGGGCCACGGAAGTGGGACCTAGCATACTTCTAACGTCGGCGGCTCTGATAAACATTACAAACCCTTGCTTCTCGCATGCCATCTATCCATTTGAGTTAAACACATGAAGGTACGTTAAACTGAAAGTGTTGTTGCACGCTTCACTTGCCGCGTACGCAACGTAATTTTCACAGCGAACGCAGCTTCTCCGTACGCCCAACTAAAAGTGTATAATGAAAAAGCGCTGAACCTTTGTGTCTTCACGCAATGTGGGTGAAATCGGGAGAGCGAGGACATGTCATATCTGCGAAGCAGCGACCGTCAAGAATTGCCCTTCGATCGCAGCACGTGTTGCTAGGCTAGTCAGGCAGAAACAGGCGCATCGTGCTGAAAATTAAAGACGTCAAGTTGAACGGAAATAATAATACCATCAAGAAGAAAAGGTGAAACGACAAAACTGTATTATATTTTACGCTGCTCTCCAATCGCTGTCTCACGAGAAGCGAAGAAAATAAAGGCAAAACGAACCGCTTGACAGAAGCGATAAGAAAATGGCTTTTGAAGAATGAGAAAAATTAGCCTATCGATAACGGGTGCGGGTGTCATCAATGTTTGTCTTTTCCTTATCGTTTTCACTGTACTTCCAACTTATTACTCTTTATTTGTATACTTTTTGCTGCTTTGTTAACAATGACACTCGATGTGGTTCAAGCAACCTGGTTGGTAGCGTTCCCATCAGATCAGCACCCTCTATACTGACGGAACAAAGACAAGGCGTCGAAGCACTCTGAAATTACCTGCGGCTCCCTTGGACAAGTGTATTAGTATTGGACGGTGCCCTATATATAAAGAAGGATAACTTTGGTGAGATAAGATAAGCGGGAGAAAGCTCATTTATACCTTGCCGGATATGAGAATGCTGTCGGAAATTAGATACAAATTTGCCCTGTCTAGGATTAACGTCTTACCCAAGTGCACTCTTGCCACACTGCCAGCGGCTAGGGAAAGAAGCCCCATAAAAAAAGTGCCAGAGAAACAGAGAAAAAAAGAAAGAAATAATTAGACGGGAAAATTTAGTCTTTGTCGACAGTAGCGGTTTTTCTGTGTGTCAGCGTTTTTCATGGTTTGCCCTAAAGGTGCGCTAGCCAATATGTAGACATAAGAAATACAGCCACCAGCACCTCTAACTCGAACGCTCCGACGCGTGTCATCGGCTCACGAAGAGCTGGATGGATGTATCCGGCTGTGGCCATTAGATCGGGCGGTGGCTCACACCACCTAGCTATAAAATTAAGTGCTACCACTAGGTATTTGAGGATTGAATTTCACTCGCGCCTTGATTGTAGCCACCCATAAGTTAGCCTCCTCCTGGTTATTTCTACCCGTCTAAAGTCTATTTTGCCTCCCCTGTCCCTAAAACCGAATTCTTTGAAAAATTATCTTGGACTATAGGGTGGAGCCCTTTACAGAACATAATAAAGTGTTCAGCCGTTTCCTCCTCCTTTCTACATGCACTACATACCGCGTCTGTGCATTCCAATCTTCCGCATGTTCTTCTGTGTTTGCTTCACCTTCCTCTTAACCGATGTTTCCTTTTGGCTTGGTATTCATCTGTTGTCTAAGTACTTGCTGGACAATCTTAGAGTTCGCGTCCTCCATTTAGTATCAACATTCTTCATGTACAAGTACCTGAAAACTTTCCAGCCCAACGCTCTTCTCTCATATTTCTCAATCCCTCCTCAAGTTCTATCTTGTTGCTAGATTCCCTGCACTCACAAGATGTTCATCCCATGTCACTCTGCACCCCCTGATTTGGGGTATTCCCGTGTGCTCGCAAAGCAAATCTTTCTTCGCGAAACTATCAGCATCTTCATTTCCTTTTATTCCAATGTGGCTGGGTATCCATTGGAATACAATGTTGTGACCCTGCGACGAGGCATATTCCACAGTTTCTGCGATACATTGTGCTATTTCACCATTTTTGTAAGGTGATCTCACATTTCTGATTAGCTGAAGAGCAGGTTTGCTATGAGTGCATATCACCCATTTTCGTGGCTCGGGATTCTCGCAGATAAGCTTAACTGCTTTAAAGATAGCCACCAATTCTGCTGTCGTCGATGAAGATTTGTGCGATAATTTGTACATCTTCTTTTTCTGAATTTCGGGTATAAAGACCGCACAGGCTGACGCTTCTTCTGTGCATGATCCGTCTGTGTATATCTTCGTTTTTTCATTATGCATTACATGAAGCTGATGAAGTACCAACTGTGCTGCTACTAGAGGTGCCATGTCTGGTTCCTTCTCTATGCCATCTATTTCACGGATAACGTTGAGAAGTGGCAGCGTCCAAGGTGGTTTTGAAGGTTTCCATTGTTTAAATTCTGGTACTACTGCTTGAAATGATGATATAGTATCCTGTAGTCTCGTTTCCGTCCTTTGTGTTAGTGCACCAGATAAAAAATGACTTTCATGTTGCGTGAAAATTCTAAATAAATTTCGAGATGTTTCTTTAGTTCGGAGTACTGCCAAAGGTGGCTCTCGAGCCTCCGCATACACTAAAGCACTGGAAGTTGACCGTGGTAAACCCAGACATACCCTCAAGCTCCTTGCCAACAACAAGTGAAGTCTCCTTTCGGTGGAGGCTGGGAGTCCGTGCAGCAGAGGCAGTGAGTGAGTTACGATGGGGCGTATCCAGGCAACATGTAGGGCTAATAACGACTCTGTAGTACCACCCCATTTGGCCCCGCAGAGATTCCGGAAGATTCGAATGGCCTGATTCACTTTTTGTTCCAGGGACTGCACATGAGGCGACCATGTTAGTCTCCGGTCTAAAATTACTCCCAAGAATTTATGAGTTTTAACCATTTGAATAGGCTGATTTTGCAAAATGATCTGGAAATTTCCAGGTCTTTTTAATGTAAACGGAAGTATGGCTGTTTTAGCCAGACTCAGTGCCATACCTCTTTTTTTTAGAAGATGGTCTACATAATCCAAACCTTCTTGTAGAGTTTGTTGTATATCCAAAAACGATGGACCAGACGTCCATATACTTATATCATCAGCATATACTGAACATCTGATGTTAGGTGGAAGATTATACGGGAGCTGCGCCAAGACTGCATTAAAGAGAGTAGGGCTTAGTACGCTGCCCTGTGGCACACCTTGGTTGACGACATGTTCTGACGTTGGGCCCTCCTGCGTAACTACAAAAATTTTCCGGTGCTTCAGGAAGTCAGCGATCCAACGCAGTATCTTGCCCTTGAATCCCTGTAACGCCAGGCCTTCCAGAACGTGAACGTGACTCACTGTGTCGTATGCTCGGTGAACATCAAGGAATGCAGCGACAGTGATGTTTCCTTGCGTTCGTTGGTTTTCCACATCTGTGACCAAGTCCAGAATGCAGTCCATTGTGCATCTACCTCTTCTGAAGCCGGCTATGCTTTCTCGTAGTAGTTTTTTTATGTCTTGCCACCATAAAATTCGTTCATTGATCATTTTTTCCATCACTTTTGAAAAACAACTTGTCGAACTAACTGGCCTAAACGAGTCCAACTGCATAGGGCTCTTCCCTGGCTTTAGCAACGGTACTACTTTTGATATCTTCCAACTTTCCGGAACTTCTTCTTCTTGCCAACTTTTATTATAGATGTCTAACAGGTGTAATTTTCCTTTTTTGCACAAATTAGCAAGAGCAGCGTATGTAACTCCATCAGTTCCTGGTGAACTTGTTCGTTTGACTGAAGACAGCACATATTGGAGCTCCTCTGGTGTGAAGCTGTCATCCAGATCTGATGAACTGATCGCAGAGAACTTTGTTACAACCGCCGAAGCTGATTCTGCTGAGGATTGATATTCGCTAATTTGGACGGTCTCTCCATTTCTCAGTATAAGATCGCCAAATTCTTCGGCAGTCACACGTTCGCTAACTCCTCGAGACAGCGCTAGAGCCTGTAGTGGTCTCGAGTGGACTACTGGCTGTCGGAGGGCGCGTACCATGTTCCACAGTTGAGGCGCCGAGGTAAATGAAGAAAGTGAGGCACATAAATCTTGCCACCTTTTGGTTGAAAGCTTCTGCAGTTGGTTACGCATTGCAGAATGTACTTTCTGTGCAACCTTGAAATCTTCTAAATTACCCGACCTGCGATATCTTCTTTCAGATCGGCGTCGTATTGCCCGAAGCCTCTCATACTCAGCGTCAACACCCGCATACCCATCTGGAATGGGTACTGCACGAGTTACTTTTGTTAGAAAATTTTTTATCTTCGATGCATACGTTTCTGCGTCAGAACAGGGTTCAAGATTTTGTCTCTGTAGTTCTCGAAAGATTGCCCAATTTGTAATTCTTGTTGTGCGGTTATTTCTTGTGTTCTTCACCTTTGGGTGATATACGAATACTGGCAAGTGGTCACTTCCTCTTGTGTCAGCGTCTGCAGTCCAGTCTGCTCCAGCCGCTAATTCAGAAGAGCACACAGTAATGTCTAGTACGCTGCAGTAGTTATGCCCCCGTAGAAACGTCGGAGAACCATCATTTAGTATAGTGTAACCATAATCTTCGCATATTTTTACTATAGCAGATCCCCTTGCACTACAACGCTCACTACCCCACAATTCATGGTGCGCGTTAAAATCACCACATATTATTATGGGATCATGGTCAGATCTACACACTGCAGCCAACTCTGCGTATGAAACGTTTGCTTGAGGGCGCACGTAAACACTAACTACAGTTACAGTAACGTTACCAAACTTCACCTTGCATCTAACAAATTCCGGCGCATCTGTTTTTGAAGTAGCCACAAGTGTCGACGGAATATCGCGTCTCACACACAACATCACTCTGCTTTTTGCAGCAGGACGTTCTGCTTGGTACACCACATAATTGGACAAGCGAAAGTTAGTGGATACTCTTGTTTCGGAAATACACAAAATCAGAAACCCGTGCTGAGCGACGAATTTCCGAAAATCTCCACTCTTATTCTGCAAACCGTTGCAGTTCCACTGGAATATTGCACTTCTTTTGTACCAGTTAGATAGTCCGGTAGCCATGATTACGACAAGAGAAGATGCTCAACATCTAGCAGCAATTTCACTTCTGGTAAAGAACCTGCTTGTGGCAGGGATCGTAGAATTGCTTTGAGAGCCGCAAAGATTATTGGCAAAATGACTTGCTCGTTTCCGGCTGTCTCCGCCGAGATCGCATTTCTTGAAGAATTTTTCCTCAGCAAGCTGCTGTGACCCTTCCCTTTGGTAGTCAGTGGCTCCTTGGCTGTGTCTGGCCCGGCAGAAAGTTCCACTTCAGCATGTTCCTGGGCCGGGACTTCTTTGCCAACGCGATGTTTTGGAGCTGAGCGCTTCAATACTTCCGAGTAAGAGTCGCGGCGCCACTGTCTTGCATTTCTTTGTGCCGCAGGAACGTCTTCGACTATATCCGCATTGGGTGCTGGACCTCTTTGTATCTTATAATACCCTTTTACAATTCTCTCTCTTTGTGCCGCTGATGCCAAACGGTTTCGAGAGCAGCCTGAAAACGACGCCGGATGTGGTCCAGCACAGTTGGCACACTTAGGTTGACGCTTCGAGGTGCATTCTTTGTAATCATGTGCGCCTGCACATACCTTGCATCTCTTGGTTCCCCTGCAAGTCTTAGCCTTATGCCCATATCTCTGGCAGTTGTAACACCTTACCGCCGGCTCAATGTATTCCTCGACAGTGTGAACCGTAAAGCCGAGAGCAACTCTTTTTGGCAATGTCATGTCATGTCTAAACTGGAGTATTACACTACGTATGGGCTGCATTGTGGCACTTCCATCTTCATTTCTTACCCATCGCTTTTGTCGTGTGACTGAGATTACTCCAGCATCTTTAAGATATTCCAGTAGGTCATAATCACTGTATTCAGTGGAACATCTCTTATATTTGCTAGGGTCTTCATGTAAGACTGAGGTATCATCACATGTACAGGCAATCCAGCCAGACTCTTGATCAGCAGCAACTTGTTTGCCGAGTACAAAGACCGTACTCCAACACAAAAACTTCCGTCTCTGTTGATTCTTGATGATGTCACTTTCTCATTGATAGCAGAGATTATCTCAGATGCTATGCGATTGGGATTCACCTTCCAGAAGGAGTCCTCGGCAGCGATTGGTCTGAACACCACCGGTATCCCCGTAGCTCGGTTCTTGTGATGGGTGACCACCGTGTAAGCTCCCTCGTCTTCCTTGGGTGCTTCTGTATCCATCTGTGTCATGTAATTAAGGGAGTACGTCGATGTAGCGTCATCGTTGTCAACCTCTTCTTCCTCCTCTGTACGCCTCTTCTTGCACTGCGAGGCCTCGCTGTTCTCTGTATGGGACGTCGATATCGTTGCTGAGCCTGCAGCAACTTGAAGTCGAGCGGGATGGATAAGTGGTGCTCCGCTTGGCGCTAGCGGCATCTCGTTGTCCCCCATACCCGGGCTTTGCCAGGTATGAGGCACGGGCCCGCTAAGGGGCAATTCTGATCGCGATGCGTAGTGAAACTCCGACTCACCGATGTTTAGCTGCCACTCTGGAGACAGTCCACCCACCGCACACACTGTAAAAAATCCTGAACTCAATATAATAACTGAATTAAGAGAACGACATGAAGCTACGGGCTTCTTCCATTCACTTCTTCTTCCTTCCTCCAAAACCGAGCGAATTTCAGTACTCTCGAAGACAATAGTGAGCAATATGAGCAATATTATCTGATAAAACTAGGAAATAACTTGGAGAGGCATTCTCACTGTTGTCTTCGAGCGAATTTCAGTACTCAAAAGAGTACTGAAAAAAAAAGGCTCAAAAGAGAAAAAAAAATTCTGCAGCGTGCTATTACACTCTCCCGTAACAAACAGAAAATACGGCTAGTTTTTCGATACGGTACCCTCTCTTTTCTCTCTTACTGTCATAACCATGCCCCTCCGTCTTACGTTGAGCTGTGCAGTCAAACAGGCTGCAGAAATAGTCTTTACCCCCCCCCCCCCCCCCTGCCTCTTCCTCTGAAACGTCGGGCGTCCCACAACCCTTGTGGACAGCCTTTTGCGGAAAATGAGGACACGAAAAAAAAAAGAGCACAGGCTGTGCCTGCCTATGCTCTCTTCCTTCTTGTCCCTTTTTGTTTTTTTTGCTCAAAA
The DNA here is from genome assembly GCF_043290135.1 of Rhipicephalus microplus. NCBI lineage: Eukaryota > Metazoa > Arthropoda > Arachnida > Ixodida > Ixodidae > Rhipicephalus > Rhipicephalus microplus. Next base: position 13,360,666 of record NC_134703.1, on the reverse strand, counting down.
CTTTATCTACAATGAAAAAGAGACTCGCCCAACGCTCGTTTCTTTTAAGCTCTACAGCCTGTTTTGCCTTGCAACCAGACCATCCCTTATTTACACATTAGTCATCACTGGTCTCGTCAGCTGATTTCCTCCCTCTCTTTCTTGTTCTAAGTGTAAGACGACCCCCGAAGGTTAATATTTTAGAAAAAAACGTATACAATAAAAGAATTTCACCAAAATAATTGCGTGTATAAGTTCTAAAATTCTGCACCAAACCAATTGCCCTAGCTCAATTTAAAAACATTTAAATCAATTAACACTGATTTCAGGTATTCATGTTTTATTAGTACAGCTTACGCTTACATGATAGATCAAAATAACTTATACGCAGTGGTAGACCTCGACCCGGCAAAAGAGGACAAATATTACCGCTTTTGTATGATGACAATATCAAAAAGATATTTCAACCTGTTAGGTATACTTAAAGAAATTACAACCTATTTATAGAATGAACCCACAGCCATAAAATTTTCCATTCTTGCATATTTAATCGGCGCTCCAAGTATTAGAGTGGTGTGAGAAAAATTACCGAAGCTATGTTAAGAAAAGACTCGTGGGCCAAACAACGCATTATCGTAATTTCCGCTGACATTTACTGACATCCTGTAAAAGTAGCCTAATATTAATAACCTGTTTCCTCGTCAACCCAACATTACCTATATTAGCCCTACATGACATATAACTCAAATAACACACATAATTCAAGGAGAGCTCACTCGCCAGTTTTGCACCGCACCAGCGACCGCCGAGACTTTCACTACTCGGGAGATCACAATGTGTCGTTCGCTGCCAGGAACCATCACACGATTACCGTTCGCACAACTCCCTTCTGTCGACGATAACCTTCGTTGCTGCTTGTAGTCACTAGGGATATCCAGAAGGTGCACAGAACGATTTTTTTCCTCGAACGTGGCTGAAAGCTTAGCACATTCCCCACTGCAACGACTTGGTCTGCATCATGTTGGTTTGTGGGGAACGGCCTAGCGGTGGTGAGGCTGCCTACGTCACTCCTCGAACAGCCAATGAATTCCGCAGAGCGATGAGCCGGGGAGCATCTGCCGAGGCAAAAGTGACGTGCCGGATCATTTCCTGAGCAACCACGGGAGCATAGTCAAGGGATGGGCCCCGTTTTCCTCCAGTTTTTTTTTGTTGTTGTTGTTGTTGTTCGGCACCCACCGGAGGTAAAACCGCGGAAAACTTATGTATTTGCTCCGGTACAAGCTGGTTTGAAAGAGGCCACCGGAGCAGAGTGGGCGCATTATTCCCCGATTCCTTCCAGATGGGTATATATATATTTTTTTTTACAGTGCAGATCAGTTGGCAGAGCATGACACGTACGTTATCCGTAGGTTGTATACGGTGAGTCCCAGCTGCCTGCAAGCTGTCCTGCCTTAAAATTTTATTTTTTCACGTTATACCATGCTTACAACTATATGGTACAAATGCAAAAGATCTCTTGTATTGATACTGTGGCAAATGTGCGACCTTAAAAGACCGGTGAAATGTCGGTCTTTCCAGAGAGAGAGCGAGCCCGACACGACCGCTGTCATCAGAAGTATTTTATTGTCAGGACCAGGGCGCGCAGGCCCGTCAGCGTCTCTTGCCTCGTGCAAGAGCAAGTGTCTTCTCGTCTTCTCTCTGCGACCGATGCAGCTGCCTCTACAACAATACATTCTGCACTGTAACACTGCGAGCATACCGTCATCTAGCGCCCGGACGTTTTCTCTCCACGAAACCACAATAAAGCTGTCGTTGGGTTTCATATTAAAACGGGATAAAAAAGGACTGTTAAGAAAATGCTGGAAGCTTATTAATTAAAATGTCACTGTCATATGGTTACAAGAAAAGCTGAAAAACACTATTGTGTTTACAGTATACCCTCCAAGTCCCAGCAAAAATGCCGATGTCCCGAAGGCGTACTGAGAGTAGAAAGGGACCTACGCGGTTCCGTTGTATTTCAGCTCCTTTGAGCTCATCCTTAGGTCGATATGGCATCGAGTTGATGTTCCTTAATATGGGCTTTGTGTCCGTTTGGAGAAGAGCACTTCAAAGTCATGGCCGCGAAAATTGGCGGCTCGGCGCACTGATGCCCGTAATCAAAGAGTCCAAAAGAAACGAACGCTGAGAGGTCACCGCAAAGTAAAAACGTACGGCCCGGCCTTCGCAAGCAAAGCGGAGAGCTTTGCGGAGGTCTTCGATTTTCCGCATTCGATGCTGCTCTCGGAGGCACTCGATTCCGCGGAACTCCAAGCACGCTGCTACCAGGCGAGGAGCGCCTCTCCGTGATGCTTGTCTCTGCGGTTGCATTGAGCTGTGGCCCAGTTGCGAAAGGCCGTCGTGTTCGCAAAAGAAAAAAAAATGAACACACACAGAAAGAACGCCTAAGACTTGCTTCGATGGTTTGTATTGACGAGTTTTTCAGTGAGTAATAGTGATAAATGCAGCGTTCTCGAGATGTTTTCAAACTTTAAATGCCACGGAATGCGTCGCGTAAAGAGGCGGGAATGTCGAAACAAACCAACGCGCATACACTTTTTGGTAATATTTGAAAGTAGAGAAAGAAACATGATAGGGCAGTATTCCGTTAACGAAAATGCTTCCTATTTCCTATTATACCACAAGTGGTGTGCAACGTGAGCAGCGTAAGCCTGTAGTGTCTACAAGAAGAACTGCTAAAATCAGGAATAAACGCAACATGAAATACATTCCCCCTAATTCTAGGAGATACTGAAAGAACAGTTGGCAGAAGTACAAGGTAGGGAAATAAGGTGGTCAGACCAAAACGAGTAGGCAGGAAGAGGTCTAGACTGCACTTAAATGTGAGTGGTCTAGGTGGTCATTGCAGCACTATCAAGAATGAAGCTATAAGGCAGCGGAAGTTTTCGCGCGAAATGGGGCAGAAAAACATGGCTGGCGCTAAAGCAGGGAGACGCAAAAAACAACTCATGTACAACAGTAAGCCCACACAGTAAAACAATAACATACAGCAAGCCTGGCAATCGCACCTCTCCTTTGGGGCTGGCATACACTGGCAGTTGAGTCACGGGCAGATAGAACGGATCATAAGCCAACCAAAATGGTCAGACCACCTCATAGAAAGGCACAATACAAATACAGCAGAATTACAGGACCATCAGCAACTTCTCACAAAAATTACGGAGTAACCTGAAGTTGGCGGCGTTGGAGAGAGGGAGTTTTTTATGTTTGCTTAGCGGAACAACGCTCGAAAGCGTGGCCTACAAGAGATCCCAATGGAAGTATTTAGCCTGTCAAGTAGTGAGCTCTTAGTGTTCTTTTCTTGCCGTTCGCGTTGTAAAATTGATTGATTGTACATGTGGTGTGACGTCCCAAAACCACTGTACGATTATGATAGATGCCGCAATGAAAGGCTCCGAAAATTTTGGCCACCTGGGGTTCTTTAACGTGCACTAAAATCTGAGCACACAGGCCTACAGCATTTTCGTCTCCATGCGTTGTAACGTTGTGTGGCCCTTCTCGATTATCCGTTGCAGTATACTAAATGCGATGCAATTCTTAGTGAACTTCGGGAATTTCGAACGTATCCATCAAACTGCTTACATTTGGGTGCTCTCGTGGTCACATTCTTAACTTAGCGTGAACCAAAATTAGCAAGGAAGAGTAAGATGGTGTGACAAATATGACACGCTGGTCAAGACATGAATAATGTCACAATACCCTCGCGTACGTCGTCAAACAATTCCTGCCAGAGAGCGGCACATATGCACGCGCAGGTATGTGCCACTGGTATACGGGTATGTTTCACAGGTGATTGACACTTGGTATCTACCCAGGAACGACGAGAACACACATGAAAACTTTTAACGCCCGAGAGTTAAGAAATACCCGACATCGGTAGCGTCGGCCCGACGAATGCACAGAATAAATGTCAGGGTCCCAGCTGCAATTAAACCCAAGCAATATGCGTGGCAATGAAGGATTTAACCACAGAGCTACGCCAAGTCTCGGAAGTACTTTTCAAATAGACGCTAATCTTCGTGAAACGTCAATAGTGGTTACAGTGCTACGCACTTAATTTTATAAACATTACATATGCACTCCTTTGGTGCAGCCGTCACGTCAGGTTAACGTCAGTTGTGCTTAGTTACCATGCGCTGAAGTTGGTTTATGTAGCAGTGTGCAGGGCCAACATCTTCGCGAGCATCAGCGCTTCATGTCAGCTTCTGGTATTGCTAATACGAATGTTACAGCTGGCATCGTTGGGCAGGTGCAAACAACTTGTTATATAAACGTCTGCAACTCATCCACATACATCAGCGCGTGCAGCGTTTGTACATATATTTCGCGTTATTTATGGCGTGTCACTCAACAAAAAAATTGCAACACGGTCTCCTTCTCTCCTCGACCTTCCCATAACGTTGATCCTCAAGTACGTGGGATCTGTCGAATTTTTTTTCAATGTACTCTGAAATGAAAATAAATCTAGGCCACTATCTGAAAAAAAAAGAAAAGAAAAAGGCAGCTTATCATTGGTAATGCCAAGACTGAAGGAAGAGCACAGCCAGACAGCCATCTTTGTTTCAATTTATTGTTTTATTTTTTCTTCTCCTTGTTGTTTTTTTCCGTCTCCATGGCAGCATATTATTTCTTAAGGTTTTTGTCTCTCGTTTCATTTTTTCTAATAGCCGCTCTTTTTATCTTTGTCTTTTAGTTCTCTCTACCCTGTTCTCTCTCTTTTCTTGCCTCTCTCTACCTTGCTTTATTTTTTTTCTCTTTCGTTTCTGTTCAAATTTATCTGTATTTCAATTGCTTTCTTTCAATTGCTTTTTTTGTTTCACTCTCAGTGATTTCTCTTTTGTTTTCGTCTTTTCTATTTCTCCCTTTCCATGTTCTAGGTCTTCCTTCAATTTATTTGAGTTTTTTCTCTCTTTTTTTTTCTTTTTATTTCTATCTGCCTGTCTCTTTTTCAACTCTTTCATTATTGCTCTTTTTTTTCAAGTGATTGACGGATTCCTGTGGTTCATAACTAATTGGGGAGTTTTCAGGTGACGTTAGACTCGGTTAAACTTGGTTTTATAAGTACGACCCAGCGGTCGGTCATATTTCCGACCCTTTTGAAGTGGTTGTGATTGGTCTATACAGAAAACCCTAGGTGGTCGACGGCATCAATCATACAATATGTGCAGATGGCGTCACCATATGGGCACCGGCGGCTGCGATGGGCATTTGAAAGCTTTGCTTCAAGAGGCCACTGAGGTTACAGAAGTCAATCTCAGACCAATCGGACTCTGATCATCACCGCTGAAATCAAAGCTGATACTGTACAGCCCCACAGCAGGGTTCCTAAACGAAAAGTTGGGGGCCTGTAGAGGATATCAACATCACTCTAAGGACACGTGAGGGCGGTATCATTCCCAGGGAGGACACCCTCCGGCTTCTAGATATGATGATTGACTCAAATGTTTCAAATAAGCAGACTGTACAGAAGCTTACTAACAAAACGAACAATGCACTTACATCCAAAAGAAGGGTTCGCAATCGGCAGCAAGGACTATGCGAGGACAACCTTATGAGGTTGTTGCATGTTTCGTGATGTGTCACGTCACCTACGTCAAGGCAAAACTTAATTGGCAGAGTCCAGAGTGGGACAAACTGAACACGTTGATAAGAAAAGCGGTCAACGGCGCCCTCGGGATTCCCATGGACACGAGGTCAGAGAAGCTGCTGCCCTTTGGCGTGCACAATACGCTGTAATAGGTAGCTGAGTCACAAGAAAAGGCACAGTTTACCAGAATTCCTACCCCGAGTGCTAGGAAAAACATCCTGAGAGAGCTTGGAGTTAACCCGACGGAAATCAATACTAGATACTGCAGCATTCCTGAATAACAGAGAGCGTGTGTTACCGTTGCACCGATACCTCGGAATGTCCACCCTGATTACAATGTAGGGAGACAAAGGGCTAGGCCTAAAGCCCTTCTGGAGGATGCCCACGCACATGCCCAAAGTTGCTGTTTCGTTGACGCTGCACGCTACCCGAATGGAAAAGCATTCGTTGTAGTCACCATTGATCAAGATGGCATTGTTACAAACTCCTCGATGGTCCGGGTAAGAACGCCCAACGTTGCCGAACAGTTCGCAATAGCTTCCCTGCTAGACGACGGGAGGACAATATTATACAGTGACCCGAGATCGGCAGCCCCAGCATTAACTAAGGGCCCATCTCAGAATCAGCTTTGCGGGTCCTGTGCAATAAGGAAGTAGAGCAACACATAATCGTCAGGTTCCCCGCTTACATAGGACAGATCGAGGGCACTCCGTCCAACCACAATCAGTTGGACCGTAGAGCTGCGAGAGGAGTCGTCGACCACATATCTACAGAGTGACGGGGCCATGAGGTTCTCGGCGACAAAGATCCCCCAACCACGTAAAACGATCTCACCAAGAACTTTTATCTATAGGGAGGTGAAAGTATCCGTCCTCGCACAGTAAACTGAAAAGGGCTTAGGCATTGACGCTCAGATTTTTCAAGGTCGTAGCATGTGCCAGTCCCGCACTCTTGCACAAAGTTTATCGAGAAACTCGGACGTCAAACACTTGGTTGCATTGCTCAGACTTTTTTAGATCACATGCTGTGGCGGTGCCCTGCGTTATGGGTTGAAGATTTCACACCACCCAAGTGTGGTGCTGCGCTACGCAGTCCAGATCTAAGGACGCAACTATGGGCAGTCCAACGAGCCCATGACGTGGCAGAGAGTCTAGGTCTGTATTTACCGACGTGGGAGCAGCCCTCTACGTGCTAGGTAACACCTCGAAGGAGGAGTTACCTAGCGAAAGCTGTTATGATATCACAACACGGGTCACGTGCGACGCCTTAGATGTCCACCGCTGCCACCACCGGTGTCCGCATGCAATATCGCACAAAATTAGAAAAAAAATTACTCCGTGAATAAATACTCCAGGGACGCAGAGGGGTTTCAAACCGGGTCCCTTGCGTCCCAACCCAGTGAGCCACGCCGGTGCTTGAAACTCATTTGCAATTTCTCCTTAGGCAGGCTTGATGACGGAAAAAGAGTTGCATGATTATCAGTAATAAAGCGTTTTAGAATTGCAAACGAATTACTAGGCGTCATGGAATGCGAATTGCGTAACGAGTTGTGTGTCCAATGCCTTAATCATCTATTAACTGTGTCACATGCCCACTTCAGGCCTAATTCTTCATCGTCGTCATCCACTGCATAACAAAATTGCACAAATTTTCTTGCATGTGTGTAGCGGACACCATGTCACTTCGAATAGAGACAAAGGATAGCTTAGTGATCAGAACATGTATTCATCAACAACCCAGACACCTATTTTTCTTGCTCGTGGGCCACGGTTTCATACACCACAAATTATTTTTGCTCAAACGCAACTAGACAAAATAAACGTGAAAATTCAAGATGTACCAGCAGCAAACGTGCCCAATGAAAATCTTATCATATAATATGATGAAATGTTCTCCTATAAGCCTAAATTTGAATCACACAGGATCTTAAATAGCCGCTTGTAAGATTATCTTGCACACGTGGAAACAAGTAATGTAATAGCTACTGATGCTTCAGTAATAGACGAAAAGGCAGGAGTAGGTATGTACTCTCCTTCACTTAACTGGTTGTTTTCAGTAAGACTGCCAGACTTCATACCTATTTTTGGATCTGGACTTTAGACCATTGTTCTAGCATTACGTAAGCTAACTTTGAACACCCAAACTGCTATAATAATTACAGACTCTCTGTTCGTATGTACGTCACTTACAGCTTCATCTAAATCAGATGCCTTTAAGATATTCCTTACGCTAGTTCCTCTACAGCTGAAGCTCTTAATATTGATATGGGTACCTGGACATTGCGGATTAAAGTTAAATGAAATGGGGGACTCGTTAGCTCGAGCGGTATTAAATGGGGCAATATTTTCTGTCCTTCAGGTACTGGCCAGTATAACGGCAAACTCAGGAGTGATGCCATAGAATCAGTAACATTGTGGACTCAATTTAGACATCTTGAATATCAATGGAAAACTGACTGGTGTCATACTAGATAGCTGGAAGTCATGCTGACTAGATTACTATGTCGTGTGCCTTGTTTAAATCTATATTATTACAGGGCTAGTCTGGCGACATCTCCCTTATGCAACTTCTGTTCAGATATGGAATCAATAGAGCATTATATTTTGTCATGTCGCCGTTACAGACTGTTAAGAAAACGTCTCCTTCTCATCCCATTCGCTAACCTTGGGCTGCCCTTTTCTCCATTGAGAATATTCTCTCCTTTGGTACTTCGGTTCTGGGCTGCAGCCAATGTAACGTCTTTGATGCCGTTTGCAGTCATGTTCATGAAACAAAACTAATGTGCCTCTAAATTCATATTTGTATATTTGTTATTAGAGTAATATTAAGCCAATTCAAAAAATCCTTTTTAAACGTGTTTTGATTGATTGATTGATTGATTGATTGATTGATTGATTGATTGATATGTGGGGTTTAACGTCCCAAAACCACCATATGATTATGAGAGACGCCGTAGTGGAAGGCTCCGAATATTTCGACCACCTGGGCTTCTTTAACGTGCACCCAAATCTGAGCATACAAGCCTACAACATTTCTGCCTCCATCGGAAATGCAGCCGCTGCAGCCGGGATTCGATCCCGCGACCTGCGGGTCAGCAGCCGAGTACCTTAGCCACTAGACCACTGCAGCGGGGCTTAAACGTGTTTGAAATTATTGCAATTTTAATTCAAAATATATACGATTCTGTCTAGTCGGAATGGCAAAAAGGAATTATTGCGCTTTTTCTGTTTTTACATTTTCCCAAAAAATGTTTTCCAAAGAATGTTTATAAAAGGCTCCGAGAGGCCACCCGCGCTCAGCGCAGGCCTGGTGGTTTTTCCCTAGCATACCATACCACAGAAACTACGGCTAGCTGCAAAAGCTTAGCTGCTTGAACGAGATAAACATTTTTTATTTCCTTTTTTTAAACACTATGAGGAGCTCACCATAACGCTAATTTTTTGGCAGCATAATGTGTGTCTTGCATTAGAAGCAAGCACATGACCGATAACGGCTTCATTCAGTTAAACAATTCATATATGAAATACAATGCAGATTTTTTTAAAACGTCTGCCACACTGATGCCGCAAACAAAATAAAATATTGAATAGCCAGGAAGTTGGCGACAGATACGTGCCCGTGTTAGTAAAAAATTAAAAATCCCTAATTGTTTTTTGAAAATTAGATGAAAGCAAGATGTAATTATGTCCTTAATCGACAATTATAACATCTGCATTCATAAAGTAAAATATTTCGGCTGTGGGCAACGTAGAGCCGAGTTACATTACCGGCACCTTCGACTCTAGGGGCCGCGCCGAGAAGCCTTTCTTTTTAGTTTCCGCGAAGAAGTTGCCGCTTTTCTTGATGCTGAAGGCACCACAGTTTCTTGTATGCAGTTGTTGAAACTTGGTGAAATACATTCTTCCGACCGACCTGGTTGCGCTGTTATTTCGAGCAGCCACAACTTAAGCACTCATTGTGACGCTCGGGGGATCAGGTTTTATTTCTAGATTTATGTGGTGCTCACAAAAATATCAATCAACATCTTTTCTTTTCTTCCAGCGCCCCAACCTCTGTTTCAGCAGCACTTACTTTTGACAGCGTTTAAGAAGAGCTAGAGCAGAGCCACATTTAAAGTTCGAACTAGCCAGACAGAACAATCCAGCAGAAGTAATTTTTAAGCTATTAACTTCTATTTTCAGTCATGCGGCTTTCCTGGAACCACACAGAGCTCGGTACTTTAACGGTTTCTGTTATCGAAAAATCCCCCGTTCTCCAGGCATCAAGACATTCTTATGCTGAGAGTATCAACGATCAGAACAGCTGATGTCGAATTGAACAAGTAAACGCAGCACGTGCTAAATTTTCAGGTTATTCTCTTCGGATAAAGTCTGTTGGAGAAGCTCTAGCGATGACTGTACTCTTTACATTCACTCAGACAAACTCCCTCTACTCTTTGAATCTGTCTAGCGTCGATACAGAGGGTTCGAAGAAACATAAGAATACTCAGACAAACCACGTAGCTTAAAAAAAAAAGTGAAGTTCCTTGTGCTTACTTGCCGTACACCAGCGAGATTTATGGTCCTGTCTCCAGTGAGGAAATCAATCACGAAGTTTCGTCTTACGCTACCAACTCAGGCCTCCATATACACACAGTGGGCGGAAAACACGGGCTCAGTTCGGTGTTCTCCCATGGTTCAATTTTCTGCCAGAAGTTTTAAATTTTAATACTACAACGCTGGCGAGAAACGCGACTGCGCAGATATTGTGGCTGCACTTTAAGGAGCCGCAGGTGTTCCAAGTCAGTTCATGGCCACCACATAGAGGCTCCTATTTTATTTGCTGTTACGGAAAAGTTATATGGTACATCTATAGTAAGAAGCGTCAAAGAAATGCCAGGGTACTGCATAGGATCAAAGTAACTGAAGTAAAAGACTCCTACAGTGCATTTGTAGGCGGATGAGGGAGAAAAGCGAGAGAGATAAATAAAAAAAGGCTAAAAGGTTGAAGTCAATGATGTCCCGAAGAACACTTATTTAAATGCACGCTATCTTTCAAAAGCCTGCCCCCGTTTGTCTTTATTCGTTGCTGTTTGGGAGTCGAGACCAGAGGACATCCGAGTTATTATCACACTGCTCCAGTCTTAGGCAAACTGCTTCGTACGAAAAGTTGCGCTTCAATTATGCAGCACATTGAAAGGTGAACTATTCTATAACTATCTGAAACCCGTAACACACAAACTCACGCACGCGTGTGCATTTAAAGAAATGACATACAAATTTGTGTTAGGTATACGTCGCAATTCGACAGGCAGCAAGTGTAAGCTTGGAAAGATACTCTCACAATAGGCTGAATGAGGAAAAGCATATAAAAGGAAGGCATAAATTGGTAGGAGCATTATCTCACTGCTAAAACAAGTGTCTCTGCCATGGTATAGTTTCGAGAGAACTGCTACGGTCGCCTGAAGGTTATGCTCCTATCTCTTAATGTTATCGATGGACATCCTCGAGTGGTACCAGTTGATAAAACAGCCTGAATAAATCACTAATAAGTCTCAAGTGCAACCAAATAGTGCAGTTTGCCTCAAGTCGCACAAGACTGGGCACCGAGCTGGTTCTGGCTTGACTAAGATTTTGCCCTCTGACCCGTTCCTTTCCCACCCCTTGTTATGCTACGTAATATAAACGGCTATGCTTGTCTCCTATAGCGAGTGCGTACCACACAAATTGAGCAAATTCCACTGCTCACAACATTGTCCCACTTAAAATTAAGAAAAACACCGGCTGAAAACACCAAGTTATGCGCCGCACGCTTAAGCTTCTCTTCTTAGCCACCTTAACCGAGTGCTTGGCCGCTGATTGAGCGCCTGCAGTTTCAGGACGGTGATAATATTTTTTTTTTATTTACAAGACTTGGCAAACTTCGATCAGAACAGGTCTGCTGTAAGAACTTACTTTTCACCGATACCCGACCTAAGAGAAATTGTTGCACTGTATTGGCCAGAGAGTGGGTGGCAGAAAATTATTTTTCGTCATGCGTGTGCCCTGAGTGAATTACATTTTCACCCTAGAAAATCACTAGTTACCGTTTTAGCGGTAAGGGGCGTGCTCAAGCTTACAGAAATGCATGCAAGAAACCAGTGCAGTTTGCTTGCTCTGTTACAAACGAACAGCATTTTTTTATGTAGCACATTAAGCCAAAGAAAAGCGAATCTGAAGTTTTCTCTCAACACGTCGGAAACATTCCTGCTTGTCATAGAACACGCCCGCAGATAGATGCATGCTCATCTATTCGAAATTTTGTTTTGTTTGGTGCTTGAATTTTTTAAAAACACATTGTTTGAAGCAGTCGAGGCATCGATAAAGGTCGAAAGTCTGTACTTTCATGCCACGTGGCTGGCCTTTAGTCACGCGATGGCGGCATTTGGTGTCAGTTGCGTCATCAGTTTTAAAATGTAAAAAAAAATTCTCCAATTAGAAGCTGTAGAGTAAGTTCGCAATCAAGTGCACGTGATAAATTTTCTTACTTTTGCTGGCGTGCCCACGTAGCATGCCCGCTTTGCTAGCTAAACATTTCGTGTCGCGGAGCATAAAGTACTAAACGTGGGGAGTTTTTGAAAAGAGAGTGCCTTGATTAGCGAACTTGTTGCTGCGTGTCTCCTCGAATGAGTAGAAAACGTAAATGCGAGCACAAAAGAAACTGTGCGGTCACGTTTACGGAAGTACAAATGGGCACATCGATGCTCTCACTTCGGATGCGCATGTGAAATATGTAACAAATCATGTACGCAGGAAAGTCTGTATGCATGACAGCTTCAGCCAGTTTTCTCGTTAAGTCATCTAACAAGCCTTCGGATCAACACACACACACACACACACACACACACACACACACACACACACACACACACGCACGCACGCACACACACACACACACACACACACACACACACACACACACACACACACACACACACACACACACACACACACACACACACACACACACACACACACACACACGTGCCTGTTCATTTTGTGTGGGTGCGCTAGGAATGCCTTAGTATTTGCGAGCGCGCTCATGACGTTTTTCAGCTTGCGCTCTCTGCGCGTTTATTAGTCGGTTCCCCTTCCTTTTCACTTCCTATTCACTACAATGAAAGAGCTTAGTTTACGATTGTTAGTTAATGACGTGAAAGGCGTGTTTACTTGAAGACCCTCAATTCAATGACCGGCGTACCGCGTCATACGCCAAAGTAAACTTTTAGAGTACAGACACACGTGATCGTACCCCCGCTACACAAGCGAATGTTTACGACTTCGGTTATCCATCCCATGACATTCAAGCAACCCATAGCGTTTAAGGAGTCTGTGCACGATGCCACAGCGGTGACGTTGCTCCCAAAAATGCAATATTCAAGCGATACGTGTTCGGGTGCCACGTAAGCTCGTATCAATGGCATGAGATAAAGCGCCTGTGTGGATGTCTTGTCAAAAAAAAAAAGAGAAAAATATACAACAAGAAATAAGGACAGCATGAGAGGTGGCTACGCAGTGCAACGCCCTTTAAACGACCTCGGTATTTCTAATATGAATGGCGTCAGGAGGTGGCAAGGAGATGGCTGAAAATATGAAAAAGACAGCGCGAAGAGGCAAGTACAAGGACCCTTCTTAAGCACCAAGACGTGTCGGAAAAAAGCAGCGCATTCAGGAAACGGAAATTACCTGGCTAACAGAACAAGAGCGTGTGAACAATGAGTGATTAGAAAGTTTTCTTATAATTGAAGGTGACGGAGGGCTAGTGAGCTGCTCGGCCACGGTGTGCTCGGCTAATGGAAGCGGGGCAATATGCCTGATGGTCACTTGTCTGGGACGTGATGTATGCTGCGGTGAATCCGCGAGCCAATCCTGTGGGGGGGGGGGGGGGGGTGCTCTTATCGGCCTTGGGGCAATATGTCATTTAGGCGCTCATTAGGGTGATGGGTTGAGACAGTCCACGCAGGCCTTGGTGTGCCTTACGAACTGTGAGGAGAAGGGGGGCACAGAAGGTGTCCTAGGCATGAGCGTGTGACTGCTCATAACGAGGACTTCTCACTCGTGGAAGATTGCCTCCGGGCGTCGGTGCGGTGCGTCTTCCAGGACGTGAGCATTTGGTTCGAGCCTGCCGCATCATCAAGGGACGCACGTGTAGATGTAATCTACGCGATGGCAGAGGGATGGTCGAATAATGAAGAGAAAGAAGCCGTACGAAACACGGGAAAATGTTTTGACGATAAAATGTGACTGATTCGAGGAAAAGAGAGTGAAAGACGGCTCATTGCGCAACCAAAACGTGAAGGATGGGAAGGAATGTAAGTGTGCTTATGCCCGTTTATTGTCTGGTGCCTCAGGTTCTTTTTACTTTCTCCTTTTAGTTATAGACCGAGACACAGAAGAATGATATGGATGGCCTGTTCTTTTGACTCGTTGAATAACGCGAGCTCATTCGTTCTTATGGTTGTGATTGCGAAACCGGCGAAGTGAGCTAAGGAAGGAGAGAGAGAAAAAAAGAACATTACGCAAATGCCGTCTCCATTGTGAAACGTTATTTTAGTCTGGATAAAAAAAATTGAGTGGACAGAACAGAGAAATTCTGCAATACTAGGAGTAAAAAAAAAGCCCGGCTTACGGTACTCATTCATCAAATTGCGTATATTTCACACTCGTGGTGAGAGGCTATTTTTTCTTAATGGGATTCTCTCCTTCTTCGAGTTTCGCAATGAAGCATAAAGCATTCCTCACTTCAAATGCAACCTTATCGTTTCTTTTAGATTCGCACATGTACATTTTGCTCAGGAGTGGCAACTATTTTAGAGTAAAATTGATTTCTGCTTGTGTCGGCTTTGTAAGGAGGCAATAAGTCATACTATTAATCTTTGGTGTTTACAAAGCCACATGTTCTTTACAACCTGTCATTTGTGAGAAGAAATAAGAAACATAAAAAACAATGCACCTTGTTTGGTCCTTTCTCATGTTCCTAGTGTAGTAGATCTATCTATCTATCTATCTATCTATCTATCTATCTATCTATCTATCTATCTATCTATCTATCTATCTATCTCTCTCTCTCTCTCTCTCTCTCTCTCTCTCTCTATATATATATATATATATATATATATATATATATATATATATATATATATATATATATATAACATTCAAGGTGCTATAAATGCTATTTGATCACTATCCATCTAAGTGGCACTTCTTGCAGAGCATACAGAGCAGGGAGCTTATAGCTGGGAAAGTGAGAGATTACTTATGTGGCCTGAAACCACTGTGATATACTTCGACTGTCAAGAGTATAACATTCCGTGTCAATGAACATTGCCAGCTTCACGTCAGCAATGAGACAGCGGAAGTAAACAAATTTTAGACCTGTCCACAACCAAAACGGAAATTTCAAGATAGATTTTCAATAACAAACACAGCAGCAGCAGCATTAGTCAACTGTAAAGCCTGAAATATATAGGAGGATTTGGAGATAAACCTCAGGAAAACGCGTGGTTTTACGTCCTATAAAATGTTGGATGGGCTAGACTGGACAAAAATGGAGAAAGCTCGGCATCTTACGAAGCGAACATCATCCCCTCCCGAGGTGTGGACATGTCAGGGGCACACCCAGAGGATTTATGACGTCGGTCGTACCGGACGCACTACATCTTGCAAGGAAAGTGTTTTGTCGGGGGGCTTTCCTTTACTGCAGGGTGCTTCGGAGACGTGCGCTCTTGGCGATAACAATTCGATTTCCGTGTTGAAGGCAGATTGGGCTTTGAGTTCGGGATAGCAGTAGTTCCGTGGATAGAGATTTTTATTTATAGGAAATTCATGTTTATAGTGCAAAAAATATGCAGGTACAAAACCATAAAGCAGACATTAAGGAAATATTTCAAAAACTTCCCAAGAAATCCGAAAATGGCAGCAAGCGAATGACATTAGAGGGATGTTCAGAATAATTTGAGGTATCAAACAATCAATCAATCAATCATTTTATTTCCTTTAGATAAGGTGGAGTACAGGGCTAAAAGCTGATAATTGACACTGCATATAGTAGCTATGCTCGAGAGCATAGACTCTACTGATGGCTTAAGTGCTTCTATTACGGAATGGTGGTTTCAAATCTCTAGAAAAAAGATGTACTCAAATTTAGGTTTATATCAGCGAATCTCAAGGGGTAGAAATCAATCCAAAGCTTCTTTTATTGTATGTCTTACCGGCGGGTCAAAATCTGCTCTCCGAAAACACCAGGACAAATAATTCACATAAACAAATTATCACGTTCTTCTCAGTGGTCACTCCCTGTTCTTTTTTTTTTTTTATGAAACGCCCCAATGCTATAAGGCAAGATGCTGAAGCGGGCTATTTGGTGGCAAGTGTAGGAGCCAACTAGCGCTTGTCCTCGTCGTTCTCTTGTGCACTGTGTGTATTTTGCGCTTAAGTTTTAACCTCATGCTAACAGGACCATGCAAGTGCCGTAATCAGCACACAAGGTTCCTATTGGTACTTATGCGAAGGCTGTCTGCTCTTGTTCAATAACTATTGTTTTGGGTATTTGTGTGCTTCAGAATATGAAGAAATGGAGTAGCTAGGCTGACATAATAACTCTCCTCAGTAAGTAGCTTAGAACGAAACATAACAGCTCTGATCGATTTGCTACGCCATGCACTTTCATGTAATCCCTCACCATGCACGTATATTTTTTTTTGTTGTCCCACCTGGCTTAATCGAAAGAAATATGGTGGTTTCACATCTCGTAGCATGTCATTCTCTACTCACGCCATAGCAACATTATGGAGGTGGAAGGCACGAAGCCCTGATCAGCGTAAATTATTGATTAAAAAAAAGACAGAGAATGTCAACGTAAAGAGCAGTAAACAGTCCCAGTGCCTCCTCTATTTTATCTATGCCAGCCCGATGCGCCCGATCCTGCTATTCACACCCATCTTCTTGCCCGTTCCTGCTCTCTCTCATCGCCTAGCCTTCGCGAGTGCTTTGTGGTCATGGGGGAGAGGGCCCATCATGTAGTGCCTCACGGCGGAAATCATATGAAGTATTTTTTTTTGTTTGTTTGTGTAGAGATGCGTCGGGTGGCTTCTTGCATTCTTCGTGTTCATAATGTTGGCTGTCATGCTGGCTCTCTTAAAAACAGTGTTTTGAGGTGGCGGTCACGCTATGTGGGCAACCAATGGGGAAGCATCACTGCAACGTTTTTGCAAGCACTGACTTTAAGAGCGCTGTGATGCAGTGGCGGCATTGCTTCGAGCCACATAGAAGGAGCCCAAAGAAAGAAATCTGACAGGCGTTTGATATTGAAGTGGTAAATACATCTACCACATCGTCGGAGCTAGACCTCAGACGCACGTGTGACGCGAGTATAGCGCTATACCTTTCATGGCGCGCCGCATGACGACAACTCCCTGAACAAAGGTGGACAGACGGCTCCCGTTGAGAAGCGCTGTTTGCACTGGCATTGAAAGAAATAAAGGAAGCGCCGACAGCATGAATGTGTACGTATCTAGTGCGGAGATATCTTCGAATATTGAAAGCTCAGAGGATAGACTTGTGCCCGAAAACGTGTACTGAGGGAGAAAGTACTAAAGAAAATGGATATGTAGATTTTAAAGATAAGAGTGTTTTGCCGAAGGGCTTTGTGAAAGGTGGCTCCTCATGAACAGACCTTCCTTTATCTGAAGTGAGATGGGAAGGAAGAACGAAAGAGAAGAAAAGGAACAAAGCAGAAATAATTTTTATGCGCTGAGAAAAATTATGCCTACAAACGAAGTTCAGTTAAGAAGAATATGTTTCGCAGATAAATACTTAATTGAGCAACAAGCTATAACGTTTTTGGCTATGGACGCGTTTAGCTCTGCTATTCGAATTCTACAACTCTTTCTTCTACAGAGCAACCGATTTCGCTTAAATGTATGTGGCAGTTTCTGCTCAAGGATTCTGAAGGCCCTGTACATTCCTCATGCTCTGAGCATATGTTTGTAGCTGGTAGATTATATCTGCTGCTACTCTTGTAAATGTTCTTTAGGTGTGAAAATAACCACGTTGGCCAATATAAGCGCAGAAAATACATTTATGCTCCATATTTGCTTCGCATTACACTCTTTGTAATAATGACTACACCACTCCACCGCAGTGGTCTAGTGGCTAAGGTCCTCGGCTGCTGACCCGCAGGTCGCTGGTTCGAATCCCGGCGGCGGCGGCTGCATTTCCGATGGAGGCGGAAATGCTGTAGGCCCGTGTGCTCAGATTTGAGTGCACGTTAAAGAACCCCAGGTGGTCGAAATTTCCGGAGCTCTCCACTACGGCGTCTCTCATAATCGTATGGTGGTTTTGGGACGTTACACCCCACATATCAATCAATAACGACTACACAATTTTTTATGATGTCCTTGAAAATGTAGATGGTTCATGATATGTTATTTCCCTGTGAAAACTTGGTCTTATTTTTGTTTAGGTCACAAAGGCAACAGCCAGAGGTTATGGTGGTCATTGCTCACCTTTATCACTTATCACTGCGTTCATGTGGTTGACTCATGAAATCACTAGGTATTATGTGCAAAGTCGTTCACTGCACTGAACGCCAAAATAACAGGGGAAATGATGAAAGAAAGAAACACAGCCCTTGCAATTTCCACCTCTCGTTGTGGAGTTATATAGATCACTTATGCAATATTGCTACGTGTTTAGAGGTAGAATACAATAAGCAAGGGCTGCTGTTTTGTCCAATACCATTTGACCATTTCAGCCCTGGGATTCCTATTTTGCCCGGATGATATTTGTATGCAGGTTTTCCTAATGATTAGGATTTCAGAAGAAAATGAACGAAAACTTGAGCCGGTAGGGAAGTTAATTGCAAATTTACCTATATAATTTGGAATTAGGTCATCAGGGCTCATTGGTCGTGAAACAAGAAAAGTGGCTGGCTTATTCCAGCTACCAACTACAGCACACAACATCTGAACAAACGTTTTATTCGGCAGTGAGAAAGTCTATCGAAAAAATTTGGGACTTCGTACTGAAAACGGCGCACAGCTTCCTCACGTTGGCTTCACCAGTCACTTCGGCGCTTCGTTTTGGTTCCCAGCTCCGCAAAAATTCACCAAATGGCGGCGCTGATCACCGTGGAAATCACTGAAGGAAGGCTCCCGCAACAATTGGCAGTTTTCGTTACGTTTCCAAGTTGCTGAAGGAAATGTTGTGTGATGGTGTCCTTCGACACTGCTATACTGCAAAAATGGTTAAGCACAGCGAATTTCATTGCACTGGCACCTAACTGAAGTTTGATTCCACTTTGTTTATTGTCGCAACTGTTCAATTATAGGCTTGTTTTTGAGAGAAATATTTCAATTTGGAGTAAATAGCAGTCGCGGTGCGCCTGTATAGGATCGACACGATCATGTTGTTTGCGCATGTGTATACAGGAGGAAAAGGGTGAAACAGCGGAGGGGCCATAGGATAGGCCACACGTGCGTCCAGTTTGTGAACCTTTAGACGACGAAAAAATGACATAATGAAGAGAAGGGACGTGAGGTGCTGTCTTAACGTGGCTACGAGACTGAACTGAATTTCAATGGGGAGTTATAGTTATAAGAGCTGATTATGTATTGAAATTCAGGTTTAAAGTATCATCTCCTCATTCACTCTTGCTTGAAGAGTGCAAATAGTGCATCAAAAAATCTAACACGTTTCATTTTTTAAGGTGCCCTTCAACAATTTTACAACAAAACCTGCTATGAGATCACTGTTCGGGTCACGCGCAGTTGTTGTCCACCGCCGCTACCACCGCCGGTATCCGTAAGCACATCGCGCAAAGTTAGAAAAAAAACCTTTCATTAATAGCACAGTGGGCCTTGAACCCGGGTCCGCTGCTTGACAGACGAATATTCTACTACTGAGTTACGCCGATGCTTATAATTTTTTGTCGAACTTGCCTTGGGCAGGTATGACCTAGCCCCAATGACACAGTGGGGCTTCAACCTGGCTCCGCTGGGTGCCAGCCCAGTATTCTACCAGTGAGCAACACTGGTGCTTGTGACTTCATGTCAAAATTGCCTGAGGCAGACTTGATGTCGTGAAAGCAATCGCATTAATACGACTTATAAAGCGTTTTACAACAGCGAAAGATCAACCAGTCGTCGCACAATGCCAATAGCGTAATGAGTGGGCCGTCCAGTGCTCCAAACCATCACAAAAGCTTGTTCGTGTTTCCTAATTAACTGCGGCCCATGCCCCCTTTAGCCGTGATTCCTCATCGTCGTCAGCCACTGCATGGACACTTTGCACAAAATTCCTTGCAAGTGTTCAGCGAATCACATGCTTCTCAGAAGAATGACGAAAATAGCATAGCGAAAGCCGGCCTACTACCCCAGAAAGTTAATTATTAATGCCATAGTGGGTATTAAGCAAGCGTGCTTACAGTAGTTACCCAATGAGTGTTTTGATAATGCTCTGAAAGGCCGCTGTTCTAGCTTTCGCTGTGACTGTGCAGCGCCTTCCGCGCAGGCCTGGCATTTTTTAGCATGGTCAGAAAATGTCGTTTATCGATAGTCGAGGCTCCAGAGAACATTCTAGGTGAGCATTATGGCGTGGCACGTGGCCTACTATTTACAAATAATTTTCGAAGTCAGCTTGAGACGGCTCTCGTTTCTTTGTACAAATTACGACATATATCAAAATTTCTGCGCCATATATCCACGTCCACTGCGGTTGGGTCAATTGAGCACCGTGAGCTCCGATAGTTGCCCAAGCTGCCGCGTGATGGCCGCGCACGCTCCCTCGACCACACGAAAGGACGCCTCATGATTGAATGATAAAAACTAACAAACAAAACACCAATGTGGTCAAGGTCATAGGAAAAATGGGGTGCATCTCGTTGCCCCCTTGTTGTCCCTTTGCTCCCCGGATAGCATGAGAGCAGAGAGGAAGTTATGGAATTGCGTGCGAGGAATACCTGTAAGAGTGCTCGTCTTTGACGGTGCTTTTGCTGCGGGTCTGTAGGTCCATCCCAACAATTTGCAGGGAACTTAATAAAAGTATATGATTTGATCTAATGTGATTCTTGAAGCGTCATGTTCTGGTTGGAAAACTATTTTGCCAAACTCAGAAAAAAGTTATTCTACCGTAACTTGGAAAAGTGTTTCAGGGCGCTTTAAATGCTTTTTGATAGGCACTGTAAATTATCAATTCAGTTGGTGTAAACATGTGCATGCATTAAAAAGGTTTTATGTCTTTTCGAAGAGACGCACTGAAAGAGCCACGTGGTATTTTTTTGTCTGTACTCCTGATATTTTCGGTCCACTGAACACTGTTTACCGACATGGAAAAGCTTCTTCACAGAAGACACGCGTATATTTGGCATGCCTTGCGTGAATGCTTGCGTGCATTCCCAATGGGTTCCCACATTGCCCAACTGCATTCCTCTCGTCTCCATGTTGCGTCGCGCGAACTACAATGGGCCCATTTCATTCGTCCCAAACTTTCCCACAGCTTTCCCTTTCCTGCCACCAAGCGTCAGCGTGCAGAGAAACCCGCAACAGCCGACGAGGCGTATGCATCGGGTGGATTGACTTGGGCTATGGCTAGCCTGAACTGCTTCAGACCGAAGTCAGGTTATCTGTAACCCTCTCCAATCTAATCGATCTCTGCGACTGGCTCAAGTGCACCGCAGCTCGTCTGCTTTCGCTCTCAACATTATCTCGGTGCTTTCAGCATCCAGTACTTTCCTCGCATTGCTTTCTCTCTCTTTTTTTTTTTTTTTTTGGTCCCCATTTCGTTCATGCGTATCACTCTTTCTTCGTCTATTCCTGCATCGCTGCTGTTTTCACAAGAGGGTGCGTTCTCCCCGCTTTGATTTGATGTCCGAAGCACAACTGTATTGATCAAGCACGGCTACGAATCCTGTTGTCTTGCCGCAGGCTGTGACCCGCGGATTGAGCCCGGTGGCGGAAAGGCCACTCCCACACACTCGTCCATCTCACATATACGTGTACTTAATGCATGAGTGTTGTCAATATAAACACTCGATCGCTAGACGTAGCTGTATAACGCATATCCTGGTGCGTGCACGAAGAGTACGGCTCTGTAAACACTCCAAGTACAAACATTCACACAAAGTGCGATAGATCTTTTTCAGTTTTTGTTCCTCTACAAATAGACAATAAACTTAAGTCCTTATTCAGCTGGCGCAATATACGGATAATATTAGGCTATGATTCCGCGTAGATCCACCTATTTGGGGGATGCAGTCAGGAAGAGAAAGATGTAGCTCTCTAAAGCACCTACACAATGAATGTTGCCGAGGCGCAGCACATTTGCTGTTCTATTTGCCTCGTGTGACGCGTGATAAGCTCAAGTTTGGTATTTCTGAAGCCGAATTCAAACTTCGAAAACAAAAACGTTCACATAGACCCCCAATTTCATAGCTTTTTTTGTCCCAGTTTTGCTCTGGCTAAGCCCCCCGCGTACCAGAACTATAGAGATTTGTTAATTTGCCCACAAGTCAAAGTCAAGCTAATTGTGCATCTGCCTCTCTTTCTCTCTCTCACTTTTTTGCGCATGACTCTCAAACCTCATCATGGGCATTATTTATCATTTGGATGCTAGAATATGTATGTGAAAAAACGCACCTAGTTGCAAAGAAAGTTAGACCAGGTGAAACAAACAAGAAAATAACACGAAGACATCCTTCAACTAACATCACGTGTAATGCATGTGTTATATGCGCTTTCAAACTGCTGACAATATTACGCCGAGATAAGAAGGTCAGCGTCGCGTATAATATTCAAACGTCACAGCTTTGTCGAAAAGGTGAAGCAATGAACGCGATAGCAGCAAATTGAAAGGTCACACGCAGAATAGAAAGTAGGTTAAAACGTGCCACGCGTTTCTCATGCACAAATGGCGCACAAAAAGTACTCACAGCTACAGATGCATGCCACTAAGCATCGATGTTGTTACTTAGCTGTGTCTGATAAGCGCGCCCTTTTCTCAAACGGAGACTGTGGAATAATTGCAGTGACCTTGAGCACCCGGTAACTACAGATTGTTCCAGGTAAAGCCTGAGGCCAGCCAAGACGTACGATCTTCCCCTCCTCCCCACCGCAAGATAAGGGCGTGTGAAGGAGCATCGCTCCTGTCCTCTAAGCGGGGCAAAGTACGCGTAGGAGATAAGAGCACACGCCACCACGTGGTGTCGTGACGCGTGCTCATTGCGCCATCTTCATGGTAATGCTGAAAACATGAAAATTCCCCCCCGAGATGCCCGTGAGCAGCGGTAAGTGGTAGGTATAAATAGCTTGCCGTTTGAACGGTGAAGGGCATGCTCCTCGGTGGCTGAGTGCTTAACGCCTTGTACTCACTACTCACGATTAAGATGATCCAAGTTCGCTTCGCACAGCGGCGTCTTTTTTGTTTTTTTTTCTTTGTTGCATTTTCATGTATATAGATACGTATACATACACAGTGATTGATGGCGACGCTTACGCCAACGCCGACATTGACACCGTTGCCGGCGGCAAAATCCCATGGAGAATGTCCATATAATTGCTATCTCAATATTAGATGTGTCCAATTCCACTCCTTTTACTGGCCAGGTTATGCGTTGAGGCACTACGGTCGCAGGATAAGCCTGCGATAGCAGCGCCATAATGACAAAATAGTGACAAGAGCTGAACGAAGGGAAGAATGTGATCACATATTTGTCTGCCTTACTGCCGCTTTTAGGTTACTCACGTAAAAAAAATACTAGAGAAGAACCCGGCAAAATTCAATAAAAAATGACCACAAGTGACAATACAACTAAGCTTCCCTGAGAAAACAAAAAAAAAGTTCAAAATATTCATGCACGTCTCGTACAACAGTAACAATAAAACAACGACCAAACTAGGAAATGTGAACTGTCATTCGAGATTAGTCGTGTCATTTTGAAAGTTGGTGACCATTAGCGCATAAGCCGTACTTGTTTAGCACGTGCCGTAGAATGTCTCGGGCAAACTTTCGTGCTCTGAGTGGCGGTTGTATAAGTGTCTGCCCCGCCTGCATGGAACAAGGCAAATCCTTCATTAATCCGATTAAAGTTTTCGAGGCAGCCACAGAAAAGTACGATTGCCTCGAGGGCACCATTTGGGTCGTGCATCCTGGTTCGCGTTCACAAGCAGCGTTTGTACACATATATGCGTATAAGAACGACTGTGTGCGAATGAAAGATATACATTCACAAAAAAAAAGGGGGCTGGGTCATTACATTCAATATCTTTAGGCAAGTTTCCCAAGAAATGCATACGAAGGTGTCCGCATTTTTTTCTTTAGTTTTGGCTGTACCCTTTCTTTTTCTTAGCTCAAACTTAGCTAGGCATTGCAGTATAACAATGGGGGGGGGGGGGGGCTTGTGTTAGTTTCGAAGCCATTTGTCAAAGTCACAGTAGGGACATCAGTTGAGACAGACGCGCACATATCGTTCAGAGGACGGGAGAAGAAGGAAGGAATCCACGACATAAATTCCTCCACTCCCCTCAATGTCCGAGATATTCGCGAAGGCCCCAGGAAACGGATTGTTACAGAGAGCCCAGCCGAAAAGGCAATCTGAGCTTTGGACGCCTACTAGTGCTGTCCGAACGCCCATCACGTGCGAAGATCCGGTCCCCGAAAGTTCCTTTCTCCTTTCTCTTATTCCGCTTACAAAGTGGCGTAACGGCAGGAAACTCTTTCGTCTTCGCATTTTCCAAGCCCATCGATTGATCGCGCTGTCAGCCCCCTTTTACCACATCGCGCTTGCCCCCACGTTTTGCTTACGTCACACAGGAAATAGCTCGTCACCTACGCTTTAATCATCTTCCTTGCTCCCAGTCGGCACGCTACAGTCTGGTTTTTCTTTTTTTTTTTCGATGGACCACGATTTTTCTTTGATTTTTTTTGGGGGCAACTTTCGCAACCACAATGGTTCCACTTTTCCAGAGACACGTGCCACATTCATGCTTATGTGAACGTCAAAAGCACGTGTTTTCGCGTCGATCGCCACTATGTCGGCTCGCAGTAGCGGTGATCTGATTTCCACGCAGGACAGTCGCGTTCCGCGGGACGGCAAGATCGGCGCTACGACAAGCGTAAAACTGTCGTACAAAATTTACAAAGCAGGCAGCGCCTTTGTAGATGTCAAAGGTGGCACGATTTAAGAGCTTAATTGTCGTCACTGATTGTGCAATGCGGCATCATCCTCAGTTGCGCAACAGCAATCGCCTCGCTCTACGCGGTGCGTACGTATGTCTCCTCATTGATGCAAAAAGATGGACTGATGTAGCGCATTCTTTATTTCTTACTACACATAAAAATGTACATCTTCCCTGGTCCACAACTAAATAAATGGAAAGGCTGCGTGGCTGAAAAGAACGATACATTCGCTGTGCTAACAGGTTTATCCAAGTTGGTTACATCAATTCTTAGGCCTTAACCAAGGTTCTACATAACGAAAAACGCCCCACTGGAAACTTGGAATTGTAAGTAACTGAGATATGCTTTACCGTGTACCCAATGCAAAAAATACCAGAACCTTTTTTCTTTTTTGCCCTCATGAAAATGCATGATGTGGAGCCGATTGAAAAGGTCACGATTATTGTGGAAACAGAGGTATAAAATAAAAAAGGGAAACTATTCCAGACCATATTCTTCTGTAGTCCAAGAATACAAACAGAAAAAAAAATATCGGAACGCGTCGTGTACGATCGGACCGAGTGCACAGCTTGAACAAGAGAGGAACGAACTGGGCCGCCGCCAGAATGTGCTGGCGACTGCCACTAAGGAAAACCAAGGTACACATAACAAAGACACTTTTCTAGCCAGAGAAAAGAAAACTGAAGTTCCGCACGGTCTGCGAAAATCTGAGCACGCAGTCAGTTGACGTGCCTGGTTACACACAAGGCAGCCTGAAGGGCCCAAGCGAACAACAGTCAGAAAGGGGTTTTGTTTATATACTTTTTTGTATAGCTCACATAGTTGGCAGTCATGAGGTGCGTGTCTCGGGCATGCCGCACAGCACTGCGGCACTGGCAGTTGGACTGACTTGGTTGACATAAACTTCCACCCGGCTTCTTCTTCTTTTTTTTTTTTTTGTCAATGCACTGCGATACCCACTGCTGCAGTTACAGAGCACGGCACGCGAGCGGAAGGCTGCGTGAGACCACTTCGACCCGAAAATGGAGCGTTCAATGTTTATTTTAACGTCACTGCGATTTGAATCGATGGTATGCCCTCGAGTCAATACGATCCGACTGAGAAATGCGAAAGTAATGAGATGACGACGAAGGTTGTCATTAGGTCTGGTTATTAATATCTGCTTCATCTGCTGTTGTGCAGTAACATTCTTAATTGTTGCAATTTTTGTCTTTATACCATGATATGTTTGTAAGAGACGTCGGGGTTGAGGGCGCCGGAAATACGTAGTTTCCATGGTGGAGTGTGGTGCGTGTTCATGCAAAAAGAAAAAAAAAGGAAAAAATTAAACAGCTCGCACTAGTGGTAGCAAGCCCGGAGGGAGAGCGCAGCTTTCGTTTCTCCTTATCTTTTATTTCTTGCTTCTCTTCCTTGTTTCCCCTATTTCTTGTACCTCTTCTTCGTACCTGTTTTTTGTATGTTTTCTTTTCGTCTCTATGTCTATCTCTTTCTCACTCTTTCAGTCTTTATTTCATTTTGATGCTATTCTGTATCTGTCTCTCTCTCTAAGCTTCCTTTCACTGTTAGATTCTTCATATTTTGCTCGGTCTTTCTTTGTGTGTCTTCCGTTTTGCTATGGCTTCTTGCCTGTTTTTTCGCATATCATTCTCTATTTTTTGTGTGTCTTTCTCTGTACTTCTATTTTTGTTTTTGCTATACTGTTTTGTTCTTTCTTCTTCTTTCTCGTTATCTCTCGTCCTCTCTTTGTCTGTATTACCCACTACTATTTCTTGTCTATTTTTGGCGCTTGTTTTCTACCTATCTCTATGTTTTTGTTGCATCGTTGTTTTTTTTTTGTTTATTTCATCTATTTATCTTTTCTTTCCGTTCGCTCTTTCTTATATTACTGCCTTTTTCTTTCTATCTCTCGCCTTGTTTCTCTCTACTTTCTATATCACTTTTTTACGTGTTCATTGTCGTCCGACACTCCCACATGTTGTTCACTGGAGGTGAGCTTGCCCAAATTACTGTCGCGCCTACCCTTGATAACTTTTCCAAAAGCCGCACGAACTAGAACGATTTACAGAGCTTCGCTATCAAAAACGAACAGCATAACAAAGCTCTTCTAAGGCGCTTATGTTGTTTTCCCAGCACTCAAGCAAAGTGCCTTCACAAAACGCGGATCATGTGCCCAATAGCAATTCATTGAATAACAGGCGATGCAACTTATGAGTGCGACACGCCAAACAACAAACGCAGCACGCGTGCCTCTGCTCAGAAGTATTGATTTTCAAGACCTTGGCAGCAGAGACGATAATCAGGGAATGCGGAAAAAGCAAGCCCGTGCAAGATAAACAAACAACCCACTCCGGCATCTGCGTCCCTTGGAGGCACCGATTTCGCAGGCGTGCTCTCTGTGTGGAAGTCTACTCAGGACACCTCTGCTACTGGCAAAGCTTTGCACCTATCCTCCTCTAGTGATAGCAGTGTTTTTGCAGGCGCAAGAGGGCCAATAGACACCTTCTCGAGGCCAACCAATGACTCTTGGAGAGGCACAAAAGCCAACGCTTCAATAGCAAGCTCAGGAAAAAAAATAACTGAGCTCAACAGGCTCATCGACGAGCACTGCCAAACTTGTCTAGGCAGCAATGTGATCAATTATGTTTTTCCGTTGACGGGCACAGACAGGAAGTAGAACCTTCTCAAAGACTTGCTCGACGATTCCCTCAACAAGTTAAACCAAATAGGTGTCCTCGCTAAAGCGCTACATGAAGCCAAGAAGTCATATTCGGAAGAGGAAGCACTGAAGATGCTAGCTAGAACGTACCTGTCCCTCAGAAGGCAAGTGATGCGGCTTACTGAGTATACAAAGGAATGCCGAACTCTGCGCTGTACGAGCACTTTACGGTGAGTGAAATTCGCTGTGCCCTACATGACCTAAATGTTCGGTCGGCACCTGACCCTGATCACATTAACAACCCCTTATGTAATGCCCCTACATGAGGCCTTTAAGAAAATAAAGTGAAAGTGAAAGGCACTCAGAAACCTAGAAGACAAGTTGATCGGCTTTCATACAGATGAAATAAATCGCATTTAAAACCAGAGAATAGTGCCGGAATAATGAAAGGTGGCGAAGGTCACACTCATCCCCAAATCCAGTAAACCACATTGCTTGGACAACCTCCAGCCAACCTCCTTCACGTCTTGTGTAGTGTTACGACTGGTGCCTGAGCTGACGAGGGGTGGTGTTCTTTTGATCGTCAAGCAAGTCGCTAAATGGCTGGCGTCCTGTGTCCTCCAGGTATTGTGAGGAGTCGTGCCACCATGACACCGTAAGCTGCTGGTCGCGAGACGACAAGTGCAGCATCTTCCTTGAGAGGGACAGTGACGGCAGCTGCAAGTCGCCCCAGCAATTGAGCGAGCAGTTCGGCGGACCCTTTCCTGCAGCTTCGGTGGCTCCTTTGATGTATGCTGTCGTGAGCTTGGAACCTATCGCCCAGCTTCATCCACACGACGATGAAGATCCTCGTTGGAGCCACATTGGATTGCAGTGACCACACTTTAATACGCCTCAATACTGGACGTTTACGTAGGCTCAGTGTGCTCGCCACCCTCGCAGGTTGTGTGTAACAGAGTAAATCGTGAGTGGACAGTGCCGTCTGCACGCGTTCCCCGGTCTAGGGAAATGGGGAGAATGTACCCTTCATAATGAGCCACCCGGCTCATTCGGACGACGACGACATTCGATAGAGCTTTTTCGATGTAGAGCTTAGCGCCATGTACACGATCGCCATGTAGAAAAGCTCGCCATGTACGAGTGAGCTCGCCATGTACCTAGTGTAAGTAAACCCTCTCTAATAAGTGAACTTCCTTCTGCTTCGACATCTTCAGCCCGGATCTCCGGTACCTGCAAAGACCAGTCGCAACTGCAGGGAAGGTGGCTGAGCACGCCGTTCATAACATAATCAGCTAGCACATTGAGACCAACGATATCTTTCCTTACATGATAGCTTTCAGGCGAGGCCTCTCCACCCAGGATGCCTTGAAGCTCATTAACATCCAAATACAGGATTGCTGCACTCGGAACACGAAAGCCATTCTCGGCTTAGACCTGTTGAAGGCTTTCGATAACATCCGTCACGAGTACCTTCTCGACAGCATCTCTAAAGTCGACCTAGGGTAATACTTCTATGCTTTTGCCAGGTCGTCCTTGAGCAGACGATGCGCCGTTCTGTAAGTTAGAGATTTGGAAAGAAAATAAAGCAGGGTGGAAGGGGCTCCCCACAGGGCTTAGTCATCTCACCGCTCATCAACATTGTAGTGGTTGACCTCTCGAGACACCTAGAAAATATCCAGGACATCGGTCACAAGATCTACGCAGACATCACTGTCTGGTGCACGGGGGGGTGGGGGGGGGGGCAAGGGCGGACAACTCACAATCATTCTTCAAGCTGTCGATACGACAGAGCGTTTTTCAAAACACACGGGACTACGGTCCTCTCTCAAAAACTTAGAGCTCCTGCTCTACAGCCCAAGTAAGAAGAGACCAAGGCCACGAAATTGGGAACCGCCCACCAAAATTGACATTAATTCAGACATAAAGTGTGGAGATCTGAACACCGCAGGCACATTCATTTGAATCTCGGGAATAACACTTGAAGCAGCGGGCACAAATTGTTTCACCATTCACAAAGGCTCAAATAATATGGATAGCATCATCAGTTTAATAAAACGGCCAGCTAAATAAAGGCGAAGCCTTAGCGAAGGGGAGTTGATAAGGTTCGTGCAAGCTTTCTTCTTATGCTATTTTAAGTATGTAGCGGCTATGCACGCCCAGAAGAGGGTCGAGCGAGACAAGCTGAATATAATGATAAGGAGGAGAAGCAAGAGCGCACTCGGACTGCCTTATTACACGCGCACTGACCAAATGTTGCAGTTGAATATTCACAATACCCTGAAAGAAATGGCAGAAGTGGACGAAAAAGACGCAGATTGACAGACTCTCAGACAACAGGGTGGACAGACGTCTGCTTGCTGAAATGAGCGTCCCACCCACCATTGTTGAAGACACCTACCAGGGCCTTCCAAAAGAGTGAAAAGGCAAGATAATCATATCCCCTGACCCGCACAATAAGCATGCCCCGTGGAATTGGGAAAAAAGGAAGGTCAGGGTGGCAGCGATCCTACGTCAGGTGACAGAACTTCCTGGTTGAAGCTACTTCGCCGACGGGGTCCAATATGGCAATAGGAATAGTTTCGTTGTGGTGTAGATCAATCACAGGGGTTTGACTATTACCACCGTTCTCGCACGATGCTCGTCGTCGTATGCGACCGAGCTAGTGGCCATTACCTTGGCCCTCCTGGTTTATGAATATATATTCAGTGACTCCAGGACAGTGATACTCGCCCTCAGCGTTGGCACCGTGTGTAAGGAAGCTCATCGCATACTGGAGGGCAAAAATATCACCACCTGCACTTTCACATGATTGTCCGCTCAAGTAGAATCCACTAGAAGACGCACCACTAAACTTGAACAAGCTCGCCCACTCCAAAGCGCGATGTCTCGCTTTCCACGACCATGGAAAATTCCCTCGCTGGCCCCCAGTTCTGAAGAACAGAGGCAATCCGACCACTTGAAACCGACTGACGACAGCGATGTTTGTCGTACTAGCCTAAAAAACAGCAATGCTCTTGATGCAGAGGGTGTTCAAATCAAACCAACAAAATTTGTAACTACCGTCATTGCAATCCACCTTACATTTGCGTTTAATCTTGTTCTAAAAACTAGTCATTTTCTTGGTGCTATATGAAGGGTGTCAGTAATTTTGAAAGGTGGCAATCGAAATGACTTGGGCAACTACAGGCCAAATTCTATTCTGTCTCCCATTTCCAAAGGTTTATAAAAGGTAAATTTTGCACCAATCAACAGTTGTTTTGCGCTTGTCTCATCATGAACAGTTGTTTTTAATGCCATTATTTTTGACTGTTAGCACGGGTTCCGCTCAGTCAATTTATCGCTACATTGAGGCAATGCGAAAAATTCCCCAGCCTAGACCACACGCCCTGGCGTCGCTCCTCGTTACGGGGCACGGATCAATTCAGTGAAGACAAGTGGCTATTCACTATTAAACACCCGACGTCAGAGATCAACAGTGGGATGTTGAGAGGGCCCATGATGCGGCGGTTGCACTTGGCCTGACTGTCAGGACGTGGGAGCAGCTCACTGCGCTTTGATTCGAGCGCATCAGGACTACTAATAAAGTTTCGCATCCATCTATTCATGAGAACAAACGTTTTCTCAGACTTCTATCTTGGAATTCCACAACACAAACATAGAAGAATAAGCTAGCCGAACAAAATAAACTGGAGCAAAAGTTAACGGAAGCTTGAAGCTTGAAGAGATGAAAAAACCTTAAACAAAGGTTGTCGCAGGTTTTGGCTTCAGCGACACCCTAAAGTGCAATAACTTTTGATTCCAATATATACTTTGTATTCTAAGCTACAGGTAAAATACGTAAAGTGAGACCAGTTACATACATTTTTCATCTGATGTGATGCTGACACAGGTGCTTATTAAAGTAACGGCACATCTAAGTTATCACGACGCCTCAAAGGTTGTAGACAAAACGTGCCTGAAGAATCTTACATGCTACATACAATGTCCCAGAGGCGCTAAATCGATCGAGCATACATTCGCTCATCTGAACCAGCAGTTTGCAGGCTTCGTGTATATTTCTCTACAGTTTGTGCGACTGGAAATTATTTCTTATAGAAACACTCCAAGGAAGAACAAGTGGTAACCACCGGTTGATGCCGCGGTAGTTACAGTGTATACTTACAGTTACAGTCTAATGAAAAGCTCTATGGGTTTGCACAGAGAGTCTTTCATTAGGTTTTCACGATCATGGCGTTCAACTATCAGCCAGAAAATAGGGCATAATCATGTTTTAGAATTAAAGTTCATCTTAAGATTGCTGGCGCCGACCAAAGAAAGAAGAAATGGAATGAAACGGTTAAGAACAACATTAAGTGATGTACATATGACACAATATTGTGTCGACATTTGGCAGATGTTTATGTTCTTGAAAACAGTCCATAAACAGCTCGCTGTTAAATTTTTAACATCCCGCCTCAGAGCTATCCCTGTAATTATTTTTACAATAGCCATTATCATTACGCGAACTAAATAGAACAAAGTCGATGCAGTTATTGTCGCTATTGAATAGTAGAAACGTAGCAGTATCCTTTGAAGCTATCGTTATGACAGAGAAAGTAAACGAAAGATCAAGACATCTGGCATGTATACAATAAAAGTGTCTGGTTGGCTTGAAAAAAAAAACGAGAAGGACGGGGAAGGAAGGGGAAGCAGGGAGCTCAACCATACCCGCGTCCACGTTACTAGGGGGAATGACACTAATGGTTCCATGTATTGAAACAAGACGCGCTATTGTGGTGGATCGTGCGTGCCTGCCCATTGCATGCCTACGATCACTTAGCCCGGTCGGCTTTAGAAGCTGGGTGAATCATAAGGAAAAGTGTGTGTGTGTGTGGGGGGGGGGGGGGAATCCACGTGCGCTGATAAAGCCAGGCAGACAGAGACATACGCAAAAGCCATGTTCACTAAAGTTCGGGCGTGTTGGTGAAATATCATAGAAAACTAATAGTGCACAACACTATGACACAAAAGAGGCTTGCGAGATGCAGCACCCGTCTGTCTCAAGCACCATTTCTGCCCGCGTTTCACGCACTTTTGCTCTAGTTCAAGCCAGGTGTTTTCGTAACAGCATAAAGGCTGCCATATTTCAATGAAGGCTATCCACTACAAAGACGCGGAAGCCATAAAACAGTGTCTGTACTACTTTAACGCACGGTATCGCTGTGCTTCCTCGTTCGTTTTGCACTTCTTGTAGTTCGATGCGTGACACCTGGGCCTGCAAAAAAGGGCGCGCGGTCCCTCGTTAGGACGTTGTCGCGGACGTCCAGTCATGTGTGAAGCGGCTCGTTTGTGGTTTGTGCTGCACTCTGAAACCTGTCGCCGCCGAGCTCATCATGTGCTGTCCAATCTTGTTTCGTCCTCTCACTAGACTGGTCGTTAGGGCGCTGCCGACAGGACGCAAAACTTCAAAATTGGCTGCCAACACAATGGCGGCTTTGTGAGTGCGAACAAAGTTTGGGGAGTAGCTTCGTGTACTGTAATTTTCGTTACAATTATTCTTTTTTTCTTGTTCATATTTAAAAAATGGGGGAACATGCTTGCGTTATTGCAACTTCTAAAGAACACAAATCTACAAAGGAGGACAATATATAAATTTTAATTCAGCCATAAAGTGCGAATCCTTTTTACATCTTGGAATGACAAAAGCGTCTGTTCGCTTTTGGACGCAGCCCCCATGCAAGTTTCTGCGTGCTGGCCCTTAAAAGCGAGCGTTTCTAATACGTATATATACGCATGAAGCCACACGGCTCTACTTGGTAGAAATGCCTGCCAAGCGGATGACTTCTCCAAAAGTGCTTGGGCAATTCTTTGTCCTTACATTATATTTTTCTTTCTAACTGTAACATCAGTTTTTTGGAATGCAATCAAGCGCGAACATTTTTGGGACGAGCTCCTAACCAATAAATAGACAAAGCACGACACTCATGCATTTCGCAACTACACTGAGCTAACTAAAGGAAGGAGTAAAAAACAAAAAGAAAAAAAAGAAAAATCGCTCCTTATCACAACTTTGGCGACAATGCTCGAATACTGTTGAGTGAAGAAGCGTACCACTTCGCCTGAACATATTTTGCTTTTTAACTTACACATGTGACATGCGAACCACAATATCTTTGGTGAGCAAAGAATGTATTTATAGCAGTATGCAGCTTCATGTGTAACAAGAGATCTACAGTAGTTAATGATATTGCCACGTTCCTTCCTCGAGCTTTCTTATCACTCTGTTCCGTCGTACGCAATTTTCAGCGCAAACCACGCCTACAGTGTTCGAAAATATTCAGGATCGCAGCACATCATTTTGTTAGGATTACGTCCACTTCGCGAGCATTTCAGATTATTCTGGAACACACATAGCCGCTATAGCGATAACGCTATAGAATGTTCAATGGCAAGCTTATAAACGCTGACACGTTTCGCCGCTTGTCAGTTGATCAACGGCCGATGCTCCGTTTGCCGCTATCAGTGCCAATAGGCATCGCGGTAATCTGACCTTCAGTTGGGGGCGACAAGTTCGGTTGAATAAATAGTTTCATCTCGTAATTACAGTCTCCTCCTATCGTCCACGTCACGACCCCATGACATCTGGTGGAGGTGCTGCTGCTTTCATGTACTGGACGCCCCCGTGAAGCCATGAACCCAGCTCGCGTCGCAAAGAAGACACTCACACCACCAGTGACAGTCGAGCCAGCCGCAGATTGAAAGGACTAGCCCCCCGATACGGACCCCTCCCGGACAACACAAAAGCCACGGCACCGACAAGAGGCACAATGACAGCCGCAACATCTCCTGCAGCGTTATTGATGCAGCAGTCAAAAAAGCCGCCCACCTTCCGCGGATCGTCGTGTGAAGACCCGAAGACCTGGCTAGAGTCCTACGACCGAGTGGCCGCCCTCAACCACCAAGATACGGAAGAGAAGCTCCGTGGCGTCTACTTCTATCTGGGAAACGTGGCAAGAACCTGGTTCGAGAATCTGGAGTATGCCCTTCAGACCTGGAATCTTTTCGCAGCACATTCTTGGACCCGTTCAGGAGCATCGCCCGCGAGGAAAGAGCCGCGACATTACTGGAGACTAGGGTGCAACTCCAGAATGATAATGTGACTATTCGCAGAAGAAATGACACGACTCTTCACACCGACACCGAAATGCCTGAAGACAAGCAAGTTCACCTCCTCATGTGAGGAGTCAGACAAGAACTCTTCGCGGGGCTGCTCAGAAACCCGCCATAGACAGTCACTGAATTTATTTCGGAGGCACCTACGATAGATAAGACGCTCGAGACGCGGACATGGCAATACAACCGTAGCTTCACGTCTACAAGGTATGCCGACATCCAAGCGCTAGGAATCACCGGCCTGCATGAGATGATCCGAGCGATCGTGCAAAAAGAGCTGAATGA
The DNA here is from genome assembly GCF_043290135.1 of Rhipicephalus microplus. Classification (NCBI taxonomy): domain Eukaryota; kingdom Metazoa; phylum Arthropoda; class Arachnida; order Ixodida; family Ixodidae; genus Rhipicephalus; species Rhipicephalus microplus. The sequence continues at coordinate 13,325,757 of NC_134703.1, read as the reverse complement.
ATCGCTTGTTTCAGCGCAGCCTCACGTGGACTCCATCGCGAACGTCGTACGCCAGGAGATCCAGCAAACGCTGGACGTTCTTCAGCCTCCAGAGCCGCAGCTACAAGTCATGAAATATGTTGAATGCAGCCCATCGTCACGCCCCTGCTCCACGCGCACGCCAAGGCACCACCTCGTCGCAATTCCGTCGCCAGACGCCACCACCGCCACCACCAACACCGACGTCCTACCGTTCGCCTGCGGGACAGCGCAGTGTGCCGAGGGAAACAGATGTTTGTCGTGTACCTGACAACCGCCCGCTCTGCTACCACTGCGGAGAAGCCGGGCACACCTATCGCTGTTGCTAATACCGACAGATGGGTATAGTGGGCTTTGATATCAGTGCACCGTGTCCACAGGGGCGAACGACCACATGACATCGCCGACTACCTCGCGGGAGCGCAGTCGACACTCCGACGACATTATCATTCACCATCGCCGGGCCGCTACACCTCACCGCACCGCGGGCAGTACACCGGCCCTGCTCGGGGCCGATCTCCGAACCCTTACTAGGAAAACGAAGGGTAGCAACCGATGAAGGTGCGGTTGCTGTACGACGAACTACCGAAGATCCTCCACCGCCGCCGACGACGACTCCTCAACGTAATGAAAAGCACCCGCCGCAAGACCAAAAGGGTCTTGACGTTGACCCTTCGCAGCCGAACGAAGACGTCACGAGACGCAACGTGGAAGCAGTGGAGCAAATAGACGTAGCCGTGATTCAACGCCACGACCCAACCGCAACGCACGACGAGGAACCATGTGATCTCGACGTAATATTCGACGGCCACCTCGTTACTGCTCTCGTCGATACCGGAGCCGACTATTCCGTCGTCAGTGTACCTTTTGCGACGAAGTTGAAGAAAGGGAAGACTGCATGGCAAGGTCCTGAAATTCGGACCGCTGGAGGTCACTTGATAACGCCGACTGGAGTCTGCACAACAAGAGTTACCATTAATAACGAGACTTATCCTGCGAGCTTTGTAATCATACAAAACTGCACCGGGAATGTGATGCTTGGGATGGACTTTCTAAGTCAACACGGCGCTGTCATCAACCTGAGGTCTGAGCCACACTAACCTCAGAAAACACCCTGCCGACCCTATAACGCCAAGGAATCACGCATTGAATGTGCTAGAATAGCAGGTCACCGTGCGGCCTTTCTCCAGCGTCATCATTTCCGTTGGCACCAAAAAGCCGAAAACATCTAAGGCGTCGTCGAGGGCGATCAGCACCTTCTTCTAAACCTTCAGATTTGCGCCACAAGAGCTATAGCTGAGCTGCGTGCCGGCAAAAGAAAGGTACTGTTGACAAACTTCAATCTCGAATACAGGCACCTCAACCGTGGTACGACAGTCATCTGCATCAACAAATTCGTAGATGTCAGCAATTAATTAGCCCTCTTCAGTGATGCCTACACTGCTTCGATTAATGGAGGTCCCGAACCAGATTTCGACGTCAACCCGCGTCTTCCGAAGTGTGAACAAGACCAGTTCAAATCCCTGCTCCTGCAATTGAAGGACTTCTCGTCATCATCGATTGATTGATATGTCGGGTTTAACGTCCCAAAACCACCATATGATTATGAGAGACGCCGTAGTGGAGGGCTCCGGAAATTTCGACCACCTGGGGTTCTTTAACGTGCACCCAAATCTGAGCACACGGGCCTACATCTCGTCATCATCGAGAATTTTACAAACGCCAGTCACCAAACATCGCATCATAACGGAAGAAAGTGCCCGACCAGTTCGACAAAGCGCGTACTGAGTATCGATGCGCAAACGCAACGCCATCAAGAAACAAGTCGGCGAAATGCTACGCGGCGACATCATTCAGTCGTCCAAGAGTCCATGGGCGTCACTCGTGGTATTAGTGAAGAAGGAAGACTGGACGCTACGTTTTTGCGTCGATTACCACCGCGTGAACAAAATAATAAAGAAGCACGTGTACCCTCTCCCACCTATAGACGACGCCCTGGACCGACTCCACAGCACAAAGTACTTTTCTTCCATGGTCCTCAAAACGGGCTATTGGCCAATTGAGGTTGACGAGAGAGATCGAGAAAACCCGGCCTTTATCATACCAGACGGCCTCTTCGAGTTTAAGGTCACGTCATTTGGTCTCTGCTCGGCACCTGTGACGTTCCACCACGTTATGGACACCTGGACACCGTGCTGGCTGGATTAAAGTTGAAGACTTGCCTCGTGTACTTGGATGACGTCATCAGGTTTTCCTTGAGCTTTGACGACCATCTCCGGCACGTGGAAGCGGTACTTCAAGCTATCGATACCTGTGTACTAACACTGAAACCAGAAAAGTGCCGCTTCGCGTACCAGGAGCTGTTCTTCCTGGGACACGTAATTAGCAAATATGGAGTCCGTCTAGACCCGCAGAAAACAGCCGCTATTGCTGATCTCCCGCAGCCCATTTGCATGAAGGCTGTACGCCGATTCCTCAGATTGTGCGCCTATGACAGATGTTTCGCCAAACGTTTTTCACAGATCGCCGAGCCACTAACTCACTTCACGAAAAGCAACGCCGAGTTCAGGTGGGAAGCGGCACGAAACGATAGACACATCCTACACGGTTCTCCGTTTGTGTGGAGCTTTGACACGCGTGACCTTTGTTGGTTTGTTTGTTTCTCTTTTTTTAATCATATACCACATCGTTCCAACGGGGCCCTCCTCCCCAGGCTTCAAAAGCGACTAAGGAGGGCTTTGGGAGAACCGGTGGAACGCGACAGTGACAATGGTCGCAAAGAATGTATTTTGGTGTTCTCTTCAAGCTACGGGGCAAGTTGATTAAGGCTAAGCCTGAAATTAGGGATATCACTTTAATGTGCTTTTTTTCGCCACCTGGACCATTTAGCCACCTGTGTCCAAAAAAAAAAACTTGACTTGATTCTATGTATATCATGGGTTGTTCGGCCTCTAATTTGTGTGTGCACTTTTTTGCACAAAATATACGTGCTGTGCGTATGTAGAAGTACGCACACGCACACATGGTTTTTTGACCAATTTTTCTTATTAAAATGATGAAATGGGAGAGTTTGGTGTCATTATGGTGGCACCGGCTACTCATTTTTTCTTAGTAGGCAAGATGTGTCGTAAGATCAACAGTGAGGGCATGAAATGCGAGTCTTTACAACATACGATGTGAAAGTACACATTAACGAAACTTCACAGGTCAGTTCACATACAGTTAATAGGTTCATAATTTTCACACAGAAGGTAAGTTCTCCTCACATGAGAGTTAATATTCGTCTAATCGATACATATGTACACAATTCCCTATACAAGGTCAGTTCACACTGAGACAGATGATCACACATATCAAACACACTATATAAATAATACATACTTCCTTTTGGAAGAAGACAACATCGCATGCGGTAGGTCAATACTTTCATAGAATATTTAATTCCTCAAGAAACGCCTTGAAGGCAACAAGCGTTTTTTTAAGAAAACCTGCAGTTGGCCATGGACCTAGTATTTTCGTCACTGGGAAGGGCCTCCTATTTAAAAGTTGCAAACTTCCTCGTAATACTTGTCTGTGTTTCATATTCCTGGCACTCCAGAAGCCGGTGAGGTACATCTTCGTCAGGGTGGTCGAAGGAGCACTCTGTACTAGGCGCACGCTTGATCCTGTGTAGGAAGTGTCACGTAAATGCTTTACCAAGCCGTAGGCGGTGGACCAATGTTTCAAATCTATTTTCTTTTAACTCTGATGGGATGCTTAGTTCTATGCAAGGGTCTGATAAGTATAAGTCTGAACTTTTAAATTTTTTGTGAAACCATTCGTCCTCGGTGATGCTACAGGTTAGCTGTCTGATAATTAAACGCATTCCAGTGTGTTGAATAGGCAGAACAAATCTTTTTTGTTTATTGTGGGCCCTGTTGATTGCGGCATCCGCTGCAGTGTTTCCTCGAATGCGGCAGTGACCTGAAATCTATTGATACTCGATCACGTGGTTCATTTTTCTTATTTTTGCGTGTTTTTTTAAGGCCTCATATCACAAGGAAGCGTTCTGAAATGGTTTTCATCACTTTGCAGCGGCATTCAAATCGTTAAAATGACCCTTTTTGTGCCTCTTTTTTGGTTGTTATGAAACGCATATTTAGCGCAGAAAAAATTGCAAACATCTCCGCAGCAGTAGAAGACGTCACTCGACATATTTTAAATGTCTGCTTTATTGTCAAGTTTGGAATGACAAAAGCTGAAGAGGAGGAGTTTGCATTGTAAGAACCGTCTTTATACACGTCAATTATACTGCGGATATAGGGAATAAATCTGAAATAATGCCAGTTTCTGTGAAACTGTCACGAACATGCCCTTTTTAGATATTATTCACTCGACCACAACTGTATTGTTAGTCATGGCAGCGTCCAAGGAAGAAAAGAATATCTACACTGTTTATCTCATACCTAGGCAGTAATGCTGTATGTTCCTGCGCAATTTTGCGTAGCTTACCTTTATTTCTTTCTGTAAGTGCGAGGTTCAATGGATGTGACTCGTGCTGAGTTGTAATACGTAAAATATGGAGACAAGTTTTGACCGTTCATATTACGGAGAATGGCAGATGACGAGCCTCAGAAATTACGAGATAACTCGATTTTGCCTGTGGGACTCCCATGCATACCCTTAACCCTGTTGCCAGTAGTCTCTAAAGGCGCTCCGCTGTAGTTTTCGATAAATCCTGGAGAATATCATGGGTTGTTTGGCTAGTCGTTTATGTGTGCACTTTTTCTTGCACAAAATACACGTGCTACGCGTACGTGGAAGCACGGATACGCACACGTGGTAGTTTGAGCACTTATTAGTATTGATCAATTATCAGTATATCATTGGTTGTTAGACCACTCGTTTATGTGTGCACTTTATTTTTTTTCTCTCTCTCTGCTGGACTATGACTTAAAAGCATGTAGGAGCCTAGTAAATTGGGTCTAATGAAGATGAGTCTCCGATTGAAACGTCAACAATAAGCAGCTTTGGGGAGCGTATATTAATTCTCCCCTAATCCTGCGGCAACCGAAGCCAGATTCTTTATATATATATATATATATATATATATATATATATATATATATATATATATATATATATATATCTTGCTTCGCGGCGTCGGTGGTAACACGTAACTGCTAGGTTGTACTCCGTCAGAAAGGATGGTGATTCAGACCCCATTAAGGCCTGATCGGCTCGACAGTTGCATAGATTGGGAACTCCACCTGAGTAGCAGAGCGTTCGCAGTCTCTTTTACTGTTCCTTGAAGGAAAGAGTAAGTTCTGTGGCCAACTTTGCCCTACTCTCCCACGGCGCAGGACAGAGTTAAGAAGAGTAACACAGGGGAGTGTATAACAGTTCCTCTGTTCTTAGAGTACTACCTCAAGTTTTGTGAGTGAAGGATTTATTGGACTGAAAGTCAAGAGTAGATGAACTACTGACATCAGTCAAAAGGTATAGCATGCCAAGGCCTACAATTCTTATTCCGAGAGTGGCGTCTGCGAGATGGTCTAAAACCTTCTGTCTGCTTTGCCAGCGCACACAGAAGGATGACTAACACTTAAGTTCGGGTAGTTTCATTTGGCGGTGTTAGTTTCACGTGTGGCCACTAAAGATGTAAATATGGTCGCTTCAAACCGGTAAACAGACGGAAAAGTATCGAAGAATCTCTATTGTGCTTGGCAGGTTCGTTTATCTCCATTGCAGCTGTATCTATTATACGACAAATACCAACATGTCCGCTTCATAAGTGAACCGAGAAAAATCTAGTGCGCGTGTCCATGCTGTTATTATCGTTTCTTTTTCTTGTTCCTATTTGTTTTCAAGTTTATCATTGATTTTTTTACGTGTGCTACAGAAAACCCGTGGCTTATTTTGCGAAGGAAGAGGAGACAGAAGAAGTGGGAGCAGCTTTGCTTAGATCTCAGTAAACGAAAACAAAAAGCTTTTACCGGCAAGTCTACAAAGAAAGAGAAGGACAATGCAGAAAAAAAAAAAGCCTGATTGAACCCAGTCATTTGGCGAAGCTTATTTACAGGAACGATGTTGATGTCTCTTCTTATATTATTGTCGATGGCGCACCTAGAGAACATCCTCGATGGCTCAGAAAAAAACGGCAGATAACAAAGAAAATATCGCTCGCCTCCATTCTGACCACCTAGCGAAGCGAAATCTTAGCGCCGTTGTGAGGTGGACCCGGAAGCGTACGTCGCGTTGTCTCAGAGGTATACAGGATGACTCGGCTTCGGAGTACGTGGGGGGACCTTGTAGTGAAGCTACTTGCGTGCACTCATGCCTGAACGTACCAAGGGCTAGCAAGAGACACGAGCACTTCAACAGAACAGAAAGCAGTGCGCCTTTTCGCGTTACCGTCAGTCGGTGTTATTCTGTGCACACTGAGGTATCGGCACGTTCAAACCATAGCTGCTATAACTACTCAACACTATGTTGTACGTATAGAACTTCGTCGTGATGTTTCCGAAGAAGTAACTTCAAGCTTTGCGAGCCAACACACATGATAGAAGTTGAGACAGTGTAGCGGGTGAAAGACTCCGAATGCATTTAGATTATTAGGGGCTTTGCGATGAACTCAAATCTGGGACGCTGACTTTTACAGCTCGCCTCACCGAAATGCCATGCCCGTCACAGGAAATAGAAATAATGTCGTCAAACATGGCAGCGCGTCCCGTTACCTTCTATTTTCCCATAGCGGCTCATTTAATTTTCACCGAATAATGAGTGAAGGGCTCTGCGTAGGTGAGGCTCATCGATGGCTGAGAAGCATTGCGGACATAGATTGCTAACAATAAATGGGTGTACTGAGTATACATGCATTTTTTGTAGTACTATATCTACACTAGTACACTACTGGTGTTTTCTCTGGTGAAGAAGTCATCTCAGCTGTAAGACACGAGAAGAGAATTGGCCAAGGACACGCTGCTCGTGTTACACTATCTTAGCCCCGAAATTTATTACATTGTTATTGCGCATGCTTACTGAGGCTGATGGTTGCTGTACGTTTTATGATGGCGGTTAATGATCGTCACTGTACATTCATAGGGGGTACAAGCAACGCTACTTGGTCGTACATGATCTTTACAGCAGGAAAGAAAGGTTAAGAAAACCGGACCAACACACACACACACACACACACACACACACACACACACACACACACACACACACACACACACACACACACACACACACACACACACACACACACACACACACACACACACACACACACACACACACACACACACACACACACACACACACACACACACACACACACACACACACACACACACACAGTCTCTCTCTCCGGAGGCACTGAATTTGAACGAGCTCAACCTAGGCCGCAAAAGCTACAGACGAGCTTGCACGTAAATTCCCCCGCAAAATCCCAACGTGTACGGAAGATCCGTGAAAGGTGCTGGAAAAATTATGTGTGTCCAGCATGAAAACTATACAGATAACCCGAAAGAGCAAAATACGACAAAAAATGTGAAAGAGAAAAAGAAGCGATTAATGGGAGGTGATGCGAGATATTAGAAGCCCTTTTGCGCTATCCAGCGCCGTCGTTTGTCAACAAGGAGCACGCTGCACTCTGAAGACATTAGCAGAAGAGCAACCACGAAGACAGATACTTCAATGAGCCAGCTTTTTGCACAAACAAGGTACAGTGTGCGTGTGTGTGCGTGTGCGTGTGTGTGTGTGTGTGTGTGTGTGTACGTGTGTGTGTGTGTGCGTGTGTGTGTGTGTGTGTGTGTGTGTGTGTGTGTGTGTGTGTGTGTGTGTGTGTGTGTGTGTGTGTGTGTGTGTGTGTGTGTGCGCGCGCGCGCGCGCTTACTCAGGCCTTTCTTTCGCAGCTATTCTTACACACCTTTATATCAAAGCACTCAGTGTGTTTTCTGGCTTATGGTCATTTTAGGGGAGGAGTCAAAAGGTTCTCCTAGCGATCAATAATGTTTCGGCACAGCGAGCGATGACAATGTTTACACGGTATTATGTTGTAGATAAGTAGTGCTTATGTCAAAGAAAGAAAATAGGAAGGTGCTTCAGAAGTTCATCTTTGTGAGAATTTATTTTGTTGAAATAAAAAAAACGAATTAAGGAATTGTGATTGCCTTTTGTGGTTTGATTGATATGTGGGGTTTAACGTCCCAAAACCACTGATGATTATGAGAGACGCCGTAGTGGAAAGCTCCGGAAATTTCGACCACCTGGGGTTCTTTAACGTGCACCCAAATCTGAGTACATGGGCCTACACCATTTCCGCCTCCATCGAAAATGCAGCCGTTGCAGCCGGGATTCGAACCCGCGACCTGCGGGTCAACAACCGAGTACCTTAGCCACTAGACCATCGCGGCGGGGCTTGCCTTTTTTGGTGACGGCTACTCTTTTCCACTCGCCTAATTTCAATAAAAAATTCGAAAAAAGTAATAATATTAGTGCATGATGACCGTGTTCTTGCCGCTAAAAGGCTCTATGGCACCTTGAATTCCTCCAGTAGCCATGGCGCAACCTAGAGAACTGCGCAGTCATAAATTCCTCTTCTCGTCGCCCGTGTTATGACAGGACATCAGAGCCCCGCGGCGCAGAGATCACATGAGACGACAGCCAGCGGGAAACTGTTTATTAGTTCTTAGAAGCGAACGTAAGAGGTGGAAGAGGGGGGGGGGGGGGAGAAGAGGATCGCACGTTCACATGAGCACGTTGCTTGCACCTGTAAGCGATGCACAACACTTGGAGTGGCCGTGTGTCGGTTGGTGTGAGAGTACATGACACGTGCCGTCACTTTTTCCTATGCTTATAGTATGCTCCCTCAGTTCGTCATTAACAGGCGGTCATTCAGCAAACGTACGCACTAACTCACTCAGGAAAAAGTTGTATACTTCTTGGTACGCTGCTATTATGTACGGAAAAGAATAGCCGGAGCTGTCCAAAAGCGCTCACATCACCTAAGCAACACCTAACCAGAAAAGTAGATATCGTTTGAGTCACATGTACAGACAAGATCACTATTCGAAACATAAACAACTTATGTAATCTTGCTCAACTTCAAAAAAAAAGCACCAAGTTACGGTACCAGACACTTAGAGGAGTGGTAAGTACCAACACTGCGCTCAAACTGCAGAAAAGAAATGCACCACTACACAATACCTACACTACTAAACAGCTATATATCGATGATGTTTGATCATCTTACGGCCTCTTCCAAAGGTTTCAAAGAATGGACCTGGTTTCTGCATAAATTCATGTGCAATACAGCCACATTTTCGATTTTGTTGCCTTTTAGATGGAAAGTGTGTGTTGAAATACATTAAAGCACTAGCATGCCCCTGTATGTATAAACGCGTGTGTGTGTGGCTTTGTGTTTGTAAAATTATGTAAAAGTGCAGGAGTATATGTGTATATTAATATGTAATATTTTTGCATGCAATATTGCCACATTATCAAATACATAGGGTTGTAGGCTACTCAAGCTGTCCTGAGACGGCTTTTTTTCTACAATCCCCTCATCTGTATCTCACAAATATGACAAGTAAACTTATTATTAATATTATTATTATTATTATTATTATTATTATTATTATTATTATTATTATTATTATTATTATTATTATTATTATTATTACATTTATAAATTTAGGTTTATTGTCTGCAAAAAAAAGTCCACAATTTTTATTGCAAAATATGCGTCATATAACGGTGTAAGAACGAATGTCGTCTTCCGAATTAAGTTCATGCTAAAAAACACCAGCTGGCAAAATTTTCCGAAACCCTCTGCTACAGCATCTCTCGTAATCATATCGTGGTTTTTCACTTCAAACCAGCCCTGATATTAGTAGTAAAAGAGAATCTGTTTGTGCCTCGAATATCCAGTTGAATTTATATTTTATAAACTTATATGTTTCAAGTTCCTTAGGCACCAAAGAAGGCGCACCAGTGTGGAAGTTTGTGTGCTCCGAAAATTTCAGCTTGTATTGATCGCGTTATTTTGTTTGAATGCAAGACGTGTGGACAAACCCCAAGTGGCAGTGGCGGCTGGGAGGAGATGGCCACAGCAGGTCGATTTGTAGATATGACCATTTAGTTGAAAAATCTGCTGCGTCTATACGCAGTGCGTCGACAGCACGAATTGTGACGACACTTCAAGAACCGACTACAGAAGGGCTGATAGGCAGACTATACATTCATTGTGAAGGCTTGACAGCGCAAACCAATGGGGCACAGACGTAGTGCGGCATTAACAAGCACCGACTGAAGCGCGGATTTATTCGCTCAAGAAATATGTATGTATACACCGCACAACTAACTACATGGCGAGAGAGGGGAACTCAGGAACGAAGCGTCAACCGAAGTCAAGTGTCATCACGAAGCAAGATTTCAAAATTCAAACGTGACAGAATGAATTGACACAACGATCAGTGCTCTGCTCTTTAATAAAGGCTTCAGTAATCTCCCCACAGATTTTGTGACAAGATCAGGGAGAATGCAGATCAGAAGGGCACGAAAATTGCCCTTTGGCACCACACTTTGCATGCGCAGCGGGTGGACAAGCGTGAGGCTGGTGCAAAATTTAGCGCAGCATTTAGCGCTCTCGCTGGCGCACATTCAAACTGCGCTTGTTTGTGTCCCGAGTTTTCCGTGTCTCGTCTGCACTGCTGTATTTTCATTGTGAGGCTTCAAGAGCCGCCTGCTGCTATTTATCATTAAGTAGAGCGGCGGCATAGCTTAAACAGGCCCGGTAAAAGCGGCAACCACCATCACTAGCCCCGAGTTATTAGAACCGGGCATCATAGAGCACAAAGGATTTCTTCCGTTGACGTTTCAGGGGGTGGCTGTACAGCTTCGCTCAAATGCCTGTAGTCACATGGTGCATTTCTTTTTTACAACTACTCAAGTCATATATTCAGCGTTGAAAAAAGTAGAGGTATCGGGTTTTTTTTTTCTAATTTCATATTTCCTTGATACTATTCAGCGAATTCGGTCATGCAGTTCTCAATCGCAACACGATAATCAATCGCAAACATGATAATTATGACATGCGTTTCATGTAAAACATGACAACATGCTACGTCCATAACATGCTTGCAGCCGTTTCACTACTCTACATATGACAAATTTGGTATCACGTGACGTGAATAGACGACGAAGGTAAATGACACGTTCAAACATGATAATAATTACACGGGAGTAATGTGCGGCGTAATTTACATCCACCTCGTAACGTCATACTGTTTTTAAAGTGACAGATTATTCTTCCTCTATCGCGCTTCGCATATCATTGATTCCTTCTGTATACGTGGAATCTGCCTTTTTTTACGAGCAAGCTGATCTGAAGTGGCAAGGCCTGTGTAAATATTTAGCATGCCTACCTCCTACTTCATCTCAGATTTTTATTTTGTCAGATAGCGATATTTTCTCGCACTTTGCCTTTATAGGAGTCCTGCTTTAAAATCATTTAGGTATGTTTATTCTTATTTCATAATTTTCCCCAAGCGTGGTGCCTTTTGTTCTCGTAGCTCTGTGTAAGGCATTCCAGATGTCTGGCACGAACAGGCTTGTCACCACAAATTTTCACAAAGAAAAAAAGTTGTGGTACGTAGAAGCACTAAAAAAGCTAAATGTTCCACGCTCGACAATATGAAGAAAAAGACGTACCAGAGAACGTTTGAGTCGAAAAAAAAAAAAAACACGAGTGTCGTACTGAAAAGAAAACCAGGAAGTGAGGCGCAAAATTTCTCTAAGCATAATGTGCTCTCCGTTCTGCAGATCGTTCTGGTTTAATGTCATACTGTTCCGCAGTTTTTAGACATGTTCAATCATTCACTTTGAAAAGATCTACTCATATGTGGTATGCGAGCTCCTGTGTGGAAGAATAAAAGGTTGAGAAGAAAAACGGACAGAAAAGCACACACTTACACACTTATGGTGGTTGGCACTGTAGATATTCTTAACACACATGCCGATATCGAGACGCACTCAAAGCGCCACTCCTAAAGTCGTTCTCAGAATTCTGCAAGCTGTTAGTTGAAGTGGTGGCAATATTGTTATTTTATTTACAACATACTGCGGTCTTGAAAAAGACCAAGCAAGAGAGGCACAAAAATTAGGTGGAAAACACACGTAAGCGAGATAGATGAATGATGTGCACAAAATACAGAAGATAAGTACAATATACAGAGATATATAGATGAGCTTAAACACAGGTTAATACGACCTTCAGAACAACGGTGATGGGTCTATCTCCCTATTATACATTCACAATTTTGGTAGCGCACTGTTGGTCTAGTGTCTTCGTATGTAGTTGTATCGACGGCACGCACAACGGCTTGCTGATATTTGCCTTGAGCTATAGGTGACATAAATTGTAGCTGATGCATGGGTTGCAAAAGAGGCAACGTTTCCTAACATAGCTGAGCAAACATAAGTGGCTATATGCACTGAGCATAATCAGCTGTTTCAACATAAAGAAAAAAAATACTTGGAGGACGCTTGAACTTCGCCTTCAGTAGGCTTGTGCAGTGTATGACGTCTCGATACGCTGATGCGTTTCGTATGACTTGATAAGACTAGCAACCACCGGGGGAACATACACACACCTCGTCTTTGCCATATTCAGGCTATAGATTCAATATACCACAAACGCAGTGATAATGAAGGCAACATTAAATTCACAACTCGATGCAACATACCATTTATTGCCAATTAACAATGTGTATAACTGCACACAGCCTTGTCACTCATTTACGTACGTGAGTGGTGAAAGTCCCGGGTGGTCAATGTACACAAAACGATGCCACGGCTTCGCCCATTTATCATAATGCACTTCGTGGGAATGCCGTGATTTTTTTTTATTACCTTTCTTAGTGACATTGACAGGAAGTTTCATTTTTGCACCTCCTAATACAATCTATGCCGTGGCGTGAGAAATGCATATACAAGTTTCTTTTTGTTCTTTGTTTATGATTTTGATTCAGCGTGGGGGCGCACAGGAATTTACAACGTTTGATGTTTTGGTAGCGCACTGTTGATATAAAATACATCTTTAAGATCATGTATATGTAATTCCACGCACGCAAAAGTGCACGGTCAAGATTCTTTTCTTGGGAGCGTGCGTTGCCTATGCTTCTGTAATGGCGACATGCAAAACTTGGCACAAAAAAGTAAAAGTTCCGAATGTTGAAATTACTTGACTTGTTCAAGCATGAAGTGTATCAATATCTTATTTATCTCAAAAGATTCACTAAAAGGGTGCCAGCAAGCACAAGGTATTAAAACTATGATTTTGTGCAGGATGCCCCAAATATTCTGACGGCACACATTCACATTCCCGACGTTGTGTGACGCATGCCATTAGGCAAGGAAATGCTTCGGGTAATTGTCCCTCGGCGTCTCGAGTCCTAGTTTTTTGTGAATGAAGAAGTATAGTAAAGCGAGTAGCGAAATAAAAAGGGGCCTGAGAACAGTATAATGGTACCGAACACTCACACCGTACCATGCACATTCTCATTCACCAGCGAAAACGACTTGTGGAGTTTGTTTATGCGAGCCTTGAAGGAGAGAGTGATTTAATAGGCACTGAAAACTTAGAGAGTCATTAATGCATTCTATTATGACAATTCTTAGATGAAAGCCATCTTCGCGCTAACGAAGATGTGATGTCCAATCAACCCCCGCCATCTGCATCACTGAAACTGGCCCTCAGATGCTTGTTGCTCACTGTCTATAATACAGGCACTTGTGTGGCGAGGCAGCCTTCCCTGTTCTTGAGTCTTCGCAATAAATTAGGTTAGCCGATTTCAAAGCCCATCCAAAAGACGGCGTTTAGGAAAGCACCCCTGCGGAGATGCACGCTTAGTTTCGCCGCATTGGCGGTGCGCTTGCGAGTCCACGGGCGCAAAACAGAAGCGAACAAGCTGGTTGTGCGCGGTATTGCCCACTTGAATGCCAGGCCCATCCTCGACCGGAAAAGAATGGGAACGAAGCGAGCGGCTTCGGGTTGCGTAGTTTGTGGGCTTGTACGCTGGCGCTGCCACAGAAGTGCGCTTGTCGAGTCCAAAGCGATCGGTCGCTGTGCTTGAGCGTACACGTTTTCTGGAAAACGGGGGCCGACTTCACGAAAAAGCCCGGACGGGCGCTATAATGAAGCATGGGCGGCGCCGTCGCCCCAATATTAAACGAACCGGGAGTGAACGCTTTAATGAGGGCCCCGTCCAGATTGAGCTAATAGATGCTAATTACCGCAAGGATTTCACAAGAACGTCAGATGGGGGGCGCCGGGGTCTAGCGGTAGGCTTAAAAAACTCTGCGAAAAAGAGCCAGAGCTCACAGTGAGCCCAAATAGCTACCCGTCCGGTGCAAAAGCAAGGCCATTATGTCAAGAGATTCGGCAGCGATTAATTAGCCAATGTTCCTGTAACCTTCTGGCTTCCTCCATAATTTACAGCGGTAGCTTGTGACCTTTCTTCAGGGCGTTTAACAAAGGCACGCATCAATTTATTTATATCAGCATATTAGGGCCACACTGACAGTATTTAACGATGATGGCTGAACTTTCGCTGAATGCGAATAAATGGCAGAGTTCTTGCAACCCTTAACTATGATTTTAGGCATGACATGGCAGGGCTTTCTGGGCATTATTGCTGACCACATGGTATTCTGTACTCTGCGATTAATTAGAAGCGCCAGGGTGTTTTTTTTTTGTTTTTGCATTTCATCCCCCCCCCCCTCTATTTGCGGTCATTGCGGCATGGGGTCCAACTAGCAGCCTCCAGCTAAGAAGTATAACACTATAGGCTATACAAGTGTGGTTTGTATACTTTTGGAGGTTCTTATGCCCTTTAGAACATTACATGCCAGTTGCTGTAATTCATTTATCATCCAAACTATCGTAAAACACGTAGCACTAATACAGATGGCACAGGGCCATTTCTGACAAGAAAATGGTCTTTAATAGAAGCTGCACGTAAGGACGCGATCACTTTTGCTACCCACTGTTCAGAGCAGCGAAACTGATTAGCTTATCACAAATGTACGGTGAGAGGAAGACAATGCAAGGCTAACCGACAAAGTAGCTCCAATCGCGGATGTGGCGGCTGCACTTTGCATGGAAGCGAAATTGTTGTATCCGCGTGTGCTTGAATTTGGATGAACGTTAAAGAACCACTGGTGGTTGAAATTTTCGGAGCCCCCTACTACGCACTGTAAGCAATAACTATCCGAGTTTGGGGTTTTTGCGGCTCATGACCTCTGAAAACTCTCCCGGGTTTGAAATTACTACCTCGTGTAGGAGTAAAAAATGGTACATGACATAGTTTTACCACCACCTCTCAGGCAAGTAGTAAAAGGATGTCAAAATCCAGTTTTACCACGTAGGGAGTTTTCTATCACGTGATTTTTAACCTGCGTTTCAGAGTTTATTACCACGTGACTGCAAGGTGCAGCTGCTTCGGTGGCTTTTGCCCCATGCCCCCCATTGTGACGCTCTCAGTGAATCATGAAGGTACGCGAGGACCACAGATCTTGTTTTTTTTTTTTTTTTTTTTGTATCGCCGTCCCTCAGGACTGACCTGGAGTCAACGCACTTTCACTGAAACTGGGGGCAGCATAAGCACAACAAGCGAGAACTGCATTCTGTGAGTGAAAAATAAAAAAAGACGGGCGGGGGGGTGGGGGAGAGATCTCAAAAGAAGGAAAAAAAGAAAAAAAACCTGCTGTGGAAAGTTGTCCTGCATATTTTCGCAAATTGTTCGCTTTTACTCGGCGGTGGCCTTGGAGACAGACGGTGCAAGAAGCTCGGTATCTGTGTGTCTCGTTGGGCTAATGGATCTCACGTGTTTCCTACATCATCGAGCGATTGTGCGCTTCCGAGCGCCTCCGAACCTGCACGTCGCGGATATCTCGCTTCCGAGCCTAATTGCGAAGATCTGCCAGTGGTAACAAAATCAATCTGGTGTCATCGTCCGTGCTTGCCTACTGGAGAAGCGATAAGCAAAATGCTTCACTCTGTCGTCGGCACCGAGCCGCGGCCGCCAGTGACCAGTGGGAGTGTGTCGCCGGGGCAGGAGAAAGAAGCATCGCATACATCTTGTTCCACAGTAGGCGATGTCTGCATGAGTAAAGTGCTGCCCGAAGTGCCCATCTCATGCACCAACTGTTCTCAAACATGTAGCGCGAAGCCGATACGAGGCAGACGGAACCAACAAGCGGCTGCCGGTGAGCACGAAGAAAACCCGGACGGTGATCTTTCATTGGAAGTATGCATACACCGCCCGTCCCCGTAAGATAGCGGTCACGTGTTCATTTGTGTCTGAAATGACGACGAAATTCGCACAGGATATGTGTTCTGTGATCGCTAGCTGTGTTTCATTGGATAGCCGTGCTCTTCGAAAAGACCTAGTACGCCGTCGGTAAGAAGCTTGTGTGCAGGCGTCCACCGCTCCTCTACGCCCGTTGTGATGAATACGTGCTGCTACTGCGTTTGTACACCGTCGCTCAATGAAAATAATTGAGCTACCATGGTTTGTGCGTACTTAGGTATATTTTATGGACTTATGCATCAGCAGTGCTAACACGCGTGGGGCCATGAGCCTGGTGTGCCAAGTAATTATTGGATACTCAAAAAGGTGAGATCGGGTAGATTTACTATAAAAGGTCGGTGTGACATTTAGTGCCCTGCAGCCCACCTTAAGTTTACGCTTGCACCTTCAACCGTTGTTGTTAATCAATGCAAAAGAAGAGCTCTCCTACCGGTACTACAGGGCTGGTCAAAAAGTCGTGCCTATATATACCGGATTGTCAAAGTGTATAGTTGAGCAACGCGTGCAGTCTGTTCGAATGGTTGTATTGTGTGTGTGCGTGTTTGGCTGTATGTGAATCTATGTGTCACCAATTCTGCCGTTTAATAAATTTAATCAATTATGCTATTTAATAAATTTGTCGACTCTGAGCGAATGCACCCGTCAATTTTTATTTTTTTACCACCGGAAATAACTCCTAGAAATCACCTCAAAAACCTTGTGAAGGCAGTAAAAATTTACTCTCTATATACTCGCTCAAGACCTCACTGGAGTAAATAATTACTATAGACTCTCCCTACGTTCAAAAACTCAGTTAGCACAAGAGTAAATTTTTACCTCGATAGTAGGTGGTAAAAAAAAAACCCAGGAAAGGTAGTGCGCTAGAGGACAAATGGTTTACCCAGTTTTTGAGGTTATTTCAGGTAATTTTCGTTGAGTGTGCGGCGTCTCTCATATTTATATGGTGGTTTTGGGACGTTAAACCCCACATACAAATAACCAAAAAGTAGCAATGTTCAGCTTTTCTTTTCTGCTCTGATGTCTGGCTGTCAATCGTTATTGGCAAAAAAAAAAATAGAGCCTCACTCGCCGAAATGACCACAGCGACTGACTTCATGACACCAACGTGATCGAGCGCATTTTATATCACTCACGCATACGCACAAAAGGGTCCACACTGAATAATTCAGACGGTGAGCTGGTAAATCGAATTTTCATCGATATTTCCGCGCCGGCATTCCGTTATTCTCGGCCGGTGATGCTGAGTTCAGCTCTGCTACTCCTGGTGGTGCAAGCTTGGACCGGACCCTCTCTGCGCGAACTATCAAGCGAAGGGAGACCTGCAATTTATAAAAACAAGTCGAAGGAACAAAGCCGAGCGGGAACCGTATTTTCCTGGTAGTTACGTATATAGCGAACCACTTCGTATTGACACTGCACACGGGCCGCCTTCGTAGTAACAGTCATGCGAGCTTTTCATATATTTTTCTTTCACTACTCTGGCAGAAATGTAGAGTCTTTTGGAAATAACCAGAAAAAGGCCATGAGCGCCTGTATTTGCGCTTGATTACAGAGAAAAATCCCGCGTCTGTGTCTGTTTTCCTTCTCCCGTTCTGAATTCTCGTGAGACAGCGGCATTCCCCCCCCCCCCCTCTTCTTTTTCTTTCTTACTTTGTGTATTGTAGACGGCATACGTGTTTGCTAGAATGTCCGACCTTTTGCGAACAGCGATATTTGTAGCTGCATTGGACCATCCTGGGGCAGAACATAACCTCTCGCGACAGTTTCATTGATGCTGAGTGGAACGTTTCGCCATCGTTATTTCCACTGCCTTCCTTTTCACGGTAACAGTCGTAGAGCCTTTCTAAGCTGCACTTTTGTCCAACTCGGGCCCTGCTTAGGCTGTTTAGAACACGAAAAAAGACGCGGCTATCTTTCGGCTCAACTAATGGAAGAAGGTCAACGTTTCTTGGTGTAGCCAAGTCAACGCAATCCGATCTGCTAAAGATAGTACTGTACAGGTCTAAGATATCAATGGGGGACGCGTAATGGATCCACGCTCCAAGCAGCAGTTAATCCAGTAGCCATCCACCCATGTCACTTACATTAAAGTTGGGTTTGAGCTCTTGTTGAGGACAATGCAGGAGTCCGACTTACGGAAAGCCGACCGTAAATCAGTGGAGGGGGATCAACATCACTTTAGTTCGAACGTTTACCTATCATGTCCTTGTTTGAAAAGTCAAGCCCACCACGTGTTTTGTTTTTTTCTTCCTATGTCGGCTACCACACGTGGCGTTCTCAACCTCGGTGTTCTCTTGAAAATGTATGAAGCAGACAAGAATGAACAATGTGACCAAGGGGTACTTCGCCAATAGACTTCGTTTTATTTAGTGTCAACTTGTATTCGAACTTCTTTCTTCACACAATGAAGCATTCTTACGACTAAAGCCGAACGTAGCTTGCGCTAGCGGCGCAAAGCTAGGCTGACTAGAAAATGGCATCATTTGGCAAGTAAGTGATGACAAGTTCTAGTCGCGTCCAGCACACTCGCCACTCACCATTTCTGCCGTACTGCATCTTAGACGCTTGAAACGACGCATTGCTATAGTTCAGTTTGAGCAGGAAGGAAAAGAGGCAGCAGAGAAGTAAGGGAAAGACACGCAACAGAATCAACGTTACATCACAATATACGCAGCGACTTTCAGTCCACGTGATGCTGAGTGCATAACCAAAACGGCAAATAAATCTGTGGTTCCTCATATGTGACCAGAAAAAAAGTTCTTGGAATAAACAATTAACAAGAAGTTAGAAGTTCAACAGCCGTGCTGTTGCTTGCTTTTCCCCTTCTTCGCTGCTGCGTTCTTATTTGGAAACTTCTCAACATTGTCTAAAACAAAATTACGCACAGTGGCATACAAATTTGCTGATTTGTGCAGTATAGTGATTAAGATACAATCAGACAACAAAGCACAGGTATAGGCGAAAAATGTGTTTGCAGCAAAATCGAGGATGACTAACGCAGGTATCAATGATGGCCTATCATCGTAATTCTAATAAGAAAAAATTACACCATTTCCCGCTAAGGCGAACCAAGTGTAGATTCCAAGCAGCGGGCGCAAATGCTTACACTGGCGGCGACGTTGACGCTGGCGACCATGGCGACATTGTGCTGGAGAAAAACCTGGGGAGGCCCAAAGCACGTAGTGATGAACCAGTGTTCTCTACTAGACATGCCAATCGCAACTACTGGGCCATGAGAGACAGAAGACGCAGATTGAACACAGAGACTCGCAGTCCGGTTTTTGTTAACGCGCACGGTGGGAATTTTTATTGTTTAACAACACACAGAAGAAATCTTCCACCGGCCCTATCTTGGAGGTCACTATACAGTGCCTATATATATATATATATATATATATATATATATATATATATATATATATATATACGACGCAGCCAGTGAGTGGTTGTGTAGAGGGAGCAATCTGTTTTAAATGCAAACATTTTTATCTATCTATCTATCTATCTATAACATTAAGATACATTGTGCCCGATAAAAAACGATCTAACAAAGAGTCTTGCACTGCGCATGATGGCCAGACACAATTTCAGATATCCGATTCTGATATCGCACCTACGACCTAAATATTCCCCGCCTGCTGTTAAAAAGGTCCTCTAAGAACTGGTTTCTTCCTTTCTCAAGTTTTTGTTGGCTCCTTCTCAACGTTAAATGGATGCAAAGCAGCTTCGTAAATGAGATTCATTTGCATGTAGATACCCTCATAGTGGTAGGTGCATGTGATCTTAGAAGCAGGTCAAAAATAGAAGAAAAGAAAACATTCTGAATACTTTCTGACACCTTCCTTGCCTCCTCCTGCCCCAAGCTCTCATGTGAGCACCTACGGTAAGTCAACGTTGTTTGTGTCGTTTAATATGGCGCCCTGCGCTTGTCACCCTAATGAGTCTAGCGAAAAAGACCTTCCTTTCGCGTTTCTATATAAAATGTTTTTTTTTTTACTTGATCTTGGTCCTCCTGGAGAGCGTTGCACCCTGTCGGCCTGGTGGCAGCTCTCTTTCGTATTCAAGGGTGTTGTGTAAGTTTAACCTAGGCGCTACTTCCTTGCTCATACTTCGTCGTAGCGCAAGGAGAGGCCCTGACACTGCACAATCCAAAGGCTCTCGGGACTAGGCAGTACAGAAATATACGAAAGAGGAAGGCTGAGGCAGCGTCGTACTTGAACCTACGTTCAATCCTTTTATGTGTATCTTCATGGTTGTAGAACTTCACCGTTAGGATCTTTCTGCGGCCCGTTCTGAGTATATATCCTATGTTGTGCCAAACAAAAAATGTAAAGGTACATCTCACACTACTAGCACTTACAACAACAGCGAGTTTCTCCTGAAGCCTTCTTTGCGAAGCATTACTGTCAGTTAATGGACTTTTGATGACTTCGCGACGTGGTGACACAGTATTTTGAGGCGGTGATGTAGAAGCTAGGATAGTAGGAGACTCGGAGCCTTTACTGTGACCAGCAAAGTGTGACGACGAAGTCAGTGAGCTAGAAGGGTTATCGAATCATTCAACCTTGCTTCGGAAATCACAATATACACAACTTATGGTTGACGGAATGGGTGCTTACTTGACTGCGTGTACGTGGTAGATTTCAGCAAACCAACACTTGAGCCTACGAACTTGTAGTTGCCCAATCTCTTAGGCGTATACATTTGTCCAAAATAAAGCAGCTTGAAGCCTGACAGCCTGCGATAAAAGCACGCCGTTATAATGCGCTGTATAAACTGCAACGTTAAGCGCCAAGCGCCTTGTGCTCACTTCTTTATGACAAAGTGACATTTTATAATTTTCTTGTCTCAAAGCCGTCAGTAATCAATTTACGATAGCTTTTCGATACGAGAACCGGCAGTCAAGCGTTTTACAGAGGTAGATCACCTTGCGTTGCGAAAATAAGTTTCGTAATGTACACGTGTCCCAAACATCTTACGAAACTGCTTTGAACCAGCCGAAGCCTTGATGCCAAATACAAATGTTTCGTGCGTCGCGTCGTTCTTGGTATCGCGTAGCCGATAGCAATAGGTTCATAATATAGCAGCACGTGATTATTGTAGTGTTTTGTGTCTTTGCTGGACATAGATATTTCGAATAAATTACTTATGCGTGAACGACACAGGATATAATATATCCCCTGTCGTTCTCGCATAATAAATAAAATTATTTTATTGTAGTTGATATTGGACCATATGCAATCAGTCGCAGTCTATGCCTTCTATGTCGAGCTGATTACACTTCGCCGCATTATTTATTTTATTTATTAAAAATACCCGCAGCGCCCCACGGCATTATTGCAGGAAGTAAATGCACAGCGTAACACAGGCTTACATAAAAAGAACTCTAAGATGACTGTCAGTTGGGCGTGTTGGTAAAGGTTCGCCATAAAAAGAACTCTTCAAAAAGGTTCAAAGCCACCAGTAGACTATGCTTCAAAAAGTATTTAATAATTAAGCTTTCATTTGGCAGAGGTATTCAATCATTAGAAGATTTCACTACGGCAACTCATTACTTAACTTCCGCGTGTGGCCAACAGTTGAAAATCGAAACTCGTCAAGGAAGCTTTTTGGAAGATGTGTTCCTGGTTAAAAAAATGGCAGCATATCCACGGAGTGAATGATGGAGAGTGGGGCGAAGCATTCGTCCGTCCATGCGTCCGTCTGTGTGACCGTCCATGCGTCTGTTCGTGCGCCCGTCCCTACGTTCGTTCATGCATCCGCCCCTGCGTCCGTTCATGCGTCCATCCATGCATCTGTCTGTGTGTCCGTTCGTCCATCTATTCAACACTCCAAGTCCCACCATCTCGCATCTTTTTATCATATATTCCCCATATAGAAGCACCGCCGTTCAGTGGACATTCCAAGGACTAAACGAGAGTTGGCACACGCACACTTTCTTACGGCTTGCGCTTCGGGTCTACTTCCCACCTTCAACCACCTTGAGTTCATGGTATATACTAGTTCACTGTATCCATGGCACAGCGGCCCAATGCTTGCTAAACCTTTCTAAAACCAAGGAGGTTACGCCCAGCGAGTATAACGTAGCAACCTTTTCCTGTCAGATAGTGCTCAATGTACATGCCAGTGGCTGCTAATGTGAAATGAGAGACAGGAGGATTCAGCTTTTAATTTCTTACGGCTTGCGCTTCGTATCTGCTTCCCCCCTTTAACCACCTCGAATTCATTCATGGTATATACTAGTTCATTGTATTCATGGCCCTGCGGCTCAACGCTCGCTAAACCTTTCTAAAACTAAGGAGGTTACACCCAGCGAGTATAATGTAGCAACCATTTCTTGTCCGATAGTGCTCAATGTACACGCCAATGGCTGCTGATGGGGATCGCAGCGTGCGCGTTGACTAAAAGCCGAATGCTTCTGTCTCTCATTCCCCATTAGCAGCCATTGGCATGTACATTGAGCACTATTTTTTATTGTTAAACAACGCACAGAAGAAATCTCTCACCGGCACCACCTTGGAGGTCAAATGTTATACCTATTTCGGGTATGTGCCACTGGTGGTTACGTACTATGAGGGACGCACAAGCCACGCCAAAAGGAGCTTCGCCCCTAAAACATAGGCTTGATGGTTTCTTCATGCTTGGCGTGAACCGAAATTCGCATGAGAGGGTAAGATGATTTGACAAAATGACATGCTGGACAAGACATGAATAACGTCACAATTCTGTCACGTACGTCCTCAAACACTTCCAGCCAGACAGTGGCATATACGCACGGGTGGGTATGTGCCGCTGGTATGCGGGTATGGGCCACAGGTGATTGACACAAAGTATCTACCCAGGAACGACGAGAACACATATTGGCAATTTTAACTCGTGAGCGTTAAGCAATACCCGACATCGGTAGCGTCGACCCAAAGAAGGCATCGAATAAATATCAGAGTTAAGAAAAACCTGACATAGGTAGCGTTGACCCCCGACGATTGCAAGTTATAAATTTCAGGGTCCCGGCGGCAATCAAACCCAAGCATTCTGCGTGGCAGTCAAGCATTCTACCACAGAGCTATGCCACGTCTCGGAACTAATTTTCAAATAGACGCTAATCTTCGTGTAGTGTTAATAGTGTTTGCAGTGCTGCCTACCCAAGGGAGCACGTATGCACTCCTTTGGTACAGCCATCGCGTCGCGTTAACGTCAATTGTGTTGGTGCCATGCACTGAAGCTGATTTATGTAGCAGTGTCCAAAATCAGCAATCTCGCGAGCATCAGCGCTTTATATCAGCTTCTGGTGTTGCTAATACGCATGCTCCAGTTAACATCATTTTGCAAGTGCAAAATACTGGTTATATAAATATCTGCAACTCTTCAACATATGTCTGTGCGTGCAACGTTTCTACATATATTCAGCGTCATTTAATGACGTGTTGCTCAATAAAAAATTACAACACGGTCACCTTCCCTCCGCATGCTTCGAATAACGTCGATTCCCAGGTATGTGGGATCTGCCGAATTTTTTGTAGCTTTTTTTTAACTATATCGTTTGGGAGGGCTTCTGTCGGACTCGCCTAATAAACTGCCACTTGGCCAATCAGCCTACCGTATTTGACAATATTTACAAGGATTGCGTTGCTCGAAGCGTCAACTGATCATCCCCTACTGCGCAGGTCGCCTCATCTATTCGGCCTAGCTTCGCCATTGGCCGCCATGCAGCGGCTTCGGAGGAGACGATTCTTCACGAGTTAGTGAGTATCTTTCAGTCAACTTTTTTTTTATTGAGTTTACTGCTGGGTTAACTATTCTATTATTATACACATTAAGAAATTTTGAAGGTAACACCAAAAGAATAGCTTACCAAAGCTCAGAACAAGGTGTTCACCACCAAGTTGTCTCTTCCCTTTAAGAAAAATATAGAGTACGTGTTACCCTTTCAAAACGTAAACTGTTTTCAAACAGATTTGTTACATATTGCGTGCTGCGGACTTTGCAACGAGAGTTTGGTGATCTCCTGCGTGCCAAGTTAGAATTCGTGAGAAGGAGCATGAATTCCTCTTTCTGAGAGTGTCCATAAGCCAACTTTAAATTAAAGCGCTCAGCATGTTAACGTAATTTGCAAAGCTACAGGTCTTCAGTCCTGACTAGCCTAAACAGGAGCCACATGGCAACGTTTTTCGTTTTAAACAATGTTTTAAGTTCCCACCAAAAGTGCGTGATTAGTGTATAGAAGTAATTATAAATTGTATGGTATTTTAACAGGATGCAGTTTATTTCCGCTTCCTTGCACAAAACCCCGTGCAAGCTATGTTCAGTGTAACGTTGAACACCTGAGGTCATATTTTTTCAAGACATAGAGGAAAAGGAAGAACTAGCTGATAAGAGAAGGAGACAGTGCTCAGAGCAACATCAGTGGTCTTTATTTGCGAAAAGCACTGAAAAGACAGATCACCTAAAGCTCATGCGTGCAGCCGTAGCATAGATAATCATGCATATATCTGAAAAATCTGAATTAATCATCGAAAAAATAAATGAATATGTCACTAATACACTCTTTGCCCTCGCTCTTCATATGAAAAGCTCCCAGCAACTCCCGTCCCAAGGCATCTCCCCCTCTGCCCAGGATCTTGATCTCGCTTAGCCGCGGTGCACACATGCAGGCTCAGCAAAGGACCGGTAAATGCGTGTTACCGAACAAATGACACATCAGTCGTATGTTCGGTGAGGAGTTCAGGTTTTGGAGACCAATGTTTTATTACCTTCTCTACGGCTACGCGCATGCGCTCTAGATGATTTGCCTTTCCAGTGGTTTTTCCCAAATGAAGTCAGTTGACGTTTAGCGCTTGACTTTTGCCCACTTTCCTTCTCTCATCAGCTAGCTCTTTCTTTTTTGTTTTCGCTAAAAAAATAAGATGTCTTGCATAGAACACCAACTAGCCCAACAAGAAGTTTCATTAACGTTGAACTCTTTTCCTCGCTTACGTGATTTATGGGCGTATAAATCCTCTTCGGTACTAAAGATACACTTCTATGACAGTCTAAAATAGGCAAATGGGGAAAAAACTTACAAAATCAAAATAACGGATACCAAGATAGCTCGTTTTCTCGGCCTGCAGTACGCCCCTAAACGATGTTGCTCTGAGAAAGTGCTACGAGATATTTTCACAAGACAGACTTTATAGTCAATATGCCATTTAACTATTCATACAGACAACGGACACTATATACAGTTCTACGGCCATTTTAAATCACGCGCAATGCCTCAATGCGGAATATCTAACCAGTCTCGTTAATAGTGCGGCCAATACGCTATTATCCTGGCTCTCACTCTTTACCTCGTTATAGCTTTTCTATTGTTTTACCAAAATATAATTTTTGTTATTTCAAGATAGAACTGAAAACACAGCAAGGTTAAAAGAAAAACTATAATTATTTACTTTAAAAAGATGAGTAAGAAATATCCTAGCTTGGCTTCTGTAGAACATAAGGAGTGTTGGTACACGCGTGTACAAGAATTTAGATTGAAGCAACAGCATCAAATTGACAACAAAAAACGCAATGTTAATGAAGTACAGCGCAAACAGTTAAAATCAAATAGCTTTTAACTCTATGTCTCTGCAAACTACACGAGTTAAAAGCACCACATTT
This sequence comes from Rhipicephalus microplus, assembly GCF_043290135.1. Taxonomy (NCBI): domain Eukaryota; kingdom Metazoa; phylum Arthropoda; class Arachnida; order Ixodida; family Ixodidae; genus Rhipicephalus; species Rhipicephalus microplus. The sequence goes on along the minus strand of NC_134703.1, from coordinate 13,299,742 downwards.
ATTACGACTGCAGTAATACATGCTCACGGAGACCTAAAAAAAGTAAAACTAAGACATTAGGAGAGTAGCACCGCAAGTATCACTGTGCAGGACGACAACCACCCATGCGAAAGAGAGATATATTCGCAGGCGTTCATCGGCACACGACAGCATGCATAATGCCCGAACGTGCTACGGATGCTCTCCAACACTCGCGTTAACGACTCCTTGTCGTCATCGCCTCCTGTCAAACGAACGGCACCATTGCCGCCTATATTTCAAAGCTCCATTCCCTCACCTTATCTTGCGGTTCTCAGTCATACTCGGCTTTCCGAACACGCTGCCTCAGGGACGTATTTCTAGATTTGCTCAATTCTCCTGGCACAGTTGTCAAAAAAAAAAAAAAGCTAACCTAGGCTGTGCTTCGGGATAGATGGCGTTGTCACCGGGCAAGATGAATTCCTCGGGGAGAATGCCCTTCATGAGACCGCCAGGAGCTCAAGGTGCAACCATAACGGAACCATTTTCCTCCAATAGATGTTCACCCCTGTTCGTTTTATCTGCTTCTATACTGCGTATTGATTTGCGCTTGCTCCTTGATATAGAACTGAATATGATGCTTGTTTATATGCTAGATGTATTAAATGTGATTTGATTGATTTAGATGTGGGGTTTAACGTCCGAAAACCACCATATGATTACGAGAGAAGCCATAGTGAATGGCTCCGGAAATTTTGACCACCTGGGGTTCTTTAACGTGCGCCCAAATCTGAGCACAGGGGCCTACGACATTTCCGCCTCCATCAGAAATGCAGCCACCGCAGCCGGGATTTGAACCCGCGACCTGCGGGTCAGCAGCCGAGTGCCTTAGCCACTAGACCACCACGGGGGGGGGGGGGGGCAATATTAAACGTGATAGAATGATACGAAATATAAGGAACTTGGCTGAAGTAAATTATATCTCACGTCAAACTGCTTGTTGAAAGAAAGGAAAGAGAGAAAGTTAATGACTTCTCCAGCCCTGCTGAAGCGGCAACAGTTAAAGGCACAAAGGACACAACAAATGCTCCTGCTCTGTTCACAGATTTGACTTCAGCGTAGAGATTATGTGCAAGATAGAAGGATGCGTATCATCAATATGAAGGAGCAGCCATGTAAAAAAAGAGGTCGTGTTCACACATTTATGCTAAAATTCAACACAAGATGTGAATCAGCCTTCTATATTACATACGCTGTATTTTCGAACTAGACGACGCTTTATTGTTTTATTATATGACTGATAAGATAAAATATACACGCGTACATTGAACAAAAATAGCCTAAAAACCTCACCAGGTGGCGCGAAACGCCTTTGGTTTTCGCTCTACATCTGCATTTAGAAGGGCCATCTATAAAGAAAGCAAAACAGGCAATAAAGTTAACCAAGTTGCATTTGGCTTGCTGCTACACACTGTGGAAAACCAGCGAAATGGAAGAAATATTATTGGACGTGGTGCAAACATGAGGCGGTTTTTGTCGACGCAGCACGCTACCAGAAACGTTAACGCTTCGTGGCTGCTATGATAAACCAAACACAACAATGCGAAAGCAGCGCGTCAATCATGACACGGAACCTAGAAACGGCGAAAGAAGTGGCTATCGCGATGGCCATAGCTCACACGAACGCCTCATATGTAATCAGCGACTCGCAGACGGCCGTTCGAAACTACGTCAGCGGCAGAATCTACCCCGAGGCATTGCGGATCTTTAATACAGGCAAAATTGACGAGGTGGACGAATTCGTGGACATCCTTCGGTTCCTTGCCCACACAGCACTGGGTAACCCGGAGGACAGCCCGAATGAAGTGGCGCACAACGTTGCTCGAGGTCTTACGTTCCGAGTCATGTTAGACGAAGCCGCCATTCAAACAGACTTTTCTGTGCCGGTGTGGGAATGAAAGATCGGCTCACTAAGTTTTGTGACATAACTCAACACTATCGACTGCAAAGGCGGAAGTACCCCCGCCTCTCCCTAAGCTAAATGGGCCACAGTCCGTTAAATGGCGGCATCTACAAACATGCACATACATGAACCCCGTCATCATGCACCATATATATCCCGACGTCTATAGCTCGAATTTCTGCCAGTACTGTACCACCAGAGCCACTATTCACTATATCCTATGCGAAGGTCCGGCGTTAATCAGAAATTCTGGGGTCGCAGTCTCCAGCGAAGACCTTCAGGCGCGTTGGCGGACTGGGCCTGGACAAGCAACTCTGGGCGATCCAGCAGGCCAAGGAAACTGCCGGGATACAGCTTCCTTGGCCTGCTGGATCTAGGCGGGAGCCCAGCTCGGCAATCTGCCGGTAATCAATAAAGTTTACTTCTCTATTTGTATTGTATTTGCCAAATAAGCCACCTAGTTTTTAAACAAACAGAAATGAGGAACACTGGAAAAATAACAACGGTAAATTTTCTGAAATAGTTGGTATGGCTGTTGCTACGGCGTAGGGCTACCGTTTATCAAAAAAAGAAAAGACGCATCTCTTCTAAAGTATAAGAGTGCACTTTACAAATAAATTTAAAGCAAAGTCCGGTGTCGTCCAATGGCGCAGTGGTTACGTAATGAGAATCAGGGCAAGTTTAAAGGACTAGACGTAGGCACCTATATAACTGAATTTGAAAGGAAGATATAACACGAACCCCTGTGGAGACCCCCTGATTATGTAATGGATTCTGTGAGAAACATCTGAGGACGAGACACGTGATACATGTGAGCAAAATTATAACTGATTATGTGAGCAAGATACAACAAAGACCTCTATGCCTTTAAGGCCCGAGATTCTGTGTTGCCAAGCACCAACTGCAGAGTTTTTTGCAGTTGCACCTATATATTCATTAGGCAAACAAGTGCTTACTTTCATGGCCGCCGCGAAAAAGCTAACATATGCAGCGCTGACCGGACGAATGCAAAGAACAAATGTCAGTATCCCAGCAGAAGTCAAATCCTACCTTTCCGCATGGCAATCAAGCGTCCTACCACAAAGCGACGCCAGGTCTCGGAAATACTTTGCAAGTACACCTTAGTTTTTGTGAAACGTCATTTCTGGTTTCAGTATAGGCTCTAAAATTTCATAGATGTTACATATCTATTCCTATATATGATACAGTCGTAATGACGGGTTTACGTCAATCGTAGTTATAGGCGCCATCCACTGAAGTTGGTTTGTGTAGCACAGTTGAGGGATCCTCGTGAGCCCCAGCGCAAGCGCCATCGCTTTATATCAGCTTACCGTTTCTGCGGCTGGCAATATCCACGTTGCTGTTGGCATTGTTACGCAACTGCAAACAACTGCTAATATAAAATATATGCGGGTGTTTATCGTGTGCGTGTGCATGAATTTTCAATACATTGCGCGCCCCTTCATGACGTTTCGCTCAATAAAAAATTTAAAGCACGTTCACCTTGCATACACATGCTGCGCATAACATCCAATTTCCAGGTACGTGAAATCTGCCGAATTTTCACAATATTTAATGTTGTATTGTGAAGCATGTGCACAGGACGCGTGTTTTTTGTAAAGCATAAAAGTTACTTTCACTGCATTTCCAAGGAGAGGAAGTTATTTTCGCTGTATTCACAAGCAGATGCGCGGCTGTGTGTTATAACACCCACTTGCCACGCAACAGACCCCAGTTCAATTCCCACTCGGACCCGAAATCGCTTATTTATTTTATTTGCATCTTTGTCGCTGAAAGATGACGAGTTTTTGCTCACAACGAACGACGCTGACGCTGAAATTTCTGCGAAAGGAGCTCTTTAACGCTGTCGCGGTAAAAAAATGTATGTGCCAAAGAATTGGGCCAGCAAAGGAGAAGACTGAGTAAGCCCCGATATACCGTGTACAGCAGCTACGGGCGTCAAATGAAAGCGAAGTATGTGCCACAAGAATCATGCAAGCAAAAGAGAAAAAGTTTGCTGTTGGAAGTTCCACAGCGTGGCACAGAAAAAGATTTCTGGTGGCCCTGTTACAAAAGCTAAGAATACAAGTAAATGTAACAGTACTTTTACCACTAGGCGGCACTTCATTTGGTTACTGCCACATGGATATATGCTCCACTGTGTTTGATTACATCAATGCAACTAAAAGATTACCGTGCTAGTGAAGCCTAACCTTTTCAGATCTTTGGTTTATAATTCGTAGCGACGTCTGTCAAGAACAAAAGATTGTTTGAAACCTTTTCAGATCCTTGGTTTATAATTCGTAACGATGTCTGTCAGGAACAAGAGATTGTTTGACCGCTTGCTCAGCAACCATTTTTGTTTATTAACAGTATTATCTCTAAACTAAATTTTTAGATTGGCTTTTTTTTTCATTTTCGTTTTATTTAAGTATCCTTCCACCCAGTTTTTGGCCCTTCCCCCTCTGTGGGTAAGCGCCATCCATCTGAGGTTATCAGCATCAGCATCAGCACGTGATGTGTGAAACGAAGTTCGTATACAAAGTAGTTCCAGTTAGTTCTTTCTGAACTATTCCTTGCTGGCATCTGAATGGTTCGAAACCAAACCCTCCAAGTGATATACTACCATTACTGCTGTGGCGCTCGCAGAGAGTACAATAGAGCACTGGTACTGGGCGTCTCCTTGCATACGCGTATACCTGCAGTATCTGCCACAAAGTTAAACAACGGCTTGCCGGTTGTGGCTGTTTACTTTTCGCCTACCACGCTTACCAAGGACGTTGTGAACTTCGTCCTCCTCGCATTGACCGCACAACAATCCACACTGATGTTAGTTGTGGGTGACTTTAAAACAAAAAGGCCATTTTTTTCAGAAATTGGTGCCGCAATTTGACCATGTCTGCATTAACTACTCCGACAACAAGCTTCCTCTAATAGAATACATGACTGCCAGACGTGTGTTATCAAAAGAGGGAATTGTGTAAAATAATTAGTGGTACGCAACTGCACTGACATACATGTCTCCCTCAAATTTTTTTATCTAAGTTTGTTGCAAAATCTAAACATCTAAACAGCTGTGCTAATACTTCGAAATATGCAATATTGTAATCATTTTTTATTTCGAATGGACAAGGCTTCAATCAATTTCCTCGCCCAAGTCTTGAAACAAATGGAACACAGGCTGTGAATAGTGAATAGACTGTCAGAGCGAAAAAAGTACATGGGCATACCGTGTACTCACCGAGTGGCACACGGTTTGAAAAACGGGGCTAAGTGACTTAGCATTGACGTTTTTTTTTTTTTCGTCCTCTGATGAGGTCGTGTTCCTGTGCGCAAAAGTGCAAAAGAGAATTGCGAAGCAGAGTAAAAGCAATGGAAGAGCTCAATACAACTGCGTTTATAACTACACCTTCCAATATACAGAATGCTAGAAGGCCATTGTATACTAAATTTCATTATCATGTAGCAAACCTTACATTGGCCAAAGTGGCAGATGCATCAACGTTCGCACCGGGAACACGAATGCTCGTTATCAGAGACAAAACCGTACTCTCCCGCCTCTCATTGCCACGAATTTTAATCATAAGTTACAATAGCACTCAATCCCACTTACGTGGCTCTTTTAAATAACTAGCAATGGTAGCAACTGTCCGAGAAAGTGTGACATGAGATGTGAACACTCTGCAACATATCGATGCCGAAAGGCTTGGATGTGGAAGAAAACTTTTAAAGAGCAGGGCGATATACTTTACTGCATCTTGCGCCATGCAGAATCACCATCTTAATCATGTGGTGCTCGAGCTTCAAAGTGTGCTGTCTGAATGAATTGGGCAGATATACTTTGAGCAATTTCATGAAAATTACTTGTGCATTTTACAAAGCATTACATGTAGCTGCTTGACTTCGGGAAAACTGCTGCAGCAGCAGAAACATGAGGCGCTCGAAATCCATCTGACAGTTCTCGCGCTAGCATATTTGCTTATATATATATAGGTCATGTATTTATGGCGTGCTAGTCTTGTGATCACTTACGCTTACATTACGCTACTATAGCTAAGTTATGAAGAGTCACGTCATATAGGCACCTTGGTATGAAATAGATGTAAGGAGATCAAGAACACAATGCTTCTTTGAAGAAAGCGGATAATTTTATTCTAGCTATGCATGTTGATCGTGGTGCTGCCCTATTTTCGCAAGCACCAAGATCACTTACGTACATTGGCATCCCATTAACCGGGAGGTGGTAGGCGCTTCTTTGCATTCCATCTAGGGCTTTGTTTACTTCCCTGTCATTACTGGTAGAATCTCAGGTTCTCTTGGCTATTACTGAACCTTGCAATATCGTCCTGCGTGTCTCGGCTCTGTACAGTACTACGTAGAACTCTTACGTCACCTCAGCTATCCTATCTATACTGGATATGACCTTGCCTCTCTTGTCCCTTAATTTATACATCTCATTTTCGATTGTGATAAGTTTTGTCTTCACAGCTTTTGAGCATTCTTACACTTCCTACAAGATGCTCAAATACCTTTATGCCATACCTTTTTATGGTGGCTACCTTACCCCTAATCATTAATCATTAGATTAACTTCGAAAGCTACGCCACCTTTGTATTCTGTGCTGCACGTGTGGTTTTCATGTTATGACCTGTCTTAAAGCAGTTTCTTCTCTCCTGGAAAAGCTGGCAGTGTCCTGTTCACTGACTTTACTGCAGCTTTGATTGAACAACGATAATGATGATATTCTTAAATTCTTGTTCATTGCATCAACGCTAACACTGGTTTTCTCGGTTAGAGCCGCCAATCTATTCTAAAGGCCCGATAACCACTGCGCTTTAAGGGCAACTGACTGAATTCCAAGGGAAGGCAAACGCGGGAGAGGTAGACAGAAAATTAGGTGGGTACAGGGAACTCACAAGTTCGCTGGTATAAAGCACAATGTTGGGTTTATTGGCGAAACAGGGAGGGACATCTTCCCTCCAAGAGGCTTAGTTAGGCTGATGATGACAATTATAGAAACCTACTATAGGCAACTCTGTAAGCCAAGCTTCACATGATCTGTCTGACAGGGAACTTGATTTTCTCTGCGAGGTGTTTTCATGGATTCCTCTTGCATTAAGAAGACGGCGGTGGCAATCTATGTCACGTGTGAGCTACAGAGCCATGCACTCAGTGAAGTGTGCTCTGGATACGTTTGGCGTTACAAAATACCTATTTTAGTAAACAAGAGGGCTGGGAAGAAGCCACAAGAAGCGGCGATCTCCATAAACAACTGAGCGCTGTTCAAAAGGCCCGCAAACGGGTGAAGGACCAAGATCTTCCGGCTTCTACGTGGGCAAGGCCCCGACCGACCAACCGACCGACCAACCAACAGAGTCATGTGTTCCGGCATGTTGCGTACACGCATCTGTAATTTGCAATAAGCAGTTCACTTGCTAGGCAGCACTCGCCACGTACGTTTTTCTTTTTGCTATCAATCTGCTCATTTTGTTATGGGCTGTTGCACTGAAATAAGAACCGATACGAACTGTCCCAAGTTACCGTTTTAATGAGATCAATTTCTTGCTTCTCTGTAACTTTCATATATCTGAATTTTGATATTATTGTTTCTTATTTTGTCATGTAGGAGCTGACGTATGACAACGTTCAAGAAGGAGAGGCGCCTCCTGATTGGTGAGTTTCTGAATAAGTATTATATTGCTAGTGTACCTATTCTTCGTCACACATTTCCCGAAATTACTATTCACTAAAGGGACATGGCCGCAGCTTCCAGTGAACAAGTGATTGAGAGCAAAAATTATGCCAAACGGAAGGAAACACTTCTATACACGACCCTAGTTCTTCGAAAGAGACAGAAGTCAAGTTCGAAAAGAAAAGAAGGTTAATTTAATGAAGGCTGCAGGTAATAATCGTAACCAGTATGCAGGTAATAATCATGACCAGTATGCCTAAAACAGTTAAGAAAGAAAAAAAAGACCTTATCCGAATTACCTGCCGGTGAGGCGCAACACCTACCTTTCCGAATGGACAGCGCATAAATGCGAAACTTGTGGCTAATTTTTGTTTAATAATCGGTATAACTCAAAAGTTAAACATGTATTCACAGAAGTACATGAGCCTTTTTTTAAAGAATAAACACAATAAACAAAGCGTTTATTGTGCTTTGTTTCGCTACAATGGCGAAAGAATTAATGTTACAGCAACAAATTACAAAGTCACGCGAAGAAACGCAAGAAGTTCGAAACTTAAAGCGCACACGTTAACAGAAAGAACGCACAAAATGAGTATACGCAGGACGAGCGTGGACTAACAGCTGTCACAGTTCGACAGAAAGGCGCGTAAAACGGAGGCACAAGGATACGCAGAACGAGTGCAAGAAATCGTCACAATCATGCTCATTTCGCAAATGCAGCCGCGGCAGCGAGCGAAGTGCCCTCCACACTCTCTCAAATGAGGAGACATTAGCGCGCGCGTATAGGAGAGATCACGCTCCGTGGAGGCGGCTCTCTCCAAAACGCGAGGCGACAACCGTTAGAGTGGGCCCAACGCGCGCTCTTCGGGCCATCTCGCTAGTGATGACGAAAAGACGCTGAAGTTATGAAGTTCTGAACATTTCGAAACGATATATGGCTTGCCATTAGCTCTCTCGACGATGTATGCTTTGTGGTCAAGCGATTGGCGCCGCTCACTTCGGTTCGCGAAATCGCGAGTTCTACGCCCCACAATAGAGTTTCTCCTTATCTTTTTTAACGCGACCGCATTAGGGAGCTCGTTTCGCTGAAATTCCGGCGTTGGCGTCGTTGTCAGCGTCGGCTTCATTAACTGTGAGCAAAAAATCATGATCTTTGCGTGGCCAAAAAATTGAGAAAGATGCAAATAGATAAATAATCGAAAATTCTGCGTCTGAGAGGGGATCAAACCCGGGTTGTTTGCGTGGCAACAATGTGTTCCACCGCTCAGCCATGCTTTTTTTTTGTTTTTTGGCTGAACTGCTCACACGGGGGGACATGATTAATATATTACAATACGCAAAAAACATGACAGAACAATTGCTATGGCCGTCAAGCACTGCTAAAGCACATCATGACTTAAAATTCCTTCATGGTAACTACTTTCACTCATTCCAACCATGAAGAAACATATCAATTTAATCTTACAACCTCGAGAAATATTCATATACTTTTTTTTAAATTACTGTCTTGTTGGTCTCCTGTCAGAGTCACAATGAAATCTATTCATTCGAGAGCGCCATATACTGGGCAAGGCAGTCATCTTGATTAAAATCAAAAGGTAATCAATCACCACTCTCGATTGCTAAGTACCTGATTCCATGAGAGGATAACGGAAATTCTTTCTCAGCTGTCTCGAGTAAAAGATTTCAAAGGCATACCAAAAGTGTACCCTTTTCCCATTAGTGTAGGAAAACGTGGTCAATTGTTTCCGGTTAGTTAGAAGTTAGAAAATCAGATCCTCATGGCATATAAAAACCACGCTCCTCTAGAAAGATTCTCAGAGGGAGTGTTCCGGTGTGAAATTAAAAAAAAAAGAACGTTCTTGCATTTGGAGCTACCCGCACTTTTGAAATTCGTTTAGGCGCGCCTCTGCTTGTGACTACAGTGGAAATATGTTCCTCTGCTTGGAAATGCAGTCCTGTATACATTTATCACAATAAAACATGAAGTATGGCCGTAATAATGCATGGTACAAGCGTAGATTGCCAACGGGTATCAGGATATGAGATTACTTCATATTTCAAGCCAGTCTTTCAATTCCAGGAATACAGAAAAAATCAAATTTACCTCCGTTAGCCCTAAAACAATTGAGCTTGCACGTCCTGCACGAACTGTACAACCGCGTGCACATATACACCGATGGTTCAACCACAGCGTCTGGTTCTGGCGGTGCGGTGGTGATTCCAGCTAGAGGAATCACTCTGCGAATCAAGCTGCCACACATCACTACGTCTACGGCGGCAGAACTTGCGGCTTTGTAGCAAGAGTACATCAAATCTCAGTGTGCATCAAATCTCAGAGACTGAGTAAATAGGCTGCGTTTTCCGACTCGAAACCGGCCCTATAGAGCATGCAGTCAGTCCTTCGATGAGGTTGCTATGAACAGTTAACTTACGAGGTTGTCAAGCTTCTTCACCACGTCCAAGAAACAGGCCACGAGGTCAAGTTTCAGTGGCTACCTGGCCATTGTGGGATCAGTGGCAATGATTCCGCAGACAACGCGGCTTGCACATCGCACCAAGATGAGCACATCTTTCCGATTCCTTTGTCAAGGACTGACGCTGCAAAGCAACTTCGTCACCTGTCACGTAGTCTGTGTCTGCTGGAGTGGAACACCCCAAGCATAAGACATACGAGACTATACCAAATAAACCCTCGATTGCCCTCGATTTGCCTCTGAAAGACAGAAACTTTCGGGCGCATTGCGACAATTGTACGATCGGCCACTCTCTATGCAGGTGCTACTGGAACACCGTCCTCGCCTTTTGTCGGCTCAAAAAGCAGTCAAAGCTGTCTTGTGCTTTTTGAGGGCTACAGACCTACGTGACCACCTTTAGCTTTTGTGTAGTACCACCACGGCATACGCGTCAGCCAAGTGACTGACAATCCTTTTTTTCTCTATCTCTCTTTCTCTTCTCTTTCCTCTCTATCTCATCTTTATTCCCCCCTTCCCATTCCCCAGCGTAGCGTAGCGAACCGGGCATGTGCCTGGTTAACCTCTCTGCTTTCTCTCTTGTTGTTCATCTCTCCCCTCAAGCCAGTCACCTACTACAAAAGGCACACCCGATACTGCACCCTTAAGGTTACCTAGTGGGTGCCATAACAAGCTCGAAAAGATTTCATACACTAAGTGCTTGAAGTACGCACTAGGAACAGAATATTATTATCACGTTCAATTCTTATGATTGAAGCTCAAGAGTGCCTTTTTTTTTCTTTGTACTCTGTCAGCATATAATTTACAACGTCATATCTGTGGCGTAAATACGTCAGTGAAGCCGCAGTGGACCCTTGCATAAAACACATGCGTCTTAAAAAAGTATTCTGTATTGACGGTGTTGCGCCGACTAACATGAAAATGTTGCTGAAAATTTTTAAAAATAGTGTGCTCCGCTCTCATTGATTAGTTCGCGGCTGTCCAGCAGGCAAGCGAAGAGGCAGGCAGGCTGGACTTGCCGGTCCCTACGGGGGACTGAGATGGGTACGTGGCCCAGTCGCATTTCGCAGGACAAACGTTATTTTCCGTCCTTCGTTTTCTTGAGTAAGAGCTACCATTTACGTAACTGTATATGCGTCTTAGGGCATATCTCTCTCACTTTCTCACTAAAAGACAAGAATTGATCGCAATAGAAATAAAGGTGAAACTGGCTTAGTTCTGCATGTTGAGAAAACGCACTCCCCACGGCGAAGCCCCCCGTCGACATCTGTATTGCAACACTGACCCTGATCCCCCCCCCCCCCGATGATGAGGGCATTATTCCTCGTCTTCACAGTTTTCAAAACCCTCCCCTCCCTCACAGTGGCACATGACGCATGGCAATAAAGAGCACTGAAACACGTTTGGGTTTTTAGTACGCAATGTTCGCCTAGATTTGAGTTACAAGTAAGTCCTAGAAGCGTCATCTGAATCTCCTTCTGCACTTGGCCTTCCAGCGATGTTTCCCACGCTTGCGCCGCGCTTGTGCTACTTAACGTGTTGACCGTGATGTACTAGCGCTGTTGGCAAGCCAGTTTCTTGGTTTCTTGAGCATGAAAACTCAAACAGAAGTCGTTTCTCCAAGGCTCCCATGCCACCATTTCTCAGGAAGTTCTTCCTTGGCTTTCTCTTCCTGACTGCAATTACCTTGTAAGCGTCGGCCTTCTTACTATGACATCATCTGGTAATTCTCATTCGCTGTTATGACGCTCTCTGGGCATTTGGCAATTTCGTGTAAGTAAGCTGCGCTGTACACATTGTCTTCAAGCTTGGCTTCTGCAGCTTTCTCGAAGACCAGAAGCTATGAGGTGTGCCATGGGGGGGGGGGGGGGGTGTTACGGGTAGTCATGGTTGTTTCTTTTTTTTTCTCTTTAACTTGTATCGATTGTGATTTGATTCCTTCGGTGACATGTAAGCAGCGAATGGAACCCTGCCGAACAAGTGACATTGCCATTTTCGGTGAGTGCTCATCCGTGCTATCTGAGAGATAATCTTCTGTATTTCCGAAGGCTTTCCACTGTTCCATCGGAACAATCTCTTCCCCCGCAAACGCCCGAGTTCTTGCTGCTGTCATGGCATTATCTTGACGGGTATCCCACGTTGATGGGAGCTCTGGAGGCATCGAAAATACCCTGTTAAGCTGCGCTCATCTATCAGTGTTGATCTTTCTGATCGTAACAACTGTAGTGGGAACACTTGTTTTTCTAGTTCCAGTGTGTTGCGCTGTTTGTCGTGATGTCGTGTTATCAAGCTCTTGTTCATCAATGTCACCATTGAGGAAGCATAGGATAGATGGTAGTGCTATAGAACAAGGTAGTATTCTTGTTTCCATTTCATTTAATTTAATTTTATTTATTACACCTTAAAGGTCCGAAGGCATTACATAAGCGCGGGAGGGGGCACACACAGGTTGCTAAACACACAAGTTCTGCTTAGGTTCTTATCCGTTCTTTCATTGATTGTAGGAGAGCTTGCCGAACTTTTAATGTATCCTCGATCTTAGATTCCACTCTCATCTTTGCTAGATGAATCTGGTGCTAAAAACTATCGGCTTCCTTCATCTCCACTTCCAAATTATAATTGTCAACTGCGTCTTCTACCATGTTGCCAATTTCTCTGAGAATATCATATTTGTCCATCGTATTTTGGAAAAAAATGCCTCAACTTCCTTAATGGTGGGCTCAAGACGTTCGATGTTTGCGATGACTTGCGTGAGGGCTTTACGTACTTGACTCCACCTTCCGAATAAGACCACCTTGGTGCAGTCCTGTGTCGAAAACGTGAGAAATCACTGGTCAGCCACGTCACGAGACGAAGTCGGAGTCAACATGGAATCCATTTCAGAAGATTCGCATACCGAATATCCGGCCATGGTCGAGATGTCATGTTCCACGATTTGAGCAACTGGTATGGTTATGCTTCGCACTTCAGCTTTACCTACGGTGACTTCGCAAAACTCCTAGTGGCTACGTATATGCGGTGGAAATTTGTGCTGCGAACTCCATCTCACCTCCGAAAGCCCTTTATTTTGGGTTTCATGGCTACGAAATGTTGAGAAAAGGACGCGCTGCCGTCCCCATGGCGAACCTTCCATCGACATTTTCTTTATACTAACACTGACCCTTCTTGATACTAACACTCACCCTAATTTCCCCCAATGATGATGGCGTTACTGCTTTTCTAACTACACAGTTTTCAACGCTGCAGAACGCTCCAATTTCCACCAGCTTTGCACTTGATTTTTAGTAAAACTTTCTTGTTTAGAAAAAAAAGCTCCGAGCTTTCGCGAGGGTACCTCATTCGTATTTGCAGTTCAGTGGCTAAGGGATGGGGATGCGCCAGAAAGAAGCAGTTAAATATTAAAATAAAATAAAGAAACGTATGCACTAGACTAAAGCTAACGTCTTCTGGAAAAAAGAAAGAAAGCTGAAAAAGCACATCCCAGCTCTCATCGTATATATGCTAACGAAGTGATCTGCTCTCCGCGAAACCTCCACCATTCTAGCAATTTGCCTTTCCGTGCTGCTCGCGTTACAACCGTTGTAATGAACCCTGCTCTCCGTGGTACTTAGGATAAGTCGGAAACAACGCTTTAATGCAAATGATGCGGCTGCAGCTTCCCGAAAGAAGGCAAGCTGATAGCCAAGCTAAAGCCGCGCTCAGCCGTGGCTAGCTGAATGATTACTCATTTTGCTGTTTGTCCGCAGCTCTTCCTCCACCGTCGCGACTGCTTCCGATGTGGTTCACAGGAGCGCTTTTTCTCATAGTGGTCTTGCTAACTGCACGCAGCGTGGTGGAGCCACGGGACGCCTCAATCAATCGCCGGCAACCAAGCGTCTTTAGGAAATACGTAAAGCCTAAAGTTACTCTACAGTGAATATTTCTGGAGTCCTTGCACTCACGAGACGCCACCTACGGGCGAATTCACAACGACAGATCAACGAAGTGCCGTCAAAGTTCTGTCTTTATGCTGCTTGGTGCAATCCTTAGGTTTCGCTGCACTGCATGGTACTAAAAAACCAGTGTTTAGTCTAGAGGTCGATCGAAGCCAAGTTGTGGAATCAAAATGAAATGAATCACTAAAATAAAGCTGTTCGAGATGCAATGTTTTCTGTGCGATGAGGCATTTTGTAGCCATGGCTCATGAATTTTGTTCACTGAAGAAAGAAAATTAAAAAAATAAAATGTTATGCACTTGGTTGAGAATAACACAGCTGGATTCCACCAAATTAAGTAAGCCCGGCTATTCATCTGTTCTGAAGGACACTTCCAAAATGGCGTAGACAGGGCGCTATGTATAATGAGTGCTCTGAACGCAACAGAGCAGTACTTCAGAATTCACATAGGGTGTGCGTCTCTACAATGCACTTTGCATTGAATGCGAAACTAATTGGCCCAACACTTTGCAGAAAATAAGTAAGCATTTGTCTGTTTTAGAGAGAGCAGTGCATTATTCAGTTATTTCAATTCGAGACAATGTTTATTAAAAATATCAGTTTGGTTTTTGCAGAAGCATTGTTTGACAGATATGTATTGGGAGCGATGAGCTATAGGACGAAAAGACAATTTATCATATCTAAAGTATAAACTACATATACACGCCTTAAGCTGCCTAAAAGAAATTGTATTATGAACGTTGGCGTTATAAAATGCCGATAAACGCGTGAGCTAGTTGATGAAAGCCAGATATTTGGCGAGGGGGACAGGCGAAATCAAAGGGCGCGCTCCGGACGTGTCCGAAGCACTGGCAGCTCAGGTGCCAAACATGGTTTTTGAAAATGAAGAATGGTGAAAAGAATATCGCCATATCCCCGAAGTGAATGATGATGAGTGGGCGAACCTCCGAAGGTAAATGATGAGTGGGTGAAGTGACGCTCATCGCGGGACTTCGCGTGCCACCAAAGAGTATTTGAAAGTAGAGCGCACTGTGTGATCACTGTGATCTTCACTGGAGGGGGCAAACTCCCGCTGTAGGACGGCCATGACGTTGGCGCGGGATTGCTGGAGATGACGATAAAATATTATCCAACCACAAACGGTCACAAACCTTTTAGCTGTGGCTGAAACTGCGACCTAGAAAGTCGCACCTATAAAGCGTGCATGGGTGCCACCAACCTCTGATAGATTGCTTCAGGTGTTTGGCTCTAGCAACCCTAAATCTTACCCTCAGGATCCGCTTGCTGGCATTTCCGTGCCGCCGCCGCGGGCTCCCAGCTCCGGGTCCGTTTGTCCTTGTGCGTGTTTCACCGCCGTTGCACGAGGCCTCAAAGCCTTTCAATCGGCTTGTCGTTGTTGACGGTAGAGCCCGAGCCGCTTCGGCTACTCGATATCTCACCTCAGAGTCTTGACGGTGAGCCCATGCTGTAACCGCCTTGTTATACCCCTGTCACACGGGCACCCGTGAAGACCGTTTAACTCCCTCGTCTTTACGACAACGACGATGCGGTCGGTGTCACACGGCCACCCTTACGCAAACGAAGGTGAACGGAGCATTTCGCAAAGGACGTTCCACGATTTCCCTTCGCAGCGAAACGAGGTACTCTCGTCCCCAGCAGTCTAGAGGTCAGAGAAAAATTTCGAGCACTAAGTGGCCGCCGTGAAAAATAATACATTTCGGCAATATTAAACGTTCTTTCGTTGTAGTACTCATTCACAACGCGTGTTTGTTTACATATATTTACGCCCGCCAGAGTTTACTTACTCTCAACACCGATTCCCTACACACCGTGCCTTGTGAGTCGGGCCGGCCGGCGCCAACCGATCAACGTCATTACCAGCGCAATATCGCACCACTTCCTCACGTCGTCCGCTGTGTCACTCATGGCTGAAGAACACAAAATGTGTGCTCACGAGGCAAGGAAGCATAAGAACTTTTGTACCGGGCATGTACACAGACAATAAAACAACTAAAAGCACAATGTGGCCAGCGTCACTAGCAGCATTGCTACATTTAGCAAATGCGTTTTTATTTGAAATTACTTTTAATAGTTTGTTAGTCGCTTACCTACTTAATAGTGGTTTTTGTAAAAACCGCATAACGAGGATTCACAAAAAATCAATAGGGATCAAATTAGAATACTTTTCCGAAAATCAAACAGCGCCAGCTGATCCCCCTCGCGGCAACTGTTACAACCTTGTCATTGCCGTGTGACACTGCCACAACTCCTTTTCCGTCGAACCCCCTAAAGGAGTATTACGTTGACGGTGTTCAACGGAGTTTGGTGGTGGCCGTGTGACAGGGGTATAAGACCTCTGCTCCACCACCTTGTCTTCTTCATTCAAATTTATGTTATCGAAGCGCACACACAGACGATTGTCGAGAGAGAGAGAGGGGTAGATAGCGCGTTCGGTCGCACGCAGGAGTGGCGAGTGGGTCTGGAGCGAGCGCCGCAGAGCCATCTAGTGGGCGTTAGAGTAAATGCCGCTGGCTGCGACGCGACAACCGACAAGCCTCTACTTTGTTATTGAAATGGGAAGCATCGTGAAACAAACGAAATCTGTTGGTTTACAGGCTGACAAACGCGTGCTTGAGCGTAAACAACACATGTACAGCTTTACGCGTTCGCCAAGTGAGAATTTTGTGCCTCTTATGATTGAAAATAATGTGTTGACAATGCTTTTAGGCATTATGACATGTTTGCGCTTGATATGATCCATAAATAATCAACAAAATACAAGATCTCCAGCTAATTTTTTATGCAAACATAACTAGCACCTTCACTTTCGGTTTCGCAGGTAATTGGTGGTGTAACATTTGCACTTATATCTTCTGAAATAAACTACATAGATGGAAGGTTTATGCAGCAAAATGACAGGCGAAACAATCCGCATTCAAGAAAACCAAAATTGAAAAAATGACATTTGGAGAAAAAAGTCGTTTTCAGGAGCGTAGTTCTTAAGGCTTAATTGGGCTGAGCGTCTCGTCGTAATCGCATGTAGTTACCTCTTGTTAGTTCTTGAACTGGCCGTAGAAGGTGGTACTTGTGCATATAACGAAATGCATATACGCTGAGAAATGCCAATGGTACGATACTAGAGGACATGATAAAATCACAGCATATCTGTGCAGTGAATGATGAGTGGGGCGAAACATCCGTCAGTCCATCCGCGCTTCCCTCCGTCCTTTCGTTCTTGCTTCCATCCATCCATGCGTCTGTCCATCTGTTTGTGCGTCCGTCCGTCCGTGCGTCGAACAGACAGACAAAATACAGACGGATGCGGCCAGCGGAATATTCATGGTTTGCCGATAAAAAGTATGACACGCCCCAGGCGGCGGTGGCTTGCGCTGGAAGATGGAACCCCCATGTGCCAGTGCGCGAGAAAATAGGAATGAAGTCACATGAAGACGTAGGTGATCGTGTGTTCGTCGCCGGCACCGTACGTTAGGGGGCGCGGTGTAGTAAAATAAAAGCCTTATTGCCGCACGTGCGCGTTCAGGATGTCGGCGGATGGACAAGGCTGCTGAGCGGCGCGCGCTGGATGACGGAACCTCGATGTGTGAGCGCGCGAGGCAGAAGCGTGCCGTGAAGTTGCGCGGCGGCGCCCACAAGATTCCGGTGTACGAGAACAAGAGGCCGAAGCGGCGCGCCAGCGGCGTGTGGACCCAGCTTTGCCCCACTCTCCATCACTCACCTCGTGGATATGCTGTCATTTTTCTCCTCTCGTCCTCATACCTTAAAAAAAAAGACCCTACGTAGGTGTGCTACCGGTGCAACGTGAATTGTGAATACAGTGCTGGATATATAATTTAAGAACAAAGCAATAAAAACGACACGTGTACTCCTACAAGAGAGACGCCGTGTCGGTTTAACGTCAGTTGTTGTTCCAGGTTTGGCTGGGCCATTGCAATTGCCTAATATACATTATATTTGCGTTCCTTTGATTAAGCAAGCTATATTCAATCGTTATTCGACCCTAAACAAATATGCTAATGAAAGTGGCATATAATGCCATTAGAGCACATGACCGTACCGTAATGTGCTCTTTGTTTTAATAGTTTTGACGTCAGTGCTCTAATGTGTGTACTTACGTTACTTCCGAGCACAAGTAACTTTATGAGCGCCCGTGTCGTCGACGTTTCTGTTGAAACAACGATTTGCACACAGCTGCTCCTTTTGCAAAAACACATCGCTCCCACTAGCGACGCTTGCTCAAAGCCATAAAATGACGCATAGACTTGCGGCTATTTCGCAAAAGACTGGTTGCAACACGACCTGAGATCTGCGAAATTGTTTATTATGTGTTCGTTGACGCCCCCTTTGCGCGGCAATTCATGATATGCCGTGACTACGTATTTGTTAAGAACATCAGCTATCACAATAGTTCAATCATGATCGGGGACGTTAGTCGTCATCGTCGAGGTGGCTGGGCTTGAATATGTAATGTGACACCTCCCCCTAGTTTTTTTTTTTTTTTTTTTTTTGCTCGATGACTGTAACCGATGCAGAAGTCGACTGTCCCGCAAAAAGTTCAATATGAACCATGCCACGCCAAATGCCTAACTTATATTGGGCGACAATTTATGATATATTCGAAAGGACTCCTGTCTAGTTATTGCAATGAAAACAGTTAATTGCTTGAATATTTCGGGGAGAAAGATTTTTGGTGAAAGGGCAGCCTCTGAATTACGCGGAGAGTCGTCTGGGTGTTTTGTGTGAGAAAATTTATTCTGAAGGTGTCGTTTCTCGTTTGAACACCAAATTTAGTTTCTGAATTAACAAAAGGTGTTTCTGTGATGTGCTTCAAGCTCTATAATATTGCTGCTGTTTTTCCGCGCTCGCATATTGTTCTATATTTCTGTTTTTTCTGCAATAATGTGCCATGCATGAATTTCTGCGAGATGTATGCTAAGTGTAAAAAAGGTATATCTTGCGTTAAACTATTTTAAGACCCATTACGTTTCTAAGGCGTTCTATAAAAATCAAGTTTCCTAAAATGTCGTTTTGCTACCCATTCACATTCGAATTACACCATTTGGTGCTGCAATGAAAAATCACCTTTGTACCTGAACTGGAAGCGCACAAAGAGATCTTAAAGATTAATCATTAGCGTTTTCATTTTAGAAAAAAAAATAGTGGATTTTTTTTGCTATATTCCCATTTGGTCATAAGGCAGCTTTCTCAATGCAGTTCCTCATTGTCCTAAAATGATGCACACAAAGGGTGAGTTCTTTGAGATAGCAGTCCTCTAAATGACTCTTAATGAAAGACGAAATTTATCATCCTAGTTTTGTGTTTCATTTTGTCTGCAAAGTTGTTCCCTGTTCTGTCGTTTTATTTCGTGTTCTAGTTACACGTTTCCGTCGCCAACCAGAGATGGTTGGGCCAGTCTAAGGGCAAACGTC
The DNA here is from genome assembly GCF_043290135.1 of Rhipicephalus microplus. NCBI lineage: Eukaryota > Metazoa > Arthropoda > Arachnida > Ixodida > Ixodidae > Rhipicephalus > Rhipicephalus microplus. The sequence continues at coordinate 13,280,273 of NC_134703.1, read as the reverse complement.
TAAGAGTCTTTTGAGTGCGCGAAAAAATTTAGCTTGTAGCAAAATACAGCGCTTTCAAAGTGACACGTCCACTGATATTTTGGTGTTTTTAAGTAAGATAACGTAGTACGAACATACGAAGAGATGTGTTAAAAAGAGCGCTATATAAGACTTGAATAGTTCAGCATAAACAGCACCTGCTAAAATTCATCGTGACCAGCCGTTCAATAAGTGGAGTAGTTCGTCAATTCAAATGATACAATTTTTTTACTGAACACTCCTAGCATTTTAACGCTCCTTGCTACTTTGTTGCTTTGTCTTGAGTGCAACATCACTATTACCTCGCCCTGAATAATATATTTTGGCGTATAGTATGCCTGATAACCAAAAAAAAAAAAAACAGGAACAGGCCTTGGCATCACCATTGCGCGCAGACACGTACTCGAAGCACCGCAACATTTGTTTTTATTGTTACGCTCGACCCCAAAAGAACGCCACAAAGTTGTGAGCTTCTTTTTCATTTGAGCACGTCAAGGCTATTGAACTTTTTTCATGGTGTTGTTTTTTTTTCCTTTAAGCCAGATTTAAAGAAGACAAGTTATAAATTTGGCGGAATAGAAGAAATCGTTTATTTCCGACCAGTGAGCGCTTAATGGTGCTTCCTATGTTCTGCTTTGTTTTTCATTGCTCGACCATTGTATCTGTGGTTTGTCCCTGAAGTTTCGCACAAACTTCGCAGACAAGCGTTATCACGTCCTCGTCGCCGCTACGGGTGCACATGCCAGGGCACATTGAAGTGACAGCGTACTTGTCGTATGTTGCGACACGACACCTCAGAAAAAATCGAGTGAGAGAAGGAGGGAAGAGTAACGGTGCTTCGGTAGGTGATGTACTGCGTTCGAATTGTGTTTGTTTTTCAAGTTATACTTTCTCGTAAAAAAACGTGAGCAATAAAGCCCAAAGCTGCTTGACGTCTCTGCAGCCTCAGTTCCATCTCCGTGTTTTCTTTTTTTTTAAGCCAACGCAGCGCATTACGCTGAGCAAACCGTCCGTGATGCCGCAAGCGTCTCACGCTTCTGCGCATGAGGACGCGCAAAAGCGCGGAACTGAAACCTTTCGAAAAAGCTGAAGCTCAAATGACGCGAAACGTGACCTGTACGAAGCTGGCTCGACGGAAATGAAAAAAAAAATTGACTATAAAGAATACGCGAAAAGAACGCGCTGAATAAGGCTGCACCACATTTCTCGCTCAAATTCACGCAGCGTGCAGAAGACTCACGGTGAAAACAAATATGTACGGGGAACCCAGAGTGAAAAGCGATTGTTAATCGTGTTTGTTTTCGCCAAACGGATGCCTCTATTCAAAAGTCACGTTTCTTTTTGCAAGTGGATCCTTACCGCCACAAAGAAAGGATGCACAACCAGGCGCGCTACCGCGAGTCGGGCGAACAAATGCGCGTGACAAAAAAGAAACTTCGATTACCGGAGACGATAGCTGCACGGCTGCCAATTTTACCTTCTCGGCGACTCTAACAGACCAAGTATAGACAAAAAAGGGGAGATTGTACACCGTGGGAGCAGCCGGGGAAAAGGAGGGTTTACCTCGTGTTTTGCCCCCTCCCGAAATTTTCTGTTTTGCACATGTATATATGCACACACATATACAAGCTCACAATTGAAGACGCATGAAGGGTGGTGAAACATACCTCGCAAGCATTTGTGGCTACACCCGTCCTGTAAGTTGTTTCGCGAGGGGCCGTAATTTATTCTCAAACTAGCGTCCGTTTACAGAACTATGTCAAGAAGTAGAAAATTCCTAATGGATACGGCACGTGCAGGGACACCTACTGCGTTATCGAGTGAATTGGACGGTCATGCGAACAGGAACACGGAGCACAGTTGCCGTTGTGCGTATTTAAAAAGGAGCCAAAGCTGAAGCTATAAGTAGCCGAAGGAGCCACACTATTTAGTTTATGTAGCCCAACAGAGTATAGAACCGCTATCTTGAAGGCAGATATGCAGGGAAGAATGATTCCTTAGGTCCTGAGGAGCAAACAAATGCAGTCATAAGGAGCACCCCTGACTTGCTCGGCTACTCCTGTGTTGGAGCCGCGAGGTCATCCACTCTCACACGTATCATCGGGACTGGCTTGGACTGCTCTTTCAGTTTAGAGCTGGTGATCTCCAAGTATTTGCTGTGGTTGAAGCCCTGTAATACAGGGAACTGTGAGGTCATGTTAGTTGAAACACGGAATTCTTTCCTGCGATCCGAACAATGAGCTTCTATCTGTGTGTGCGGCCTTCTATTCAAGGAAACCTGTCGATGGGTACGGATTTGTTCGTAGCATCCTGATCATACGAGACCATGTCGTACTGAGGGTAGTTTTTAGTATTGTACAAGAAGCATTAACATTCTTGCTAACCAAGCCCATAAAAATATTATCAGGCACACTTTTTTTTTCTTTTTCGTTTGGTCTTCAAGACGCGGAGAAACTGCAGATAAATCAATAAATTACAATACATTCAGGGCGGTTGTGTGTTGCTAATGTAAAATAGGCGGTCGTGCCAGATACAGGATGATATTTTAACAATCAAGTCACCAAGTAGAGTATCAACACTGCACATTTAATTATTTTTTGAAGCAGCTGTAATGATGAATGTAGTGGGTCATGCATAGCTTGGAAAACACATCTTCAGTGCTAAGCACGAGACTCTCGCGCCGGACGTTATCACTGCTTTCGCTGGCTAGGCCTACGCTCCTACCTAGATTCAAATAACAGTTTTGACTGTCCCAGTTCTTTATTATACAGCATATATATTTGACATGTGAAGTAGGCATAATACTAGTCCAGCTTCAGATTGTGAAATGTGCTTGAAGATGAACAGCGTAGTTTCATTCTGTTTGAGACCTCTCTTTTATTTAATATTTACTAGAACATGCACTGTGAATAACAAATAGAAACTTGCGCATAACATGAGCATAAATTACGGGCAGTGGGAGGAGCCTGTCAGTACGTTCTAAGCGATACAGACGTAACATCGCCGCTGAATATTTGCAGACACGCCGTTTATTGCTTTGGGCTGCCTCTTTTCGCATCATGCTGCTAGTGCAGGGAAGTACGCCGTGCGTGTCGGCTGACATGACAACAAAGCTTAGGAACAGTGGGTGTCATCTCCAAATAATAGAAAATAGCTACTTGATGAGCAAAAAACAAATTCTGAAGCAGCCAGAAAGAAGCCATAGAGCTAACTAGAACTTTTCATCGCCAGACAGGGTCGCAAAGTAGTCAATTTAGAACGAAGTATCCAGCAACGGCACCCCCGACATGCACCACATGATCACAGTATGTCTTGCTATATTAAACTCTGCTGAACAATCACCCGACCGTGATGTAGTATTGAGTAATTTAACGACATTAATGTGTAACGCTTGTGTACCTGCAGTATGTTAAAAGTGTATTGTGTGTTGCTTGTTCTTGATTGCGGTATTCTCTTGTTAGCGCGCACATGGTGCATGATATGAGAAAAAGATTTGTTGTTTGTACGTGTATGCAAAAAATGTGTATCTGTGGTGAACTTCAGGTGAAGAAGCCTTGGGCAGGCGTATAAAGAGACTTTTCCTTCTGACTACTACTACTACTACTACTACTACTACTACTACTACTACTACTACTACTACTACTACTACTACTGGTGGGGGTGGTGACCACCACAACCACGACCACCACCACCACCTACATGGCTTTCCTTCTTATTGCTCCTCTTCCTTCTTATTTGCATCTTTCTAGATTTTTTGGTCACGGTCAAGATGATTTTAACGTGATAGCGTTAAAAAGCTCGTTTCGCAGAAATTCAGGCGCCGGTGTCGGTGTCGATCCGAAAATCACTATCTTTGCGTGACAAAAATCGACCATCTTGGCGTGACTGAAAAATCGAAAAAGATGCAAATAAAATGAATAAATTGGGTCTGAGTGGCAATCTAACCCGGGTCGTTTGCGTCGCAAGCGAGCGTTCTACCACCCAGCCAAGCATCTGCTTGGAAATGTAGTCAAGGTAACTATCGTGCTTTATAAACACACGTGTTGTATATACATGCTTCACAATACAACAGGAAATATTTCCGCAATGATGCGTGATGCAAGCGTACATTGCCATCGGGTGTTAGAACATGGTGTTATCATGATGACTTCATAATTTAAAGCCCGTCACCCAATGCAAAAGGCACACAAGTTACCGTACCTTTAAGGCCATCTAGTGAGTGCATAGAAAGGTAGAATATATTTCGCACGCTGTTTGAAGTACGCACAAAGAACATGATATCACTATCGCGCTAAATTCTTCAAGGTGATGCATAATTGTTTTCAAATTTTTCACTCACAACCAATGATGCTGACGCCAGCACTTTCGCTGAAAGAGCTCCTTAACGCTATCGTGATTACTAGTACAACTCACTACTGAAAGTACAGTAAAATTACATCATATTAGCTACAGAGCATCGAAGCTCCATGCCGCTACTATCGGGTTGATAAAATTATGTTTTTTTTTTTGCTTTTTAGTAAGAGTAAAATCAACGCTAGTTAGCAATGAAATATATAGATTTCAGAAAAATAGCATTGTTTTTCTATGCTGCTAATTTCAAACAAAAGTTGAGCCTCGTCTGCATTCATTTAAGTAAATTCGCGTGCTGATTCGGCAACTTTTCTGCCGGGTATGAATAATTGTACTTGCCTAATGCCTAACATGATAATGTTATGATAACAATAAAAATGAAATTCAGCAGCAAAACTTTTGCAATAACATAGCAGTTTGGGTTTGCTATTTAGTTTGCCTCTTCTGGTGTAATCGCACAATGTTCTTTTTGCTAACAGCTTTAACTGCTTGATTCTTGTAATTGTTTTTTTTTATTGCAGGTACTTTTCCTCATGACAAAGGCGGATGAAGACATCATAATGGATTACGACAGCGGTGCGTATCATTTCGCAGCGATTGCGATGGAGCGCAACTTTTTGCAATTGTGATTCAGGGCACTTAGTTTACTTTATTCTGAGCTGCTGTGCTTGTACAATTAAGCATGAGATATCATGAGTATGCAAAACAGGGTGCAATGCTGAATAAACAATGTCGGGCCTTATTTAATGTCTTGTCCAAACATGCAGGCTAAATGCATATTTATATGAAAACGACAAGAACAATTGACGATGGTACACTGAATCAGAAATGACATAAATGAAGAGGCAAACGCCCATTCTAAAAAAATTATGCGTAGAGCCTACTTTTGCAGCAATATCAACGTGAAGTAAAACAGTGTTATATACATTTAGGGGTGAAAGCTAGAAGCGCAAGGATGCAGTAAAAACACTCACACAAGAGCATTTCTTTTTACTTTTTGCTTATTCTTGCTTGCTCAGCCCTCTGAAAACTATAAAATACCAATAAGTCCACATACCAACCGTGGTACAAATCCATTCTAACAACGGTTGCATTCGAGTTAAATGGTAGCCTCAGAGAGCAGGGCAATAAAACCTGGCATATTGATTTAGCTAAAGGCCTGTGATTTTACCCCCCCCCCCCCCCCAATACTTGTGACCTAAATAATCGGGATTGAACGAACTCGACTTATATTTCCGACCACTTCCAGCAAGGGTAGACTGAGTCAATGAAGTCCTACTACCGTGCACGCCGTTCTTCAAGCAGCGCCAGTTATATCAGTAAATTTGATATGAGTGACGCACCGTAAAAATAGAACATGAAGAAGACAGCTTAACGACTTGTAATAAAAAGACACAGTTTCACCACGAGGGTGAATAAAGAAGTGCGATAGCAAGAAACCTTAATGTCATGCGAAGTGGCAGCTAACTCTTTTAGATCCGATCTCATGCAACTCAGCAAAACGCCGGTGTAAAAGAATGCGGCCGCTGCAGGAACACTTTTCGGACAGTATCTTCGCGTTGAGATCGCTGCACACAGCCGCCCACTGATGGTTGTCGAGATAGCTATATAGCGTGCGCGCTAGCGTTGGTGAGATCGTCCGTAAAATGAAACTTCACAGTTGCCGCTCGAACAACAGCCTCCCCCTCGCGTCTTTTCATGCTCATTATAGCCGAGCGAGTTGATTCCTTTGCACTTGAGCATTCGACAGCGGGTGCAACCAGCGTGGGGAAACTATCGGATGCGCCCTCCGAGCGACGTAGACGAGCTGGCTCGTTTGACCTCTGCTTCAGCCGCGTTCCTCGCCCATGCTCACGCACTATCACCCGCGGGTAAGACGTAAAATGCGCAGGTGGATCATTATTATGGGCTTTTCTACCGCATTAAAACATTCGGAGATCACCGTGAATGTTGCCGACTACAGATGCGACTCAGTCACCATTACGCCTCATGCTAGTAGACTCGGTCATCTTTTGTCGACAAATAATAAACCATTAATATGAGGACGGTGTCACGCATGGAACAATAATAGGTTCATGTGATTTCATTATCACCAACAGTTAAATGCTTTAAATAACTGAACAAGCTGGGCACACATGCACGACGACTCACAAACACAGGAAACGCCAAGAAAATGCAAATATACACTGAGGGAAACATATATACGCTTTTAATCATGAGTCCATGCCAGCGTATTGACTCTTGTCAACAAATACATTTCAATAGGCTTGCTTTTGGTAAGCACGTAAATAAGTCATACATGTCTTTTTCGAATAGCTAATATCGGTATCAAAGGTCATGCTTTTGTTCGCTGAGTTCCGATACACCGTGCTTTACACAATGGATAATGTTCAACATAAAATCGGATAATTTTAACAAGAAAGTTCTTCATGGTGAGGTCTATTGAAACTTATACTCCACCAAGAAAGTGACGTTTAAGAAAATGCACGCTAACAGATAAAAAAAATTCTATGAATACGTTCCCACAACTAGAAATTAACCTTCGACCTTTTGGCCCGCCACGACGTGTAGCCAGGGCTCTGTACCACCTGAGCTACCAACGTAGATGCGCGACACTCTGCAAGCGTGTCTCAAAACTTACTCAAGTTTTGTGCAGGCGTGACTAGTTAGCAGGAGAAACGTGCGTGGGCTTAAATCATCCGACTGAGCTCGCACAGGGCTGATCTTGCTGCAGGGATTTCACTGAACACCGGAGGCGATGCGAGAACTCCAGTATACCTCGTCGAGTTAGTATATATAACTGATGCAGCACAACCACCGTGAGAACAGACATGCACCGACTGAACACGTAGCGTCTCACAAATTCCTCTCATCGTTTGTTTTTCTGTCGTTCACACTATTATTCTCAGTACAAAGAGGGCGCTGAAAATTATCGTCCACTCAGTGGCGTCTCTCGCAAACACCGCTGCTGTCACTGGCGGAAGTTTTGGCGTTCACACGTTCGTCGGGCTCGTTGCGGGGCGTAAAACTCGGGCAGTGTTTGACGTCACCACCCTTTCTATCGCTACGGTGACACTGCAGCTCAGCCGAAGATGCCTTCAGTAGCACATATAGAAAACAACTTGAAGTGCACTACTGCCTATCTCGAAGCGCTGCTCGCTTCCGAGGTTGTTGTACATTACTTTCGTTTCCCGCAAATTAATTTTAAGACCCACCTTTCTGCTCTCCTTGTCTAACTCCGTTCAACTTGTAAAAGACTATGTCTACTTAGGGCAGGTATTAACCGCGGAGCCGAACCACGAGATTGAAGTACCTAGAAGAAAAAGAATGGTGTGGAGCACATTTGGCAAGCACTCTCAAATTATGACAAGTAGATTGCCACTATCCCTTAAGAAGAAGGTATATAACAGTTGTATCTTGCCGGTACTTAGCTACGGAGCAGAAACCTGGAGACTTACAAAGAGGGTTCAGCTTAAATTGAAGACGACGCAGCGACCAATGGAGAGAAAAATAGTAGGTGTAACCTTAAGAGACAAGAAGAGAGCAGAATGGATTAGGGAACAAACGGGGGTTAAGGATATCGTAGTTGAAATCAAGACGAGAAATGGACATGGGCCGGGCATGTAGCACGCAAACAGGATAACCGCTGGTCACTAAGGGTAACTGACTGGATTCCCAGAGAAGGCAAGCGAGTTAGGGGAGACAGAAGGTTAGGTGGGCAGATGAGATTAAGAAGTTTGCGGGTATAAATTGGCAGCAGCAAGCACAGGACCGGGTTAACTGGCGGAACATGGGAGAGGTCTTTGTCCTGCAGTGGACGTAGTCAGGCTGATGATGATGATTGTGATAGAAAACAATTAGCGAAACATTTCTTTACGTACGGCAAGCACTTTTGGTATCTATCTATCTATCTATCTATCTATCTATCTATCTATCTATCTATCTATCTATCTATCTATCTATCTATCTATCTATCTAGCCGCTTACGTTTGAATGCATGCTCTCGAGGTCACCCCCTAAACTAGGCGTGAACCGAAATTAGCACGGGTGGGTAAGATAATGTGCCGAATGAGACGCGCTTGTCAAGACTTGACTAATGTCACAATCCCGTCGTGTACGTCGTAAAAACCTTCCCGCCAGGTAGGGGCACATAGCCACGGGTGGGTATGTGCCAGTGGTATGTGGACATATGCCACGGGTAATTGACACTTCGCATCCTATCTACCCAGGAATGACGAGAGCACATATCGGCAACTTTGACGCATGAGCGTTAGGAAAAACCTGGAATCGGCAGCGTTGACCGGATGAATGCACCGAATGAATGTCAGTATCCCAGCAGGAATGTAACCCAAGTGTTATGTGTGGCAATCAAGCACTCCACCAAGGAGCCACGCTAGGACTTGAAACTACTTTTCAAATAGACATTAATGTTCGTGAAACGTCAGTTGCGGTTGCGGTGCTGGCTATAAAATCTTATAGACTTTACATATGTACTTGTATAATACAGCCATTACGTCTGGCTAACGTCAATTGCAGTTAAGTTCTATGCGCTGAGGTTGATTTATGTAGCAGTTTCCAAGGCTACCATCCTCGAGAACACCAGCGCTTCATGTAATCTTATCGTATCTGGTGTTACTAACACTGATGTTCTTGTTGGCACCATTGTGCAACTTCAAAGAACTATTTCCACAAACATCTTCAACTCTTCAATATCTTTTGCGTGTGCAACAACAATACATATATTTAGCGTCATTACATGACGTGTAGATCGATAAAAAATTACAAAACGGTCACCTTCACTCCGCATTCTTCGCATAACGTCTGTTCCGAAGGTACGTGGGATCGGCTGAATTTTCGTTACTTGTTATGCTTGCTATATATGCTCCGTTCCAGCTCTTTTAGGTCATATTTGATCGAGATTCACAAAACGCTGTGTACAGGTATGTGCTAAAAACTTCAGCTTGCACAACGGTTCAGTCGTGATCATGGACAATATTCGTCGCGATGAAGATGAGCCGCTACAGGCGTCAGCGCGAGGGCATCCAGGTCAAGCAGTGGTGTAGCTGCGAAACACTAATAACGTCTCACATATAACTACACTGTAAGCAATACACGTTTTGAATACACGTTTCACATATTGAATACACATATTGAATACACGTTTCATTTTCTTGTTATGCCAATTCCTAAAGCAGACGAATCAGGCAAGTTTTTCATTCCTCGGAGAGCACCATAAATGGGCCTCTGCTACGATTGCGCTCAACTTATTTCTCTAAATACGTTATTTACTACTTACATAATCTAGTGTAGCGTACCAAAATGCGTTAAAAAGAAAAGTAAACTATACCACAAAAACATTGCATGCAAAAATTTTCGTTAGTGTGCAGTTTAAATGTTCTCCTGAGAATGAAGGAGAGAGCTGATGAAGAAGGTTGGGGGAGGGGTAATTGAAAGACATACTTCTAGTTTGCTACCCTTCTGGAAGAGAAGTGCGAAAAGGGCATATTCAGAAGAGTGAAGACAAAAATTAGGTGGGAGAAAAAGAATTATAAGAGTTGTGAAAACAGAGAATAAGAGTTCTTTGAATATGTGGGAATTTCAGGCACATAGAGAAGCTTTCGCGTCTGCATTTCAGAAATATATACACCTGTCTAAAACATGTGTCTGCCATGAAGATTTTCTTGATCCGTGTTACTGCATTAGCTGAATACTACATTGTTTCTTTAAACATGATGCTCTTACAACCACACCTTTAAATGTAGGTAATAACCTGGTCATTTTGCGTTGGTATCGGGCATAGGCCTTATTTTGATGCACGGAATACTTCCCTTGTCAAGTTCATTGTGCGAAGAAAACTTATTGCATATGCATAAACCTTACAGGGGTATAACGTTTGGCAAGACCTCTTTTGTCTGTAATTTCCATTACGTTCATTGTTGGTTTGCTGACATGGTTAAACGTTGTGTAAAAATAAAGTTGAGTGTTAGGTGCTTATTCTTGATTGAAGTGCTATAGGTCGAGAATATCAGATTCTGTCGCTCTGGGAAGCGAAAAACTCTTACATTAGAAATTTTACAAGAAGTCACACAGCATAGTCCTCAACAAGCACATCTCTATGTCCTAACTACTTGTCTCAACAGCCTTCAACATTGCACACAAAAACGACCTGATGATTCTTAATGATGAGCAGCCAACCTTCTTGAAGAATGACTGATGCAGAGCCTTAGATGTCAGCATGATCTCCACGCGCCTCATGTCTAAAGCAACTTGGTTTGCTGACATCCAAACTGATGGCAGTGACCACGTGCTCACCTACATCTCATTGGGCTGTCATACGGGAAACACACGGCGAAGGGTGGACCCACAAGAGTGGAAGCTTGGGCTAGTTGGTGCGTAGTCATATTTGCAAGATTTTTCAGTGCGCGAGCATCAAAAAAATGTCAGGGCAGACAGAAACAAGGGTAGACTTTTTGTCTACGCTGTCCCTTTTTCCTATGTTCGCAACCTGAAAAAACTTGCAAAAAGGGTGTACCGTTGCACTAAGTGGGAGGTATGTAACGCGGAAATCGCAGCCTAAGATCCATTTGAAATGACGTATGATGAAATTGTGGCTGTGCTAAACCGAGCCAAACAAAGCAACACTAAAGTTCTATAACCACCTCGAACTCACTCAGCTGTTGATGTGGAGAATGGGTGGCTCCAAGCAATCCGTTGCCGATCTGAAAGACGTGCTCTTGAAAAATTTTCTACAAATCGCATTTGTGAAGCCAGGCAAATGCAAAGGCAAATTCAGTGCCACCTGGACAAGCTATACAGGATGCAATGGTGGGCCCTATGTTGTAAACTTGACGCTAGAAAGTCGCTGTCAAGAATATGGGGTATAGTACTTACCCAAAAACCCTGTAGACCCAACTCAATTCTTTGAGCGCAGTTGTTTTGTCCTATAAGAGCAGTGAGTTGAACAAGGTAGAGGCTTTCTTCTCTAAGATCACTGCAGTAGCGGCACCAGCAACTTTGCCTTCAGCAGCACAATTCGTTTTAACGCCGCCAAGCACCACTGAGGTGCATGAATGTTTTTCGATCATGGAACTGCTTGATTCTTTGTCACTGGTGAACAGAGCGTCGCTCCTGGACCTGACTCTGTGAGCTACGAGGACTTAACTAATTTAGACGAAAAGGCAAAGATGCGTCTACTTGCCATATCCAATGCCAGCTGGGTGATGGGGCATTGCTTATGAACAAGAATGCATACCCTCGACAAATGTAATGGTTTAGAGAGAGCTGCAGCAGCATCAACGATGTGATTAGTCTCAGTCGCTCATCATAATTCAACAGTTTGGCTGGGAACATAACTATTGACCTATTCCTAGACATCAAGGGGGCGTTCGATAACGTGCTCACGAGTCTGTCCGACACGCCATGAAGTCTGTTGGAGTAGGAGGTCGTATATACCGTTTGATCTGAAACTACCTAACAGAGAGATCAGTCTACATGTCAACAAAAGAACGCGACACAACCCCACACACAGTACTTTGACGTGTTCTTCAAGGTGCTGTAATAAGTCCAACCTTATTCAACATCTCTCTCATTGGACTAAACAAGAGGATCCCTGCGTCGGCTGAAATCTCAATATACGCAGATGACATTTGTATATGGAGGAGTGCTCGCAACAGACGTGTTCTGATGAAAATTGCAGAAAGCTCTCAATTAAAAAAAAAATTCTTACTCGCACAACCTCTAACGATGTCACCAGAAAAACGTGCCACCGTTGCTTTTACGATGCATGATGTCTTGCTGTACGTTAAAAATAGCGCATTCTGCCATTCAGTACGTGAGAAGTCTTGAGTTTGTGCGAGTGACAATTGACAGGCGATCACGTGGACTCTCCACGTTCAGATATTAAAGCAAAAACTTGAGTCATACGGGAGCATCTTCCGCTTGTTATCAAGCAGGAAGGACCTGTGGCTGCTTTTTTAATGCCCTGCTGCGAATGTATACGGCTCTCTGCGAAAATCGTCTACGTTCCACTTTTTCTGCATTACACGGCAACCATTATACAAGCACTTACTACTTCTTACGAGACATGATGCTCAAGCAAAGGCACTGAAGGTGTGCCATAGCCTGCCAAAAATTACATCAAGCACCGAAACTTCTAATGAGTGGGGATGCCTATGAGCTCCCGTATTTCTGCAGCATAAGTTTCTTACATGGAGTCAACTTTCGTTATGCCACCAGTGTTCCGGATCACCCGCCTACTTCAGACAACGGTGTTGTAGTGTGGAGCTTGCTCTCGCTGCACCATTAAAGGGCCCTGAAACACTTTTTGAGCATGGTCAAAAAACTCTGCTGATCGGTAGTAGAGGCTCCCGACAACACGCGAGCCAGATATTATAGCACAGCACGCGGCCTGGAGTTCGCAATAAATAATCAAAGCCACCTGAAATTCCTGTCTATGCTTTCGATAAATCATGTTATATGCCCAAAAATCACACGTCAATGACCCATCTATCAGTCATTAGCTGATTGGGACACGGCGCGCTCGTTCGTTACAGAGATCATCGCGGGAGGCCACTACTTACTTGTTCACGTGCGCACGCGCGATCACACTGAGAAGCCGCGCATTCGAAGAAGAAAAAGAAAGTGCTCAAGGTCGCGAAACACGCCTGACGTTTTTCTGTCGCCCTGCCATTCCTCCTTGCTTAGCTTCCAGCGCTTTCGTCGTAACGAGAGAAGAGAGAATGCAATTGCAGCATGCGACAAACATTCTTAACTCCACTCGCACTGAACGGATGCCTAAAAATGTTGTGGCACTGAATTCGTGAGGCAATAAGCGCTTCCAGTGAACTGATTCCATGGTTACTTGAAAAAAGTGTTTCATGGCCCTTTTAAAGCGCATCAATGCATATGGAGCTATCGTGGAAAACTCCTTCGGCGGCCATAGTCAGTTTTGTGCCTGGGTTCAACAGCGAGAAATGCACACCCGGACAGGCCCTCACGTACTTCACTCTAAAATACGCGTAAGGCAGCTAGAGATCTCACCTTCATATTAAAAACAACGGCTCTGTTACGCGTGCATCATCTGTTGTTGGAGTCTGGATTCCATCTACCAATGTCAGCATCTCTGATACTCTGTCACTGCACCTCATCTGGGCACTGAACAGGCTGCACTACAGGCTGATTCAACTATATTGTGGTTTAGACGGCTGAGTCCTGGGTCATCTTTACTTCCTCAACAGTGGCGCTGCAGTCGCTGAAGCCTCCAAACACGCAGGGTCAACTCGTCATGGGCATCAAACACTTATGCGAAAAAGCCTGCAACTTCCATTACCACATTGTTTTGCAGTGTATACATGCCCACTTAGGAATACAAGGCAATGTTCGAGTACATGACGCTGCCAAAGCTGGACATGATGCTTCGACAAAAATTATCTAGCTACCTTTCTTGAGGCAAGGTGCTGTGACATTTCTATTGGCTAACGCTCATTGCCTCTAGCGATCCACCTGGAAAGACGCTAGTCACCAGTATGGGCCTTTGTACAAGATCGATCAGTCGTGTCACTTCGGTATGCCCGAGACCTCAACAGGCAAGACGAAACGTGCTTACACCACATCAAAAGAAAAAAAAAACGTCGCATATATCAATTACTTGAGGAACAAAATCGGACTGTCCGACCCACCATTCTTTGTGTCCAATGTTATGTCCTAGAAGATATCAATCAAGTCCTCTGTGAGTCCGTGATGTACACACCAGAGAGACAGTTTCTTAGATGGCCTTAAATCTACAACGGGACAAGATCTATAGGAGTTGACACAAATTCTACGCCCATGGCGAAGCAGCTACAGTGCTTTACATGCAACAAGAGTGCTGTTTACACTTTTGCGGGCCACAAGCTAGATATAAACATCCTAAATCGTATAGTTCACGTGCGTGGCGACATGTGTTATGCATTTATCAGTGTACATATCAAAGTCGTCACCCAGTACCTGTAGTAGCATGTAAGGCGGAAAACCATCCAAACATCTTTAGCTCTTCAATGAAGTATTTTTCTTTCGCTCTAAACAGTATCTTTATATAGCGTTATCGATTACTCAAGAAACAAAATTTTGCGTGGAAGGCGCAGCACAGTCACAGCGAAAGCATAAGAGCTGCCTTTCTGAGAGTTTTCTAAACGCTCTTTGGATAAATGCTAGAAGCGCACTTGCTGGGTACTCACTGCGCCATTATATTCATGATTTCTGCATAGTAGGACGCTATTAACTTTGCTTTCCTTCGTCATTTTTCGGAGAAGCGTGGTATCCGCTAAACACTTTCAACAAATTTTGTGTTGGATTCAGTCGCTGACGATGATGAAGAATTATCCTGAAGTGGGTATGTGCCACAGTTCATAAGTGATGAAGAACAAGCCTTTGTAATGTGTTGAAGCATTGGACGACCCACTCGTTACACGATTCGCATTGTGAGATGCCTGGTTATTTCATTGCTGTGTTTAAAACGCTTCATTACTCATAGTAACGCGATTCCTTTCCCGACATAACGCCTTTCTAGGGAAAGTTTGCGAACGAATCCCAAGCACCGGCGTGGCTCAACGGAAAAATACTGGGCTGGCAAGTATAGTGGACCAGGGTTTGAATCTCACTGTGTCGCACATGTCTTTAATGTTTCTTATTTGAGTTTTTTTCTTATTGTGTGCCGTACTGGTTACGAACACCGGCAGCGGCGGACAACTACGGTGCTTCGTGTGACCTGTGTTGTGATCTCATAATAGCGTTCGCTGTAAAAAGAAAAACACGTGCTGACACGTCCCTCAAGTTCCCGTTATTGGCATTTTTATACAACTGCCACAAGATGAGTGAAAGCTTTTCTTTACATATATTTACGTAACTATGATACCGGGATAGAAAGCAACCACGTAGAAGGCATGTTGGACAAGTATCGTGACATCACAAGTTTGAACACGACTTAGTGAACATCTTCGTGAAGACTTTGAACTTGCCGTTACCATAGGTTTTCAAGACTACATGGAAGTTTAATGAGAATAAGAGTCCACAAGGTTGCAGATGTCGTTCCTCTTCGGAGGGCAGGCATCTATGCGCCACGTCGCATGACTTTGCGGAAGCGCAGCGAAAGATTCTGAGGAGCTGCATATCAGCCAATGTCGGCTGATAAATATTCAGCAGTGGAGAGAGTACTCAAGCTGCACCGGAGAGAGTGCGCTCGTCCGTTGGTGCTCTTGCGCATGACCAAAAGCAAAAACGAATAAATAAATTGATCTCGCCTTCACTATCTTAAAGGAGACAAAAACGAGGCGTCGTAAAGAACCGCGCGTGTAAGCAGGCGCCAAGCGTCGGCACTTGTACTTGCCCTACATCGGCCCGCCTCCGCAAATTCGCCTGCATCCACGCACCCGGAAGTTTGGATGATGCGTGCCTGATGGCACAGCAGTTGTTACTGTGTCCTTGGGATGATGCATAAAGAGAACAAAAGAGCATCTCTGCATGCATGTGTAATGCGATCTGCAAGACTTAATGGTTGAGGGTTAAAGCGAGTTCATAAACAGCAATACCATGCCTGAGCTAAGACGAGGCCGAGTTGAGCCACTCAGTGACAAAAAAAAAAACCTTTTGCGTTTGGTGCTTTCGATGATACAAGTCTTTCTTTTTCATTAAACGTGGTTGAGGCTTTTCGCTCATGCATTTGATGTGTTGACTTTTCTGTGGGTCTCTAAGAAGCTAACCGTGAGCATTGTGTACTTTCTCTTAGGTTGGTATGTGTTGTAAAGCACAGGAGATGTCTCTTTTTGCTTTAAACCTATTTTATTTATTTTAATACATTTATGAAAGTGGCGAACAGATAAATAAAGTGGTACTCTTCAGAATGGATACAGTAAAACACTAAAATAGAAGACATGGAGGTGAAATATCGTTAACGCACCAAATAACGATGAAGATCTGCGCATGGCAGTACCGACGGAAAACGCCACGGTGCGCCACACTGTAAACAATCGTCCAGAATAGGCGTGGTCGCACTTACCGTTAGGTACCACATGTACATACTGCTCCCTTGCATGTACGTAGGCAGATGCATACCACATAACGGGGGCTTGTCCAGACTCGTAATTAAACGCTCAAACCTCCACTAAAAAGCCATGAACATCTATGAGCAATCAACTCAGGGGAACAGACACTTCGAACTGGTACACGCAAATCAGTACTTATGGCTTACGTATAGTAGGAAGACACACAAAAGACTAGATTTAGAAGCAATCCTGCATAGCAAGTAAAGAAATAAAAGCTCTGTAGGGTCGCCTTTTATCACATACACATGAAAAAGGCACTCGCTTGTGGTTGCCAGGCAGTATACCATGGATGTGAAATCCTTTTCTAATGATTTTGACCTTTCCGCTCTCTGCCCACTTGAAAGATATCCTCGGATCATAGTTGAATAAAGAATGAGATAATGAAGAATCATATAGTTCAATATATACCAGGTCATATTTTCAAATTCCCATAGATATGTGGCTGTTACTCTTGCGTAAAAAAAATATTTTTCAGACTCAGACGTAAAGGTGTCCTAACAAGGATAATCTGAGTTTGCGAACTTATTTGAACATCAAAGTACACATGTGTAAGCCCACATTTGAAGAGGCAGAAAAAGAAAGGAGAAACCCCTTAGACGCACGTCCGCTTAGCTACCCTGCTCTGGGGAGATGAATAATGAATAAAAGAAATGAAAGGAAAAAAATCGCTAACATACTAGATGGCACATATGTCGGTGTCCATCACACACTTACATGAAGAAATAAATTAGGCCGACTCTAGAAGCAGTAGCAAAGCATGCGTTGGGTGAAATGTGGTGAGAAAAATGTGAAAGTTTGTTTTACGTAGTTTTTTCGCGTCATTAATTATGGTTGAGGCTCTTAGATGTCGATGTTAAACAAATACTTGAAACGTAGGTCCTAATTGCACCCACGAAACTTTCGTGGAGCAAGAAACAAAACTTCTCAAACTTTGTTTGCACAGTACGCTCTCATCCTATTTAGACTGAACTTCATACAAGTTTTAAAGTATTCAGGCTTTTTATTGTTCTGCCGATTCGGTATGAATAGAAGCTAAACTACATAAAGGGTTCTTTTATCAGGCCATTTATTGTTTTCTTGCCTTGAAGGTGTTGGTTGATTCAACAGTAGGGCGTGTTATCGGTTTCTGTGAAGGATTGTGACAAGATTGTTAGCGAAAGAAAGGGGTCTGACCATGTCTCAAAGGCGGCTTGCGAGGAATTCCCAAAATGCAGCTCGTTGCACACACAGGTCAATGGGCGTCGATATGTGCTCACTTGTAAGGAAAGCAGATGTTTACCTGGTCTATGCGCATGACCACAGTACTTTATTTTGTTTTACTTGCTTTTCTCTGGCCTCCTTCACCTAGGGCCTTTCTACCCTCACTCACATTCCTCTCCAGGCAGTGGCATTTGGGCACTCTTACACACACGAACAGGCTTCTCTACTGTAAGAGTTAAGCTCTTCTTTGTGAAGACTTTCATGTCCGGGGACCGCCGTAAATCGTATAATGCAGCGAGGTTTAGCGACAGCAGTGGGTAGATACCTTTTACGGATATGTACCACTCCCTCTATTCCATAATCCCACCACTTCTCCTCCCACTTGAGCCGCCCACATCATTCAACCCCACTGTACGCCACTAGCCTCGCTGTCTCATCAACTTCCGTCAAGAGGAGCTGGCTAAGTTTTTTTCATTATAAAGCTTTCTGTCTTTCTTCTTGCCTACAGTTCATGAACTGTGTAAATTAATAGCGTGTATTTATTTCAGCTTAAGGAGACCGACAACTACCAGAACATGAAATGAGATGACTGCACGGATCGAAATATTGTCCCTTCTAGTGTCTCAAACCAACCCTTTCTTTTTTCGCGTGAGAAGGAGATTTTCATTTTCATTTATTCATTGAAAATCGCGAAAAATGGTCCGTGGCGTCTCCTCCTTTCTTTCTTTCTTTCTTTCTTTCTTTCTTTCTTTCTTTCTTTCTTTCTTTCTTTCTTTCTTTCTTTCTTTCTTTCTTTCTTTCTTTCTTTCTTTCTTCCTTCCTTCCTTCCTTCCTTCCTTTCTTCCTTCCTTCCTTCCTTTCTTCCTACCTTCATTCCTTCCTTTTCTTTCTTTCTTTCTTCCCTTCTTTCTGCCTTCTTTCCTTCCTTACATATGGCATAGTGGGTACCCAGCAAGTGTAGTTGTAGCAGTTACCCAAACAGCGATAATAAAAGGCTCTGAAAGGCCGCTCTTCAGGTATTGCTGTGACTGTGCTGCGCGCTCCTCGCATGCCTGGCATTTTCTTGTATTGAAGTGGTCACGTACCTACGCACACTTATAATCCCTTCCATTAACACAAATACTCATCATCTCTGTGACCCCCCCCCCCTTTCCACTTCACCACCACATGAAGTAAAGTAACGCTATATACGTACTTACACAGCCCAGTTTTCTGCATATGCCATTGTTTCTTTGGATTTTGACAACCACGTGCATTGAGGCGTTGAGAGCATTTTGATACTAGCGAAATTTTCGCTTGTTTGAACGCATCCTGTGAGTGTGCCCTAATTCTTTCACGGTCAATTCATTTACCACAGTCTACGCATATATGTTTTCTCTTTGACATTTTTCTTCTCCATCGCACAGCTAACATTATCGCAGTTGTTAGACAAATTATTGAAATACCAAAATGACACGGCCTAGTTCCTTACCAGCTTCTGTATTAATAAGACACTAACATCGATTGCAGTGACTATCAATACACAATGAAGCAAAGAACCGCAAAGGGAAAGGCATTGGTTGTATACATTTAAAAGACAAAAAATAATGTCTCAAGTGCCTTGCCTTGCTTCATTTCCTGTTGAATTTCATTACGGCTGTGTTCAACAGGAAAAAAGCCCTTAATATGTTCTTAACATAGCTAGTACTGCTCTGACTCTACAGCAGCCTATAAGGGTAAAATAGAAAAAAAAAGACAGCTGGTTACGTACGACCTATGAGCCTGCACAAATAAAATCAAGATATACCACTATAATCAGTGCCCACGCTTAAGGTGGTGAAGTTTGCACACCTATTGAGTTGGTTTCACAAGGTGCCCGACTTTGCATAAAACAACACAGCTGTCAGGGACATTCGGATCTATTGCAGACGTGGGGCTTGTTATTGTAGGCACTATCAGGTGAAACGATGTTACCAAAACAAAGTATAGGTGATGCCCGAATACAAGAAATATTAGAGAAGACGAGCCATCTCTCGGAATTCTCGACTCTAGAAACATTTCCATCGCCGAGAGGGCGTGGCCAGAGAGCATGCGTGTATTCGGGCGTCTCGCTGCTCCGGACGTTTCCGATCTCTCAGTGAGATGGGTGGCATTTCCACATTACCCTAGCCACGGGCTCAGCCATCATTCTATTTTTTTTTTTATTTCTGCGGTGCCGAAAGCGAGAAGAGCTCGTGGCGACCGGCCTCCTATGTGCACCAGTGCATCTTCGCCAAAGCCCCGGAAGCTTTCATTTCTCCCCGTATCTTCGTAGACAAAGGCGCGAGGTGGCTGCGTTTCGGAGCGAGGTATTTGTCCCGAGCTGTCACAGCGGTGTAGAACGAGACGGCCACATACCCGATGTCCCTTTCAGGTACGCGGCAAAGAGGAGGCATGCGTGAGTGATGTAGTATCTAATGTACGCGCATACACTCGAATGTACGAGCCGGCCTTGCTACCTTTTCTTGATGTGCGCACGTCAGTTTCCACGTATAGAGGCCACGAGAGGTGCGTACAGCGGCCTTAGCTGCTTCTCGGGGTCCGCCTCGTCTGCGAAGAATGTCGCGCGAGAAAGGGCACGTGGCTGAGCCCGGAAACGTGCACTACAGCTCAGTGTTGTTTCCGCCGGAAAGCACATAATCGCAGTGATGCTTGCAAAATGGATTCCCCCATTCCTGAATGTATCGCATACAACCGGAAAACAGAAAAACGCAGAAGTGATCTGCTCTTGAACCTGTCTAGCAATATAGCTGGTACATCTACAACCGATGCGAGTGCTTCTCTATGGCTGGAAATAAGTTGGGGCTGCCACTGAAGATGATGGTATAAAAACATCTGGATAACGGAGGTGGAAACGAGTGGGCACGTTGCGATAATCCCAACCGCTCTATTGCAGTGGTTATGGAATTTATTGTTCTGCTGAGTACGGGATCACGGTTGTAATCCCTGCCATGACTGCTCCATTTTCACGAGTCGAATTGCAGTGGTGTTCAAACGCAATTTATTTGTGGCAATAAAGAATTCAAAGTAGTCCAGCCGAGCCCGCAGAATACATTGCAGCATCGCTTAGAATTCATTTGGTTTTTTTAGGAAATCAAATCGTATACTTTCTATAGATATTCATTGCGTAAGACGTTTTCTCTGTAAATTGAGATGTCAGGAACACGTCAGTAACCGGACACACACATGATAGGGTTGTTAGAACAACCTATTCAGAATAGCCGTGGTGAGTTCAGCCTTTCTCTTGGTGAACCCAGCGTTCGCTTCGATCAAAGACGTTTCCAAACTTGCCTTCACCGGTATAGCGTCCAAGATTTTTTTTTTGTTGTTGTTGTGGCATGACAGGAAAGTAGCGTCATTACGTAGCGCCAGCTGGCATATCTGGCGTCTCAACGCAGCGTTCCAGCATTATTACATTACAGATTATACCACCATCACAAGCGTACT
Source organism: Rhipicephalus microplus (assembly GCF_043290135.1). Classification (NCBI taxonomy): domain Eukaryota; kingdom Metazoa; phylum Arthropoda; class Arachnida; order Ixodida; family Ixodidae; genus Rhipicephalus; species Rhipicephalus microplus. The sequence continues at coordinate 13,259,163 of NC_134703.1, read as the reverse complement.
TGTACATCATGTGCACATAGCCTCGAAGAGTGCCGAGGAATGCACGTGGATTAAGTGCGTTAGCTTCGTCCGTAAATGCTTCACCGTGTACATAGTATGTATATTGAAATATAGGGGAAGCTGCATATACTGAAGTTGTCATTATGTTTTCATCACACGCGCTTATTCGAATGTTCTTAGAGCAGCTATGTTGTTTGATGGTGTCGAGAAAGTGCTTAAGAATGTTCACTTTAATGCGTGACACCAATTTCAGGGTGCCTCGAAAGCGTGGCACTGCATTTGTTTCGGTTAGGCAGCAGCAGTGGTTGTCACCTCGCGGCGTCTTCAATAAGGTGGGCAATGAAAGGGGTCGCCGCTTTCTAAAACTACCTGTTTGAATTCAAGACTTTGCAAGACAGAGCCTCGAAGATAATCATCAGGTAAGCTAAATTGAATTCTTATTAACTCTTGCTTTGTATAGTAGAACACTTTGAAGCAGACTTATTGAAGGGTAGTTTGGTAGACACTTGCTATAGTGAAAACCACAAGAAAGCTTCTGCTGCTAGACTGACTGAGCAAATGCAATGTCATTGTGTTCCCACATTCTCTTAGTTGATGATCCGAATATCTATCGAGTCGGCCAGTAGAAGAAAGAAAATTTTAAATTTACTGTTGAAACATTCTTGCGAGTATGTTGGAAAGCGTTAAGCAATTTCGAACCAGCTTGTTTTGCTCTAGCGAAGAAAGAAAAGAGACATATCATGGGCGTCGAATACATAAATACCTATTACTTGTCAATATCCATAAGTAAACCTATTCAATATGGTAGTAAATGTATTGAAAAAAAACATGAAGCTGAAATTTACAATTTCACTGAAAAAGATTGATGTGTCAAGCTTGGTCTTCTGTTCTACACACTGATATCCCTGTCACACGAGAACGTTTAATGTCATTTGCACTCAATGACATTTACATTTAATGAAATTAGTTGGCTGTCACACGGGGACGTCTAATTTCATTCAAAGAAAATGACTTCAGAAAACCAATGAGCTAGCCGAACTCATTCGAGTGAGTTTTCTTCGCAAAAATGTACTCTCGCCGGAAGAGAGCCGCGAGCAGATTACATATGGAAGGGTTAATAAATAATAACAAGTATTACTATGGCTTTATTTGCAAGTATTGTTTAAATTATTTGCATACAATTCTACTGAGCCGTTAGAAAAAAATTTGAATATTCTCGTTCACAGCGACATTCTCAAAAACGTCGCCGGCCATGTTGGCCATGTCAGCCATGTGCTCGGGGTGTTTACGCTCGCCCCTAGGCTGTCAGGTAGCCCCCAGCTGACTCGTAGAAGCCATGTCTCCCATGTCGTCAACGCAGGTGGATAACGGCACGCAGCTTGCGTCAAAAAAAAAAAGGGGGGGGGGGGGTCTGTTGGACAGAAGCTGAAACTTTCACTAAGATGAGATAATGGGAGGACTACTTAGGAGAGCTGAGACGTGCCAAATGCAACGCGAAGGCTTACGCTTCTTATGCGATCGGCGCGTGATGTTGCAGCGGCTTCCTCGCACTCTACCATGTCAGCCTTATTGAACGTTTGTCGCATGACCCCAAGAGTGATAGTGGCTCCAGTCTCGCCTCGACTTCGTATGAGCTATGACCTTTTCTTTGGATACCTAAAAAAACTGTAAAATAACCTTTCATCCTCAATTTCATCTATGTGGAAACATTTTTTATAACCTTTAGTATACATAATAAATTTATTGCACACGCTGCGACTGTTTTTTGTTCAGTCCCACCTTAGCGAAATTGAAATCGCCATCATTTACAAATAACATATCTTCCCGTGTAGCAGCACACGTCTCCTAACGTCATTCGATGTGTCGAATGTCATTAGACTCAAATGATATTTCTCGTGTGACAGGGGTATACGTTGCATTTGAAGGTCGATATACCCCCCCCCCCCCCCTTTCACACACACACACAAAGAAAAACGTTCAACTGCTAATATTGATGAAACGCGGAATCTGAAAAACCTCGTTTTAACCTCGAACTTGTCGATAATATTCATAGGTGAAGTGACCGATGTGGTGTTTCCAGGAAACTGTGATTCGTATAACTTACATAGAACCCTTTTTTTCTTGAGGGAAAGCAGTTACATGTAATAGAAATATTTTTATTGGTGAGTCATGTCACTTGCGCCTTGTTTGACAAAGCACGTTTTGTCTGTCTGGCAGGGTCAGTAACTGTAAATCAATAACTAGCAAAAATCAACGTCTATAAATAACAGGAGAAACGTACGGGCATAATTGCGTGCGAACATTTTGCAAGTAAGTGCATCATTCCTAGATACTGAATTTAGGACTCTGCTGAAGTGAAAGCGCCTCACGAATAACAGAAACAGACACCGTGTTTAACCGGACATGAGTCAAGCTCTATTTTGTTAACCTTCGTAAACGTTTCTTGTTAATTTAGGTGAATTAAATTATGAGTGGACTCAGTCACTTGAATCACCTAGCCTCGATACGTGCTTCTAGATGTGTCGTCTTCAAAATGCCTTGAAAACGAGAGTAGATAGGCGTATGTTCCAAGGCGGTTTTTCTTTTTGTAAGTGTTCGTAAATTGTTCAAGTACCACAATTCTTTCGTCTTCCTTTCAGGCCCAAACACGAACGGCATCTCACAAGATGGGGACAGCAGTTCGGCGCCAGGCGCTAATCAAGAATTTGACGCTGACGTGGTTCCTCTTGCCGCCAACGTGACGGGTCTCCTGAACCTCACGAGCCGAGAAGCGCCCATACAGTTCACGCTGCCGCTTCTAGGCTACGCCATGCCGCTGCTCCTAGTCGTCACTATTATCGCGAACACGCTTATTGTGGTTGTACTCTCACAGCGACACATGCGGACGCCCACCAACATAGTGCTTCTCGGAATGGCAATCTGCGACATGTTGACCTTGCTCGTCCCTTCCCCTTGGTACTTCTACATCTACTCATTGGGCAACTACGAGAGAATGATCACGCCAGCTTCGGCCTGCTACGCGTACAACAGCATGCACGAAGTGATTCCCAACTTCTTTCACACGTCGTCCATCTGGCTCACCTTGCTTCTGGCCGGTCAGCGTTACATCTACGTCTGTCGGCCAGCGCGTGCGAGGGACTGGTGCACGGTGCCGAACGTTACACGAGCCATGTGCTGGATCATGGCCTTGGCTTTTGCCCATCAGCTGCCCCGCTTCTTCGACAGAACTTTCGAGGATGTCCAGTTCCGGTGGAACGATGAGGTCTTGTGGGGCTGCAGCATGCGAACAGCGTCCTGGGTCAGGACAGTGTTCGCTGAGCACGCCTACTTTATCGCCTACTATGCTTTCAAGGTCATCTTTGTCAACACCGGTCCGTGCACTGCGCTAGTAGTGCTCAATCTGCTTCTGTTCAAGGCCCTCAAGCGCGCCCGGAACAAGCGATTGAGGCTTTTCCAAGAGCTTCGACGCAAGAGCGACTCCAAGAGACACAGGGATAGAAACTGCACCACGATGATGCTGATCATTGTTGTCACGGTGTTTCTTGTTGTCGAGATACCGCTCGTTGTGACAGTTCTTTTACACGTTCTTATAAACACCATTCGTGTTCGTACTGTATCCTACGAATCACTCAACATAGTCATCTTGTTTAGCAACTTTTTTATTATGCTTAGCTACCCCGTAAACTTCGCCATCTACTGCGGCATGAGCAGGCAGTTTAGAGAAACGTTCAAAGACCTTTTCCTCGTAGGATCTGTGATAAACAGACGCGAGAATTCTTCACGATACTCGATGATAAATGGCCCTCGTCCATCGGCCAATGAAACGTTGCTGTAGTAACATTTTATAGGTGAACGACCAAGTTGTCATGACAATGTGTGCAGTATCTTGCCAGAACTAAAAGCATTAGTGTGGTGATTGTGTATATGTTTGACTATGTCTTTTTCAGTGATGTAAACACTGGTCTGCAGTTAACCTCTGAGACAAAACACAACAGAAAAAGAGAGTAGTAGGATATTGTGCGTGACACTATATCGAAGTAATATACAGGAGGTTTCAAGAAATATGTACAATACTGTTTAAAAATCTCCAAAGGACGCTATTTGCTCGATGCCTTCACCGTTACTTTTTCTGTAGCGGCATACATCTTAAGAAGGTTGAAGACATCATTTGGAACGGTAATTAGAAAATTAAATAGTAACATTTTTATTTATTGGAGTTCGGCAGTGAATTCAAAAGGAAGAATTCAAGTTCTTGATGCGAAAAACCCATTGCCGTTATGCGATTACAGAAAAGCGCCCTCTAGTAATAACTACGAATTAATGAAATTCTTCTGAATTCTGCGGTGAAACCGAAACCAATGGGCCGAAGAGCGCAACAAAGAGGACAACTACAAGGACGTCACTGTTCAAAACAGCAGTCACAGTGGTGCAGTTCTTCCCCGTTCGATAACGTATGTGCGTCATGCATGCTGCAATCGCGAGCCCATACCCACACAACAAAGTTGGTTGATGTTGATATAACAACGTTTCCTCATTACAGTTGCGTACTTTTGTGTTTCGGTTTTGGTTTCGCCGCAAACCTAGACAGAATTTTACTAATTCGCAGTTATTACTATAGGCCGCTTTTCCAAAATATCAAAGCGGCAACTGGTTTTTCACATGAAGGACTTCAGTTCTCCCGTATGGCTTATCTCCCTAACTCCAATAGTTAAACTGTAATTATTTTAACTTCCCTAATTACTGTTCCAAGTAACATCTTCCACCCTCTTAAGATGCCTGTTACTAGATAAAAAGCAACAGTGAAACAGCCAGCGAATAGCGCCTTTTTCTGATTTTTAAGAACATTGTACACGTTTTTATTTAAACACCCTGTATTACAGGTACCGTACAATGCCAGACGGCGCACATTCATATTTGGCACAAAATCATGAGGTAGTGTAACTTCTGAAGCCATGGCTATAAACAAAACCCATTTTTCGCATCATCGCAATTATACACTTTTTCTAGAATACACGTGTTTTTGCAAAGCGCATAGAGCAGAACGGTAAGGTTTAATGAGTGGGTGACCAAATCAGTCATGAAAACACTTACCCTTTTCACAATTTGAAGACGCGAATGATCGATAGTACTGTTCAGCGGGTGATAGCACGTGTAAACACGTACCGTTGTGGCACAGAGAAGTATCCTCATCACCGGGCGCGCGATTTAAGTGCAAAGGTCATCCTTCCTGACTGATCCTACCTTGCTGTCGGTCACATTAGGTAGGTTGATATCCCTGCTAGTGACTGACGGTAAGTTTTAAAAGGCTGCTTACGGACTTTGTGGTTGACTAACGCATTTGTGCTCTGCACAGAGTCCGTTTCTTATGTATTGGGACAAGAACCAACGACGTTCATAAAACCGAAGTTCTTCGCGTCTTTTCCAAAGTGATTGTGCACTCTTGTGAGATACGTTTTTCGTCATGACTCGCCATGGAGGCTAAAGCTGCTGCGAACGAGGAGGAGGATTCTATCCACAGCCGTGCCAACCACACTCATATGAGCGTCTTCTAATCCTGATACATCGAGTACGATGTTTTTACTGCAAATTATTTTACTAGGGAAAGTTCTAAGTCTATTAAAATATGTTTCATTCTGCAGAATCTCTGCAGACTTTGTTGCATGGAGACGCAGGGTTACTATATGGGCCCGTAAGACTTTTCCTAGTCCACTGTGTAAACGCCAGGTTCTACAGAGGTATTTTTACGGAAGCTTTTCACTACAATGACACAATGATTGACTTTAAGCTCTATTAGGTACAAAGTCTTTAGTTTCTTCCACATTTGGAAAATTCCGGCAACCAACAACTGACCCAAATCACTCAGTTTCTGAAAAGAAGTGTGAAAACACAATAGAAGCTGGTAAATTATCTTACTTCAAGACGGCTGTTTCAGGTGCCATACGGGCAGTTTTGAAGGCTATTATGCAGCTTGACATTGTTAGAGCAAATGTGACAGAAAATAAAATGACAGTAACAACTAACAAAGGCAATATTTCAACAAGACTAGCTCTATCTTTAACGCCATTGCCTGAATGGTATTAAAACGTGATGATGAGGTTGCAGCAAACAGCGTACTATTTGTGTAGTTTGATGAATTGTCAGTGTAAAAGGAAAAGTAAAACGTGCTGGGTTATTCCATTCAAAATGTCCCAGCCATTTTGGCAACCATCTCAAATATATTTAAAAAAGATTGTGCTGATTTACTACATTGAAAGCTGAAAAATGGCAGAATATTTCCAAAAAAAAATTTTTTTTGCTCACGTGGCTGTCTTCTGAACTTCCCGGAATATCGTTTGGGTGTTGTTTGTGGAAAAAAAACTATTTAAATTTACCGCTTCTTATTTTTTTCATACCGAGTTTGGTCTACATATCGAGTAAAGGCTTTTGCTTGAGATATATGCAGCTCAGTAATATTAGTGCAATCGTACTGGCACATACGCCTCCAAGAATTTAGCCAAAATGTGTTATGTTTGCATTTTTTATTGCAATACTGCTTTTTGTATGAACATCTGAGTATTAATTACTTGCTTCACAGAAAATATATTTTGAAAAAAAATAAAAAATCAATTTCGCAAAATTGTCATTTTCGTCTATATTGAGACGCTATTTGCACCATGTGGTCTCCTGATTAAAAATAACTTTATAATCAAAGCAAATAAACAGTTCTTCTTAAATGGAATATCTTATCATTAAATATTTTTGTTTTAAGGAAGAAGAAAATATTTGAACTTTCCCATTGGCGCCTATCTTCCCATTTGGTCGTACGACAGCTACCGCCTTGAAATTTTTCATTGCCGTCAGTGATAATGTTCAAATTTTTTGATTGTTTAAAACAAAAAAATTGTAATAATAAAATTTGTCCTATGAAAAGAACTGTCTATTTGCTTTTGCTTTTGCTTTAGAGGTGATTTTTAATTGGGCCAACACATGGTGCAAATTTCGTATGAATATAAACAAAAACGCCGACTTTGCGAAAATTGTGTTTTTTTTTCTTGTAAAGTTTAGCAGGTTGACAGGTTTGCAAATACTTTTGCCTCAAAACATATCTTTTTGAAGTCAGCATTTGCTGCTCAGATATTTATACAAAGTTCAGAATTGCAATAGAAAAAAACGCAAACAGAACACGATTTGGATAAATTCTTGGAGGTATAGGTGCCAGTAAAATTGCGGTAAATTTACTCAGCTTCAAACAACTTACACAAACACCTTTACTCAACATGTAGACCAAATTCGGTATACAAAAAAAGTGGTACTTATAAATAATTTTTTCTACAAACAACACCCAAACGACATTTCGGGGAGTGAATTCAGAAGGCAGCCACGTGACCAAACAATTTTTCTCTGAGAAAAATTCTATTGTCTCACTGTTTTCAATACAATAAATGAGCACAATTTTTCGCGAACACATTTGAGATGTTCGCCAGAATTACCGGGACGTTTGGCGTGAAATGACTGCTTTATTGTCAGGAATTCGCACGACGAGGAGCCGTGCTTTGTTGACTACAGCTTGATATTGCTGTTGGTTCTTATGGTGCACAATATCCAATCTTCGTCACGACCAAGGGCCGTCAGGTTGCTAAAGCGGATAGGCTCTCGGTAAATTATAAATTGCAATCTTCCACAGTGTTCTGCTCTATTAAAAAATTCTCAATGTGAAAGTAAGCTCCAGGGGAGGAGGACGTCAAAGCCCCAGGCTGGTTTTTACATGCCTCCACAGCTAACATATCCAGAAACTACTACAGAGCTTGATAACTTATAATAATTTTACACCGTTATTTAAATATGTAGTTATCGGTTGCATATATTAATGAAGTAGTGATAACCAAGAAAGAAAGAGTTCACGCCAGCCAGATTTTTTTTTCACTAAGTGACCGCTAACTGAGCTTGCGTGTAGATATGCACAAAATTTATTGCTGTTCACAAGCCATTGGTGCATTCTGAATGCCTATTGTAGCAAACTTCGTAAAAGAGGGAGGGAGGATAACTTTAATGAAAATGTCTGCAAAGTCGATCATACTGACTCCACGCAGAAAGTACGAGCTTTCATTGCGACGTGGCCTTTACCTCAGCCTCGTGCATTGTGCTCCTCGAGGTCTTGCTCTCTTGCTACCTCGGTGGGTCTGAGAGGGCCGTGGAAGTACAAAAATTCAAACAGGGCTTACAACGTGGTTTTCGAATTTCTTGAACATGCCCTACTGTCTTTCACTTCAGCGCGTAATACAAATGAACCAGACTTGGCACGTTCACATACGGATTGAATTGGTACAGATAATACTGTAATGCAATTCTCTTTGTCCACTAATAATCATAAAATTATGCCGTTCGTGTTTTTTCTAGTGACACTTTCCGGAGATTTAATGACTTTGGTTATTTTGTACATACAGATAAGCTTTCCAAGGGTTGGCATAGACATCTTTTTTATCTTTGAGCACAAGTATTGGAACAACACACAAAAGTTACTGCACTGTTCTTCATATTGTTTCGCTTGAAGGTGACCATAAAGGTTCAAAGGGGCCGTTATTTACGTAGTGAAGGCGAGCTTAGCAGCAGCCGGCTAGCTGAACATTCACCTCGTCCTCTACTTACTTTCTAAGCTAGAGGGGCAAGTACAATTAAAGGGGTTTTCATTCATATGCGCAACAATACATTGTACATGAACAATGTCTCATTCGCGAACACAGTTTCGCACACCATACCAGCTAGCCTAAGCCTACACTTCCACGCTTTGTTTTTTTTTATCAATAATGTAGTCTTTTCATCAGCGGGTAGATCGGCCTGGTATTATTACTTCAACTTATGCAAATCATTTTCTTCGTGCTTCCGCCACCTAAACCGCATATCGATACGTCCGAAAGGTGCTAAATAAAGTGAAACATTTCACAGAGCCTCTATAACTATAATCTAGAAACAAAAGGAAAGAAAAAAATAGAATGAAAGTGAGTTGCGAGTTCTCTGGTGGCAACACTTGCTCAGTCTCTTCGTGGCCATTCCCAGAGCTCAAACCTGAGTGATGAGACGAAGACATTATAATCAACATTTTAGGGATTCAAAGCACCCGAGAGAAAAATACCGTGAAAAACTAGGGGATTATTGACCATGGCTGAAAGTCAACACGTTTACTGCACCAAAACTATTATGAAGCATGAAAAAAAAAACAAAATCTTACAACACTACATCAGTCAGCCATTCTCATTACGAGTGTCGTTAACGTTGTAGCCTGACTCGCCTTTATGCATCGTCATTCCAATCATCCTAAACGGTGTAAAACTTTCTGCCTCTTATAGTGGAAAGAGCATTCGAGCGGCAACAAAGTACCTGCGAAATGTACAGTGTGTGTTGTGTTACCAAGCGAACATCGCTCACGACTCATCGTCTTTTGTGCTCGTAGTTTGGAGCGTCGTCACCCCTCTGTAAAGTGCTTCCCACTGCTAACAGTGTTGCCCTCTGACTGTCTTTCGGTTACGCGGAGACGAATGTCAGGCTTTAGCAACTATTTCTCAGCCTGAATGATTACAGTGCGAATAAGTAAACATCAAGTATTGTGCGAAGTTCGTAGTGTCTACATTCTACTGAATGTGCTTGCTGATGAATTCCCATGTATTTTATGACAATTTCATGTCTGCACGTCTGCCATTGAAAAAGTGAATGATGATGATGGAACTTGCTCGGAACTGATCGGGACAATCTGTAAATCCTCTTGACGACGTGCTTTTTGTAAGATGGCTTGTTAACAATCCAGCGCTTGAGGTGTGAGTCATAGGCGGCTGCTTCGGGCACGTCCCGATGGAGGCACTGCACAAGAGAAAACTCTCGTTGACGCACGGCGATGGTGTTCGCGCGGGACTGGTCGTTGCGGATGAATGTGATGGTGGTGAGGTTGTTGTCAAACCGCAAGTGGTCCTTAGAGCCGTGGCCAATTGAGTGGTCGAGGAAGTCGCGCTTGAAGCGCGCGTCGACGCGAACATCCTCAGGTAGAGGTCGCTTTCGGCACGTGCTTCCTGCACCCAATCCGATTTGAGGTTCTCTTGCTGCCGCTTGCGTGCCGCTTCTGCTTCGCTGGCTCTCATTGGGGATTCACCTGTCGAGAAACCGCTTTGCTTCGACTGCGCGAGCCGCTGCCACCGCCTTCAGGTCGATGCTGGTGCTGGCTTGCGACTGCTGTTGACGCGGCCGTCTTTCCTCTGTCTCGCCAGCTCTCACCGCGAGACCTTGCGGTTGGGCCTATCCTGCAGCCACGCTGCGAGCTCTCCGTTCCGCTGCCTTCGCTTACAAGATGTTCGGTGAGGAAGGAAGCGTGCCAAAAGCATTCGCGCTCACCTCGCGGACTATAGCGCACACGCATAAAAAGCTTGGCGGCCAAGCTCCTAAAATGATTACCGGTTGTATTCACTGGTCGCTCACTGTGCATATTTAAGGGTATTGCACTACACATCTAAAAAAAAAGTGCCACAAAAAATTTTTAAAAATAGCTAATTGGCTGCGCTATGGTATTCTAGTGATGCTTTCGGCTAACCCTACTCTGTTAACACACTACGTTCGTTCTCTAACAAAGGAACTAAGTAGCTGTTACTGCTCATAGTGTAGAATTCATATGTAGTATTTCTTTACAGTCACAGTACTTTCTGTTATTCTTGTTACATCTGTAAACGGTCATGAACTTAAATGAGGGTAACGATAAACTGTACATTTTGTGGTTGTCATGTAACGTATGAATAATTTTATGGCTCTGCCAATTTTACACACTGCAGAGAACCTATGTAAATACACCTTTAGATGTTTTTGATGCTTGTTTTTTTTAAATGATGTGCTGTTGTAGTTACTTACTCCTGCGACTCAACGACGCATCTGTAGTAATATCAAGCTTGGGCTCTTGGTGATTTTTCGAAAAGTAACAGAAAGAGCTGTCTCAGGCATAACCACCATTTAACTGCGGCGTCAGAACGTGCTTGTTTTTTATATCTGCTTTATCACGCTTCCAAAAAGGCCGTGCGTATTTGTGTGTGTGTGTGTGTGTGTGTGTGTGTGTGTGTGTGTGTGTGTGTGTGTGTGTGTGTGTGTGTGTGTGTGTGCTTGTGCGTGTGCCGATAGGCAAGCTTGTTGCCAATGAATATATTATACGTTTGGCTGAGAATGACTCCTGAAATCCCACTGCACTCTCTTATACAGCTGAACGGCTGCACAAGCTTGCTGCATAAATAGCTGTACATACGATTTTTGCACAGGTTATGTTCTCTCACATTGCCATCAGCACGCCAGCACCATAAACTGTACTCCGTTTATTTGCTTTAAGCTCTTCAGTTCCTCTCAAATGTATTATTGTGTCGTAGGCAGACCTAAAATGAGGAAAAATTTTGTTATATAACGGTAAGGGAGGGCGTTGCGCAGTACATTGCACTAAATACCTAGACTGAGAAAAGTGAAACGTCTGTTGCAAATCAAAGAAGGATAGCTGAAGTTACAAAAAAAGAGGATGCATCATTTTCTGCATTTATCTTTTTGTGATGTATTTCTCGATCAATCAGCGTATGTCAATGCTTAAAGTCTCTCCGGTATGATCTGTGCTGTTCCAATCTTTCATAAAGTTATGTTTTCATAGATTTCGTTGTTGCAGGTTGAAGAATAGTTCTCGGATAAAAAATAAGGTCCTAGGCTAAGTATTTTCTAAACATGTTATTTGCACACGGCGCAATATACGAAGTGCTCATCAACGCTGAAGTAAAGTAGCCATTGGAACATTGCTCTTGAGCTCTTGCGGGAACTGTTCGTTCAATTGAATTCAAGGAGCACCGTATATACTGGTATTCGTATGGCTGGTTGAGAGAGGCAGAGTGTATGCTACTACGCGTGGAACATAGTAAAGAACTATCATCATTTGAATACTTCTTGGTCAGATAAAGCGTATTCTTGCGGAAAAAATATATTTAGAAAGTAAGAAATTGCAAATATTCTGTTCTAGCTCACTTTAAAACAATGGTAAGGTATTCCGCTTTTGCATATATGTAGACATGTAGATCCAACGTTGTTGTCGATCGAGCAACCAACACGTTACATGCAGTAATACTTAGCGTATCAGAAAGAAGTACTGAATAACAATTTTAGAAGCAACGCAACGTACGCGGTTTTTCTCGCTTGATAATGTGATCATTGCAAAAGATATAATAGGCGAGTGGAAACATACTTACCAACCGATAATATCGGGTGGTATCATAATCTTGGTTGTGTCATGGTATGACTATGACCTCTAATGTTCAAATTCTCGCCACAGTGCTACACCTAATAGACAACTACGATGATGACGAGAAAATGCAGGTAAATTTAAAATCTATAGCGGCTTCTGAACGAATAATGACAAAATTAGATTTATAATTCCCCACACGAATCAAATGTGGCGTTTCAGCAGAAGCATCTGTCAGAAAGTCTGTGAGGCACAACTTTGATGTGCAAGTTTAGCGCTTACACTATATATTTTTTAAAAAGGTTGAGGGAACGTTTCCAAAAGTAAAGCTCGCACCGCAATGGCTTCTATTGTAGAAAAGTTGTGCTCCTACAGGTTCGCAAATTGCAAGCGTGACTTTTTTCTGCCATGCGACCCCAGCGTGCAACTAAATTTTATGTCATAATAAATTCAAACGTATGTATCAGAAATACGTGAAAGTGTCACGTTCGAGCCGTTCATAAGTTTAATTATATTTCATTTTCAGAACCCTGACGCCAATATATTGTTCTTGAGTTGAAAATATCCTAAGTTTTATTTGTGATACAACAGTAATAGCAACTTCTATCACCCTTTCTCAGCATTTACTTCTTAACGTGCTCAACCTTCGGAAATTGAGTGTGGTCCATGTTTCTAGAAAAATACTTTTGTTTATTTATAGTTAGGCACGACTCGTTATGATAGAACTTTGTTCTAGTCTTTGTTTTACATTTAACAAAGCAATCCAAAATTAAACATACAAAACATCGTTGCTATGCTTGTTTGTACAGAAACCACCAGGTACCCACATCGCACAGCAACCCACGTGCGTTCATTAGCGGATTTTGTACTCGTAGATTACATGTACATTTACTGCACCCGTGTTTCTTGCGATTCACATGCTTGGCGTAATGCACAAAGAAGCAACGTACACCGGAGCAATGAAAAACAGTGGAGACACGCAACAACATACCTGCAATGATGCAGTCTATCCTTTGAGTCCAAGTCGCCATTTCTAACAGCACTAACCCAACGAGAGAGCTTAAATTAGCCCCATACGCAAAGGTGCCACGTAAAACACCGTCTGCCTAATTCGCAAGCGCACTTCTCTAAATGACACATTCACTCAACTACCGCATGTGCTCGTGCATAGCCAGCATGCATATATAACACGCACCGCCAGGGAGAAACCACCGGAAAATTTACAGTAAATGAATTTGTTGAGGCTTTATGCCCCAAAACAACCAAGGGATTACCAGGGATTAGGGGAATCCGGAAATTTCTACAACCCGGTGCTCCTTAACGTGCGACTACAAGAAAGTGCATGGGCCTTTTAGAGGCCTGAAGTGCATGGACATCTAGCAATCTATAGGTACATGAGCGTTTAGCTTCTAAATGCCGCTACCGCAGCTGGTATTCAAACCCACGACCTTCGAGATGACTTTCTAACACCATAAACATTATATTGCAACAGCGGGTGCCGATAACTTAAAAAAAAGTGCCCCATGTATTCTTATAGAGTACAGGTTTTCGCATTAGCGGCAATTATCGCCGCGAAGCCAACTTGCACGCCGAAATTCGTGCATATTTTTGTCGTTCCGAGATTAGCTCAGTATATTGTGCTTTGTGCAGCATATACGGAAAAAGATACGATAAAGGCTGTACTAAGGTTGTTAGTTGAAAGATAATTGAGAGTGAAATGCGTGTGTTGTCACATGAAATCAGCTACATCTGCATCTAAATTAATCTCGTAACGTTCCACACCTTGCGCACTTACAGGCCACGCGCACTTAGAGCCTGGCAAACTATCATGACCAAAACAATGAGGCCGAATTCACGTGCAGTAACAATTTCATTTTGCACTTTTTTCTGCTACTTTTCTCGCGTTTTTGATCACTACCGAAACAATTAAAAGCTTGGTTTAAAAAAAACACACGAAGAAATTTTTCCTGAGATGCATTGCATTTTTCCCTTTGTAGAAGCGAAAAAGCGAAGCGCTTCTCAAGAGATTGTGCTGGATTTCCTGGGAAAGCTACACTGCTTTCCAAAAATGTAACTTGGCTGATATCCATGTCCTGCTCAAAATTCAGCCACTATTATTTAATTCATAAATGCCCTTTTCTTTTTGGACCGCTTTCACTAACATATTCAGTGCATATGGTAATTGGCTATAATTTTGCTTAACAAAGTAAAGCGAAACAGCTTTATGGTTATATGGAGAGATGCTTGGCAGCAAGCATGCTTACATTGTGGCTAGCTCCTACTCTTGTATCCTAGTACACTTGAAGAGCAAAAATTTAAAATTAAATTTGACTTCAAGTGACGATTTTACTTAACAGGAACTTCTAGCCATGTAAAAAAAAAAGAATTCCCATGTAAACTTTGCATGGTGAGAAACGCACCACTCAGGATACAGTTCGATTAACTACACATGTATAGACATATTGCCACGTGACGTTTTGTGTTGGTCGCTGCAGAAGGGCTATCATTTGTCGTATTTGTTATTTTTGTTACACACGTACACCATCTCACATAAATTACCTTTTTCTATGCTGACCTTGCCTGAATGTCATGTATGTCTGCTTAATTTTGCGTGTCACTCACAGAATTTTAGTTGTATGGTCGGCAGCTCAAGTTGCTCGTGAAGTTTTATTCTTGTTAAAATATTTGTAAAAGAGAAACGTCTCTAAAAAAATAGACTTCGCCCGAAGGAACTTTACTGATAAAGTGCATTATTATTTAGTCAATAAATAATTAATTAAATAATTCATCTCTGTAGTCATTGCGCTTTATGCTTTGTACATGTAAAGTACTCTGTGAACTCTGGTAGTGGTTATAAAAGAAAATGTTTTCTTCTTCATATATCTACTTATTACCGCTGCATCAAACCTACTTACCGTTCAAGCAAGAAAATAGTATCTAAGCAGATATCCTTAGTGCACATTAATGTCCCTTGAAAAGTTGGGAGTGTTAATATTTTGGGGGTTTATCGTCCCATAACCACCATATAAATATGAGGGACGTTGAAGTGGTGGGCTACTGAAAAATTTGACCACCAAGGGTTGCTTATTGTGCACTCAGTTCTAACTCCAATCGAAAATGCGGCCGCTGCGACCAACGGGTGAGCAGTTAGGCATCACGAACAATTGGCCAATGTGACGGGTTAAACAGAGAGCACTGAGCGGATGTAGTAAACATCTCACTAATAAGCACAATGCGAAAGCCTTGTTTCTTGTGCTTGGTTTGTTTGAGCGTTCGCTCATAAGTCCACATTTCGCCTGCGAATTATGGTGTTTCCTGTACACTCGGCAGCTTATTGCACATTCAATAATTTCTGACGAAATTGAAAGAACTAGACTGTGAGCCTATACACCTGCATTTTATGTTGTGATCTGAACGCCAGATAATAGAGAAAACAGTGTGCCAATTAGAAAGGTCACTACTTATTCTGCAGTTCACGAATGATCACTCTGTTTTGTTCGTTTCTTTTTATTAGAAGAAAAAACATTGTATTTTCCTGTACAGCGATTCACTAAGGCTGTGACAATAAAAATATTTTCTTTACTCCATGAATGTTGTGCTTTGCACTTATTCTATGCGAGTTCGTTTTCCTTAATTTCACATTTTTGTATATATTGGCTTATTAAGGCTTCTTTGAAATAAATTGTCTATCCGCGAAACTAGAAGATAGCTACTCTATTCTCTCAAAAGTATCCGCTTGACTTCTTTGCCTGAAGGCTCGCTACCACGCAGCGTTGGAACATCACAGGAAAAATTTACATATTACAGAAGCTGACTGCTATGCTTGAACTGAATGCGAATTTGAATATCTAGTCTACTACATAAAATATTTTTGTTAGTACCAAGTAATATGAGAAGGCATACATATACACATAAAAATTACAACAAAATAGCAAGAGGGAGCGAGCCTGACAACTGCCTTAACAGGAGCATGGCGCCTGTCGATTGAAATAATGAAAATAATTAGAAATAAAACTTGACGGTAGAAAAGAAGTAAAGAATAAAGAAATCACTCCATGCGACTGCTATCGACAGTAAACAATCCAATCCAGAAAAAAAAGAGAGGCAGTTTACACTAGTCTACAGAAAGCTGGGTAACAGAAGAGCTGGTGGGCACGTTTAAGCTACTGCTGTTAACCATTTGCTGGGCTGTCAAGAATTGTTGGGCGGTAATTGCAGCACGTGTTAGTTTATGATAATAATTTTCTACCTTCGACTGACGGCCACCTTCCACCTTAGGAGCTGTGCTGTATCATTTCCTATTGTGCGGATGTGCCACAAAAACTAGGCTAATTTCAGTACACGCCACATTGGTGCACTAAACTTTCACAGGGGAATACATGGATGGCAAAGAAGGATTAAAATTTATCTACAGACGTAAGCGATAATAGAGAGACGCTTGACTGAGCCATTGGGAACCCCGAGACCACACGCTTCAGATTCTCTTGTTAATGGTCTGTACTGAATTATTTGGTGTTGATTTGGTACATGTCAGTTAATAATGATAGCAATTTTCGGTCTATGACACATGGCCAACGTGAACCCTAGCAGCTCTGCTGTAAAAAAAAAATATACCACGGACACGAGGCCATTGCAGAAGTATACACAGTGCTAAGTCAATGTGTTAAGTTATGCTAATAATCTTTCACTTTATTACTAAGCGATGGAGACATGTTTGTTTATGTAGGAGAAGATAACTAACATAATTGTTCCCAAGCAATGATGACAAGGATTACGTCGAGTTTGCAACAATGGTTCCACTGCAGGTCACGGCGTAAACATCAGTCGCCATGTTGTACTCATAGCAGCCTACTTTTGTTCTTCAGATACTGATTGATTGATATGTGGGGTTTAAGTCTCTAAATCACCATATGACTATGAGAGACGCCGTAGTGGCAGGCTCCGGAAATTTTGACCACCTGGGCTTCTTTAACGTGCACCCAAATCTGAGCACACGGGCCTACATTGTGTTCACTTCCATCAAAAATGCATCTGCTGCAGATGAGATTCAATCCCGCGACCTGCGTGTCAGTATTCGAGTACCGCGGTGGGGAATTCATCTCCTATGAACGACTAGGTTTACTAATAATATCACCATCACGAAAAGAGTTCAACAGATCCCAGGTACAATTGGAAATTATATTACGTGAATATTGCGGAGCTAAGGAGCCTGCGGTGTAATTTTATTGAGCGAAACGTTACTAAATTACGCTAAAGATGCATTCAAAAGTTTTACGCACAGATATATGTAGTTGCTTACAGTTTCCAAGTGGTAACAATAGCAAACTTACTATTGCCAACAAAAGAATCGGTAAGGCGATATTTGGTGCTTGTGCTTGCGAAGATGGTAAATGGTACTTATCAGCAATTCACGTTTGCCCGGCAAGACGCCTGTATCATAGTTGTGTATGTGTAATGTTTATAAAATCAGATAGCTACCACAGCTGCCTGAGTTCGCGTGTCATTATCATTAAACCATGCATATAGTATTTTTACAAAGGAGTTTCGATACCTGGCGTGGCACTGTGGTAGAATACTTGCTTTCCACGCAGAGTGCTTGGGTTGAATGCACGCCGGGACTCTTATGTTTATTCAATGTATTCATCAGGTCAACGTTGCATATAGTTGTTTACTCTAAACACTCTCAAATTCAAATTGCCAATGTCTGTTCTCACGTTCCCGGGCTGACATAAAAGGGAATTTTCGAAAAGCGCACACATAACTTGCAGGCGCAGCGTAAGCGTTATTCACTCAAAAGGAGCTCACAATAGGTGAGCGTGCAACGCATGCACAACGCCAACGCAAAGCTTTGCGTACTTACGTCTTCGAAAACTTCCTGAACTTCCAGTCAACTACGACGAATACCTTCGTATCGGGGCCGGGGATATGCGGGAAGACAAGGAGGACAAGGGGGAAAAGGGGCACAATTTCCACCTGCATAAGAACCGGACAAGTATGGTGTATTTAGTTTAGTTAGAGGGAAGCAATTTTTTTTCGTTAGAAAATAAGTACATATGCGCCTATTTATCTGTCATTTATTCGTATTTATCGCCACATGTGTGTGGAGGACGGGGTTTTACGACTTATGTGACGGGATATGGACGTCATCGATCTCATGACGAGCTGGATATATTTGTCAAATTCTTTTAACCGCCCATACTGATTAGGTCCATTCAATGTTAAGGAGGTGACCACGAGAGCACACAGACGTAGGCGGCTGCATGCACAGACAGACAGACAGACAGACAGACAGACAGACAGACAGACAGACAGACAGACAGACAGACAGACAGACAGACAGACAGACAGACAGACAGACAGACAGACAGACAGACAGACAGACAGACAGATAGATAGATAGATAGATAGATAGATAGATAGATAGATAGATAGATAGATAGATAGATAGATAGATAGATAGATAGATAGATAGATAGATAGATAGGTAGGTAGGTAGGTAGGTAGGTAGGTAGGTAGGTAGGTAGGTAGGTAGGTAGGTAGGTAGGTGGGTAGGTAGTAGGTAGGTAGATAGGTAGGTAGGCGGGTAGATATATAGATAGATAGATAGATAGATAGATAGATAGATAGATAGATAGATAGATAGATAGATAGATAGATAGATAGATAGATAGATAGGTAGGTAGGTAGGTAGGTAGGTAGGTAGGTAGGTAGGTAGGTAGGTAGGTAGGTAGGTAGGTAGGTAGGTAGGTAGGTAGGTAGGTAGGCGGGTAGGTAGATAGATAGATAGATAGATAGATCGATAGATAGATAGATAGATAGATAGATAGATAGATAGATAGATAGATAGATAGATAGATAGATAGATAGATAGATAGATAGATAGATAGATAGATAGATATCAACAGTGCTTGCCGTACGTAAAGAAATGTTTCGCATTTATTAGGCTGACACCTTGGCGCTTTAACCACGGCCTCCGAGAGTACGCTATGGTGCGCTATCTCGAAAGCCATGCTTTACCTTCATATTCAGCAAATTGTTTTCTATCATAATCATCATCATCAGCCCGACTACGTCCACTGCACGACAAAGGCCTCTCCCATGTTGCGCCAGTTAACCCGGTCCTGTCCTTTTTTTTGCATGGTAGTAACCCATGTCTTCTCCATATAACTCTGACAATGACCCTTGCATTATTCAGAAGTGTTTTGTGTATGAATAACGCCTGTCAGGCTCCAGAGCCGTCTTTTAAATCCAACCGATCTCTGGTATTATGACATGCAAAGTATAGCTTCCCTGTGCAACGCAATCAGTCTCTGCAATCAAATCGTAAATCATTGAACATCTGCATAAGTACACATCGCTGTGCTTAAAGCCCATGAATCTCTTCATGTAGCAGCATGCGATAAAGGACTGTTACGGTGCAAATGCGTAAAATCTTGACGGCTTCGACACCGAGTGTCCGTCTTTGTTGACATCAAGGCAATTTTCTCAACATTTCTATTCCTACCGGCTTATTAAGTCAATAGGGTTACAGGCGGTTTCCGCAGCTAGTTTTCTAAGCAAAACGAGATGGCGCCACCGCACCGAAGCATCATGGCCTGCTCCTCGGCGGCGCGGCAGCGATGTGGCGTGTGGCGAAGGTTGCTCTGTAGCCTACGGCGAGAAACGGGCGGTGCAGACTATGCGGGTGCGGGTGAGTGTAGGAAAAAAAAGAGGTCTCGTTATATAAGCGACTCAGGTAAGAGAAGACGCTTCTTTCTGTATCCCGTATTGGGGACACGGCTAAGCGCTACAGTCTATAGTGGTTTGGCGAGCCCGGTGCGCTGCCAGGCGACGATATGAGAGTATATGAAACACCGGCGTGCACCGCACTGTCTGCAACGCCAACATCTAACCCTTTAACCACTGCGCCCGCTTTGCTGGCCTTCAACTAGGGAGCGGCGGCGGCGAATCGGCCGGCCGTCGGCAACGGTGAAAAAAAAAAAGGCCATTAGATCACATGTTCAAACGTGGCCGCACCCGTTCGCCGCTGCGGAAAACTGTTTTCATGCAGATGTGTACATCAATGTCTGCTTTTGTTCTTTTTTAACTTGCGCAGATATCATGGACACCAACCTGACGGAGGATTACAACTACACCAGCCTCATTCCGCTGGCCGAACAGATCCCAATGTTGGTGAATCTTACGAACCGAGGCCCACCGATCGAGTTTGCCTTGCCGCTGCTCGGATACGCCATGCCCGCACTCTTAGTGGTGACCATCATCGCCAACACATTCGTCGTGGTCGTCCTGGCACAGCGTCACATGCGTACACCCACCAACATTGTGCTGTTGGGAATGGCCGTCTGTGACATGATGACCCTCCTCATTCCATCACCGTGGTTCTTCTACATTTACACACTGGGAAACTACGCCAACGTTCTCGGTCCTTCTTCTACATGCTACGCCTACAACAGCATGAACGAGGTGATTCCGAATGCGTTTCACACGGCCTCTGTCTGGCTGACACTAGTTCTGGCTGGACAGCGCTACTTCTACGTCTGTCATCCTACCACAGCCGTCACTTGGTGCACCGTGCCGCGTGTACTGCGGACAGTGTGCTGGGTTGGCTTTATCGCGTTCGCGCACCAGCTGCCACGCTTTCTTGACACGGTGTTCATAGACGTGCGCTTCAAGTGGCAAGGCGAAGTGCACTACGGCTGCCAGATGCTGGTCGCCGAATGGGTCACCCAGATCTTCACCGCGAAGGCTTACTTCATTGCGTATTACGCCTTCAAGGTAATCTTCGTCAATATCGGGCCCTGCACCGTGCTCGTGGTGCTCAACATTCTGCTGTTCCGCGCCCTCAAGCGCGCTCAAGAGAAGCGTGCCAAGCTGCTCAAAGAAAACCGCAAGAGTGAGTGCAAGAAGCTGCGTGACAGCAATTGCACCACCATGATGCTCATTGTCGTGGTGACAGTGTTTCTGGCGGTGGAGATACCGCTCGCCGTGACCATCGTGCTGCACGTGCTGATAAACGCGTTCAAGGTACAGCTTGTCTCGTACTATGTTCTCAACATCACGCTGCTCTTCACCAACTTCTTCCTCATGCTGAGTTACCCGGTGAACTTTGCCATCTACTGTGGTATGAGCAAGCAGTTTCGGAAGACGTTCAAGGATCTCTTCATTATGGGCACGTTCGTCAACAAGACCCAGGGTTCGTCGCGTTACTCGCTGGTCAACGGACCCCGTACAGTGACGAATGAGACCATACTGTGAGATGAACGTCTGGTAATGTCTGACGTAACCAGAGAATGCCGCGAAAGGGATACGTTTTCGCGTGTCAGTGTGGAGGAGTGGATCTTGAACGCCGCACGTTTCTTTATGTTGCTTTGGTGAAAAGAAGCTTGGCCACTTCTGCTGCTCCTTTGAGGGCCGCGGTAACAGATGGGTGCTAACGATACAGTGCGCAGTCCAGCTTAATTATCGGTGTTTGAAGGTGTTCCATAACGCTGGCTGCAGATGGATGCGATACCAAAAGACGGCTTGAAATAGTTTAGCTTCTCGTTCCAGATCACTACAAAAGGCATTACTACTTGTGACCGAACTCCTGTATTTCATGCCTCTCTTTCTTTACATTCCTCCTTACGATACCTTCAGCTCCATAACCTTCATAGCCAGGTTCACTTACAGGCATAAAATTGGCGAACCTTTCCCCCCAAAAGCTGAAAAATTGTATTGCAAATAACGGAAACAGAGTGTAGGGGACGCAAAGATTTTTTCATTGGGGACTCAAGCACTAGTTCAATAGAGGACGTTGTTCAATGTTTGCGCGACCGAAGATATCACTTACCTCCCAGAAAAAAGCTAACAAGCGCTAATCAGGAAGCAAAATACTGATGTATGTTAATACTGAAAGGAAAAAAGCATCCTTATCAGCTTTCAAAACTACTCTGCACTTCTTGCGCCAAGAGGTATCATACAATTAAAAAAACTCCTCATCTATTAGAAGAACTAAACGTTGGGCGTGTAAGTATTCCATTGCGGGTGGTATTTTGTACAAAAAAAACGGAAAAAAAGAAAGAGAGCGCAGGTAGGTATAGACTGCGCTCTCTTTCTTCTTGTTCGTTTTTTTTTGCGCAAAATGCTATCTAGAATCATCTCTATTATCGACAAACTGGTTCAGTTAAATTTTGCCGTCACCTGCCCGTGTAGTCATCCAGTGCATATTGCCTATTGTACCAAAAACCTCTTAGCTAGTTATCGCTATTGTTTTCTTGCGGGAGAAATAGAGCAATATTTTTGAAGGAAAATTTTAGATTCCGAAGCCCAAGCTAGGGGGCGACTTGTTACTAGTGGGCACTATTGACAAGTGAACACATTTCTTGGTTGTTATGCTTTACATCATATCTTCAATGCAAATTTCTAAGAAAACCTCTTTTGAACTTTACGCTAGATTTGTCGTTGTGCTTATTCTTGTCACCCTGCACGAAACATCAGTTGAATCCTCCGTGATCAGCTGATGAGAAAGAGTATTGATAACTTTCAGCCAAACTGCAGTTTATGAGCTAGCTCAACACACCATTCATTTCTTTCCTTAGAGAGCCTTGAGCGCTGACGCCTATTGCTTTCTCTAGGAGCAAATAATCACACAGTTTAAAGATAAACTATTTTCTCGCGTTACTGCCCTACTCTGGGGAAAAAACAAAAAACAACACTATAGTTGAGTCAAGATAATTCACGAGCGAGAAAACGTGCTGGTTCTTCCACCGTCATGGTGATTTCATACCTTTCGACTACGTTTGCTGAAGCATGGTTATTTTCATATTGGCAGATTACATAGCGTTTTGTTTCGCTTGCCTCAAACACTTTAGGTGGAAAGTTTAAAGTGCTCGTAAACCACACGAAGTTTAAAGGCGCGACAGTATTGCCCTCGCTACCCTTCCTACAAGCACTACCTTATCCTCTTCTCTGATTTCTCCAGAAAAAAAAACGTAGAGTGTCTAAAATAGGCGATGAGCCACTCAGAATGTCGCGTTTCTTTACTACATGCTCATATATCTGCCTGCGTAGTCGCCAACGCGGAAAACGAAGTAAAATATGTTTACCGGGCATGATAATCATGCTGACAGGGCAGACAGCACACTCGACTGCATGGCCAAGCAGAGTAGGCGACAATTCAGAAGACGTACCTTTCGTATATCGACCGATGGAGAGCTTGTTTCATCCTGACGTCCTGAGAGTGAACAGCTGGCGCCATGAATTGTGCCACAAAGAGGGGGAACGTCGCGACAGAATAACATGCTTGTTTTTCGCATTTTAGGAGAAGTTCGGAGGCCCTTTAAGTAAAACCTATTCAGCCGTTCGACACAAAGTATAAGAAAACGTTCTAAAATTCGTGTCCTCATGTACATTCAAATCTAGGTGTGTAAATTTCGCCGCAAAATTGAACGTTCAAAAATGAAACTTTGATTATTTCATATTTATGGTATTGTGGTGAAACCAGAAAAATTATGTTATCGACAAACTAAATAAATGTGAGTGATGTATCTTTTCACAGATAATGCAGTTATGTTTGCGGTTTGAAAAACATGGTTAAAACGGCGCTTATAACGACAGTACCAAGGAAGAGTAGATACATCATCGGCATTCGTGAAGCGTGTACAGCACTTGCACGGAGAAAATTCAATATTCGGAACTAGATATTGCGGGCGCTTTCACGTCGAGTGAATTATGTTCCCGTGTGAACATTTTGTGTCACATCTAGGTAATTTTGATTGGACCACTTACACAAAATTGAGCATAACACATAATGTATGCATAGCAAAATAATGTCGTTATTCCGAGCAGTTGCTCCTAGTAGTCGTCACTATGTGCTGCTACCAGTACTAAGTAAAAAAATGATGTTGCACTTGAATCCGTGAGTATACTGCAGTGTTCCTTTGTTTCTTCATATAAAGGCCGATTTAACTATGCTTCATGAAATCAGTAAATAACTAATCAGTAAATAACTATCAGTTATAGTACCTTATCTCAACAAGTGTAAAATGCCTCTTCAGGGCAATATATCCCCTGCGCGTACGCTCAACTGTACATAGATAACTTGAGTATGGTTTATTATAAGCTGTACCTAGATGTTTTAGATACAAGGCGTCAACTTCTGTCCTAATTTCTGTCCCAATAAGATAGTATAATCGCTCAATGCATTCAAAACATCAGCTATTTTATAGTAGGCCAAATGATTTCTTTCTTTATTAGGCTCCTATGAGAACCATAAGCTCATCACTGAAGTCACACTTATTTATCTTTCGCAAGTTTTCAGGATGCAAGTGTGATATGTTTATCTTTTCTTCTTTGCTACAAGTCAATGTGATCAGTTATTCGTGTTGTTAGGGGGCATATATGCTTTGTGAATTCCGTGAAGTGGACGACAATGCAACACTGTTATTCTGAAATGGTACGCTTTCAGGGAAGTTGAAAATGTTACGAAACTTGATGTCAAACGACCAATTCACGTTATAAACATGTTACAATGAACATTTATTTCCCAGGCCTCAACTTCAATGTTATTTCAGCGAAAGAAAAAAAAGAAAACCTCACCCTTTCTTCTGCTTGAAATTTCAAATCATTTCGTGTAAATCACAACTGGAATTCAATTATGCAAATGTTTTGTACATTACAAACCTTATAAAATATTTTTCATGCTTCGACATTTCATGCTTATCCAATAAAGCAGATAGAAAGCTGTAGTGAAATTTACCCTCATAATCAAAAGCAGGTAACTGTTTAGTTTACATAAAGGAATTTATACCTAGAAACGGTTGCGGGTCAACTTCTTTCAATTTGCTGCTTCCAATGAATTCATGTTCGTCATAAAAAAACGTATGTTTCTTCAAGCTTTGTGTACAAAAAATAACGTGGTTTCGCTATCGGTGGAAACTCTTGACTGGTATCAATGGTTTTCGACAGCATGAGCAATTACAGTCATGCAAGTGTTTGAAATGATGTGCAAGGCAAATCAGGTGTTGGCTTCCAACGATCACCACCTCTTTTTTTTTCGTTGGTAGAATTATTACATCTGAATTTATTTTTTGATTCAAACCTGCGAGGTGTTTGCAACCTGCAATGATGCCCCAATGTTCATCACGACGCCATATTAGCTGTGTGCATCATGTCACTGTGCCCATACAGTGTTGTCGCCGTTGGTATTGTTTATGTGTCATAATAGAAAAATAAAACGCGAGAAATGTTGGCTTGTATCATAAAATGAGTGTATACCAAGACACTATTGTAAAATAAGAGTGACAAAAATCGAGCATTGTTTGTTGATTCCTAGCAACACTTTGGTCTGGACAAGTTTTATTTCAACAACCATTTCTGCAGGATTTGCTTGTAAATAAAAAAAAATGTGGCAAGCTAACAGTAACCTTGATATCCATGTCTGTCTTTTTTTAATTTGAACGTTTCGCTATCTCCTCTGTTTTGACCTATATAGTATCTGCATCCTGCAAGAAATCTACAGGGAATCAACTGCTACCATAGTGCTTCATAAAGGAAGCAGCAGAATACCAATCAAGAAGGGCGTAAGGCAGGGGGATAATCCCCCAATGCTATTTACCGCGTGCTTACAGGAGGTTTTCGGAGGCCTGGAATGGGAACAGGTAGGGATAAAAGGTTATGGAGAGTACCTTAGTAACCTGCGCTTCGCCGATGACATTCCATTCCTAAGTAACTCAGGGGACGAATTGCATCTCATTATTACGGAGTTAGACAAGGAGAGCAGAAACGTGGATCTTAAAATTAATCTGCAGAAAACGAAAGTAATGTACAACAACCTCGGAAAAGAGCAGCGCTTCGAGATAGGTAATAGTGCACTTCAAGTTGTTAAAGACTATGTCTACTTAGGGCAGGTAATAACCGCGTAGCCGAAACGCGAGATCGAAGTAACCAAAAGAACAAGAATGGGGTGGAGCACATTTTGCAAGCACTCTCAAATTATGACAGGTAGATTGCCACTATCCCTCAAGAGGAAGGTATATAAAATGCTGTATCTTGCTGGTACTTAGCTACGGAGCAGAAACCTGGAGACTTACAAAGAGGGTTCAGCTTAAATTGAGGACGACGCAGCACGCAATGGAAAGAAAAATGGTAGGTGTGACCTCAAGAGACCACAAGAGGGCAGAGTGGATTCGGAAACAAACGGGGGTTAAAGATATCATAGTTGAAATCAAGACGAGGAAATGGACATGGACAGGGCATGTATCGCGTAGACAGGATAACCGCTGGTCATTAAGGGTAACTAATTGGATTCCCAGAGAAGACAAGCGGGTTAGGGGGAGACAGAAGGTTAGGTGGGCAGATGAGATTAAGAAGTTTGTGTGTATAAATTGGTAGCAGAAAGCACAGGACTGAGTTAACTGGCGAAACACGGGAGATGTCTTTGTCCTGCAGTGGGCGTAGTCAGGATGATGGTGATGATGATGATGATGATGATTATGATGTGAGTGATCTGCATTAGAATACAGTATGCAATTCCTGCACATTCCGAAACAGGAGCTATCATATGCTCTCAACAACTCATCCCTAGTCAAAAGCAAACTACAGAATGAATTACTTCGAACAGGCGGTAGGCGCAACTTTAGTGCAAAGCCAGCGTGCAATTCACTGTGCGATGACGTGAATATAGTAGTAACATTGCCAGCGTGTTCCACCAGGATCTAAGTTTTATTATAGCTCGCTGATACATAGCAACAGAAACATTATGTTTATGCAACTGCTATAAAAGCGGAGTAAACACCGCACTCACTGCTCACATTAACGGGATATCACACCTGTACGGTATATGACTGGATATGAAATAGTTACTACTTTGTAATAAAATAATAACCAGTAAGGTAGCCTAAAATCGCAATGAACGGACCTTATCTCGCAGGGTCTTTTTGAACAGCAGTTTCATGACCTGGCATGGCTCTTTCATACAATACTGGACTACTACGGAGAATGATCGAGCCCTTCGGGATCGACATAAATACTTACATTCTTCGGTTCAAGACTGTCTATGCCAATTATTCTTGCTCTCGCATTTCAACTGCCGAGCCCCACCGCGGTGGTCTAGTGGCTAAGGCACTCGGCTGCTGACCCACAGGTCGCGGGATCGAATCCCGGCTTCGGCGGCTGCATTTCCGACGGAGGCAGAAATGTTGTAGGCCCGTGTGGTCAGATTTGGGCGCACGTTAAGGAACCCCAGGGGGTCGAAATTTCTGGAGCCCTTCACTTCGGTGTCTCTCATAATCATATGGTGGCTTTGGGACGTTAAACCCCACAAATCAATCAATCGATCACTTCAACTGCCCAAGTCTCATTTCGCAATTCATGGGTAAACTGTCAATCTCTTCTACGGATACCTGTATACCGCTGCACATGGTATGTGAGTATGAGCCACACGTATTTGGAAGAAAGGGTTCGATGGCTTAGGGGACATGATTCTCACGTTAAACATGTGTTAACAAGGCATTCATAGTTTTCAAAATTACCATTTCATATAAATTTTGTTCTGCATCACGTTATTGGGGCGTTCACAAGGGTACCGAAAGCCATGCGACTATCTAGCTAGCAAGGCTAGACAGTATTTTTACATTAGGGTATAACGAGAGTCTCTCAAGGATGCATTCGAGTATATGTGTCTCTGCATTGAGATAGAGTTGCGCATTGTATTTGCATCTCAGTAGTGAAATTCTTTCACGGTATGTCAATTATATCTCAATATATTGGGGGATACATGTTGGTCGTTGCTTTGTGTGTGTGTGGGGGGGGGGGGGGGAGGCAGTGAGCTGACATGTTTCCAGGATGAAGGGCAGATTGCTTTACTAAGCCGAGGAACGGCACGCCGTCAATCAGCGACACAGTAGGGGCGGCAGAAAGTTTCCCACACGCACTGAATGGGCCACGAGGTATAGTGCCTGAAATCGTGATGGCGAAATTGCGGAGGCACTGTCGTCATGCACTGTTCGTGAAAATAGCCTTCTCTGAAGACAGGTGCAGCACACTTGATGTTTTTTATCGGGTTGCAATCTGTTTGTCAACCACACTATCAAGTAGGTATGAAGTGAACAAAGCATTAAAAATTATTTCAAGAGAAAACGCTTTCGCTAAATGTAGCGATGCTGGCAGTGACGCTGGTAATATTGTGCCTAACGCTATATTTGTTTACGATTGCACCGTGCTCGACATGCAGTTGTTTAGTGACCTGTGTACGAAATGTTTTTGTGTTTCGTTGCCTCATGAGCACACATTTTGTCTTCTGTACACTGTGCTGTGTCATCAGCTCAGGACAATGGTGCAGCGCTGTCAGTCATTCCTCTCAAGGGCAAACGCAAACACGGCGACAACAACCACGCGCACGAATAAAATATCCCTGCTATAGTGAACCATATTCCCGGCTCTACTTACGAGGCATGGTGTAGAGGGCATCAAGGCGGAGAGTATAGCTGCGCTCTGGCATGTACAAACAATCATCATCAATGAGCAATGCAACAAAAGAACGTTTAACATTGCCAACATGTATTAGTGTTTTCACTGCGGCAATATTCTGCTCGAAATTTTTCTTCCATGTGGACTACTGAGGACGAGAGTACCCGTTCCGCTGCCAAGAGAGATCACCGAACTTACTTTGCGAAATTCTCCGTTTACCTTCGTTAGCGTAAAGGTGGCCGTGTGACACGGTCCGCATCGTCGTCGCAAGAACGACACAGTTGAACGGTGTTCGCGGGTGCCCGTGTGACAGGAGTATTAGCGCCGAACCTGTATGCAAACATGAAGAAACACGAGGAAGGCTTGGTGGGATGGTTAGTATAGTGCGCCATGAAAGGCTGGAGCGCTCGTGTAGACGGGGACGACGTAAGTATACATAAGATGTATCGCTTAACTGCAACTCTTACTTGATTTTTTGATGTAGCAGTATTATATGGACCCAACAAGGCACCGAAAGACGTCAGTAACCAAGGCTTCAATGACGTTTTTCTGCCACAGAAGTCACGTCGAAAAGATACGCATGATCAGAAGACAAAGAAAAAAAGATTCGTCATCGAGAGACGTACCCGCGACCACTTGTTCCGCGGCAACAGATGCCGGGTAACGTATCCACTGCGCCAAGGTAAGATTCATTGAACCCCTAAAGAAGTACGCCTTTTATACCTGGCACAGTCCTCTCAGTGTTCTTGGCAAAGTGTAGTAATGCATCACGACCTTTACAGCCGTGATCAGTTCTTTCAACGCGTCATTTCTAAACGTCTGTCTCATTCGACGCGTTTCTAATAGCAGTATTTTTGTTTTTGTCAACACGAAATGCACCTCCAGGTGACAAACTTACCCCAAGCGTTGGTACCACTCATAGCATCAGTCCATACAAAAAAAGGCAGATCCCCCGTAGAGTGGGAGTCAATGATATGCGAAACACAAATGAGACAGTGTGATAGGTCACATTAAAATTAGCACAACGTGAAGCGGCAGAGGCAAATTATGCCGTACATGGCTTTCATGTCATGGTCATCCTGTTTGGACGTCTCATTTACCTTTGTCACCTATTAACGTCCCCTGATACCAACTTTGGTATATATGAAGCTAGCGAAACGGCCACGAGCATGCTATCAGCGTAGCATGTAGTCATGTTTTACATCAAACTGATATTATCATTATCAGGTTTGGACGTGTCATTTACCTTCATCGTCTATTCACACTTCCCGTGATACCACATATGGTACATGTGGAGCTAGCGCAACGGCGGTGAGTGCGTCATAAAGGGCCCAATATACTCCGACGCTACGATGACACACGCGCAGGTTGGGAGGTTGGGCAAAGCGACGCCACGATGGCAAAAACTCGTGCACTCTATAGACGAGAGCACGCCTATCTCGCACCCAGGACTGTGGTGGGATCTGCTTTTTTTTGCTTTAAACGACCACGAAGGGGAAAATCTTAAAAGAGATAGCAATGCCCCCTCCGAGGTTTCCACGGCGTTTGAATAGGCATCGTGGGCACCCCACGGAAGTACTTTTTTCACTTCTCTTTAGTGTATCCCCACCCCCGACACTCAACGCCGTGGACTACAGCGGGAGCTGGACCACATAGCCGGAGAGGGACAATGGCACAGCAAGCAGCATTGCTGAAAACGAGGTGCAGGCATGCAAGTTTAGTGGTTGTCACTGCGAGTGCCTCCAGTGTGACTACAGTATTGGTTAACGAATGGATGAACACGACAACGCATGGACAGAGTGTTCCACAGACCACCGGCAAACTGTTTTTGTCGTTGTAGTGTAAAAATGACGATGTCAAAAGAAAAGACACTCCCAACGACAGTTAGCAGAATAAAATCGGTGTCCTGTCTTTCTAGTGTAACCATGTCTTCAGAGAACACGGCTGCTGCAGGTGCACTTTTCGCACTGTTTTTTCGTGTTTAGAGCGCAGCCCGTAGAAGCTTCCGCCTGCTGTGGGGGCACAAGGTGCGGCTTGATCGTTGGCATGACGGCAGCCATAAGCGTCGCCGGCCAGAAAAGCAATGTTCGCTCCACTAAAAAAAAAGTCACAACTTTGCCGCAAAGCCGAAATAATGAACATGATCGCAACAAATTGGAAGGTCACGCGCAGAATGGCAAGCACATCGAAACGTGCCCCATGTTTCGTCCCTCCACAAATGGATGGATGGAAGAACGTTTATCACAGAGAAAATAAATGAAATAAGGGTTAGAAACAGGTGGGTTGGGCTCCAGTGGCCTCAGCAGCCCGCCGCGTCTAGTTCATGCAGGAGCGCCACTTAGGCCTCCTTTCACGCAACGTACGAAACGTACTCACAGGTACAGATGAACGCGAATAAGGGTCTCAGTTGTTACTGCACTGTGTCTGAAAAGCACGCCCTTTTCACAAACGGAGGCTGTGGAACGATTGCAGTGACCCTTGTGCGCCCCATAACTACAACAAAATCGTTCCAGGTCAAGCCCAACGCCAGCAAAGACGTATGATCGTCACCACCGAAAGATAAGGGCACGGGAGAGATCGCCCACTCCTCTCCGCGGGCCAAAATACGCGTCAGAGATGAGAGCCGCCGCGCGCTCATTGCGCCATCTTGCTGATAATGCTGAAAACACGATAGTTTCTTCCCGAAATGCCCGGCAACAGCGGTAAGTAGTAGATATGAATAGTTTGCCGTTTGAACGTTCAAGGAGGCTCGGTGGCTTAGTGGTTAACGCCTCGCAGTAACGACGCGGAGGTCTTACGGTCGGTTCTGCGCGCCAGAGTCTCTTTTCCGGATTTCTTTCTATATTGCGTTTTCATTTACATAGATACGTATACATATATGGCGCATGACGCCGACGCCCACGTCGATGCCCACGCCGACGCCAGCGGCAAAATCCAGTCGAGAGTGTCCATATAATTGCTATCGCATTAGAAGAAGGCTAGCGCACCCTTCCCCGTATATACACACATACATATACATATATATACGGGAAAGGCGGTGGCGGCGGCGGCGGAAAAAAACCACCCAAAACTGTCCTTATAATTGCTATCGCAAAAGTAAAACAATAATGTGTCAGGAGTTTTCTGCCCCAAAACTACCATATGAATATGAGAGACGCCGTAGTGGAGGGCTCATGAAATTTCGACCACCTGATACTCTTTAACGGGCAGAGATTTCGCATAGCAGACGGGCCTCTACAATTCCACCTCCACCAAAATTCGACGGCCGCGGCCAGGGTCCATCCCGCGACCTTCGAGTCTGCAGCCGCGCACCATAGCCACTGATCCCCCATGGTGGATAGGATGACGAATACAAAGGACAGGTCATAGCAATAAAATCATATAATAACCGCGTGATTTACTCGCCATTGTTTTCATACCGCTGCGACTGCTTGATTAACTACACATATATTGGTATGGCGTGCAAAAGCATGAACATAAGTGACTGGTTCGGCTCACGGCCGATTAATTGAACGGACGCATATCGAAAGTTATGATGAGACATATCTCTTTGAGGAACGTAAATGACCGGTGGTAACCCTAAGACCCGCACTTACAAAACTTGTACGGCATAACTGTCTAATTTCCCCGCGTATGTGGTGCTCGTGGGTGGCTCGCTAGATTCATATTTAGAAAAACCAGTATCGCGTGACGCGACTGCATGAGTAATATAAATAGCAGCTGGTAACATGAATATTAAACCTATCATGTCCGTACGACATGATTTCAATTCTGTTCTCATGGTGCGCTTACGTCTATCACTGATTATACACCAAAATCGGTATTGTGTCTCGTATCATGGGCTCTCTGGACGGCTGAAAGCTTATCCTTCTTCTTCGTATGTCTAATGGCGGAGCGCCACAAGGCCACGTTGGCTTGGTGATGTAACGAGTGACATGGCCAGCTACTTGCCCAGAGCGGTGACTTAAGCTGGAAGGGTAAGTATTGGGGTAAACTTCATCAACGGGAGCAACCTTGTATATCAATTCGTTCGTAGCAGTGTAAGTGTGATTGGCAGGGCTCTGTGTAGTTTTCTGTGAGAAGGAGGGAACACCATCCTGCTTAGGTAAAACTACTGGGTAATCTCATCACATGTCATGGGCTGATATCTATTCTCGAACATCTAGGGATGGGAAAAACAACCCTGGGCGCGGGACGTCTTACATCGCGCATTGGAGGGGACCAGCTCGTTGAGGTTGGTGAGGCCGTTGTAAGCGCCAATCTTGACATATATCAAGCCACCTAATCAGTCATGATTGAACCATGTGTGTGCCATGTAAATCATAATGCAGAAGACTTACATGTTATGATAACCATGTTACCATCTGTCTTTTATGTTCGTCATGCAGTCGCGTCATGCAATACCGACCTTGGTGTATATTAAGCTACTTAAACGGTCATCGAAGCATCATGAGCATGGTACGTAAATCGTGATATACATGACACGCATTTTATGATTTTCATTATGCCAATCCAATCGTGTTGGTCATAGTCGCGTCACGTAATACCTTTGTGTATATCAACCTAGCGAAGGGTTACACGCGAACCATGAGCATGGCATGTGAACCCCACCTTGCATAATGCTCATGGCACGAGTTTATTATTTTTATGTTGCCACTTCTCTTGTGAAAACGTGTAAATCTGAGTTATTTTTTGTTAGATCCAATATTAATGAGAACAAAGAGAAAATACCACCAAGGGAAGTGTGGGAGATTTTATTAGAAAAACACTGCAAATGTGAAGAAATAAAAATAGACGAAAATAATTTGCCGCCAGCAATCTCTAAACCTGCGACCTTCGATTGACGAGTCCGATGCTTTACCATGGAGCTACGGTGGCCGCCACCTCTTCCTTCCACTCTATAGGGTATATATGTGCGTTTGAACATCCTTTTTTACTCTCTCTCTTGAGCATCAGTCAGAGCCTCCTGTTGAGCATCAGTCAGAGGCTCTGAGCATCAGTCAGAGCCTCCTGTTGCCATAAGGGTTAGCGTATAGTCCTTGCTTGTTTGGCGTCACGTAGCACGTGATCTTATTACGAGATGGCAGCACACCAATAATCCCTCACATACCACCTCAACCAGCTTTTGTATTCTTCATATCATTACGTCCCTGAATACAGACCTGGTTGTCTATGACAAACCATTTTCAAGCAATCCCAAAATCCCCGTCCATGGGCGCACAACGCACTATTGGAAAAGCGCCTAAATAGAAGCGATGGAACTCGCCGGCTGTTTTCTGTTTCTGCAACTCGTTGGCACCGTCGGAGCAGCAAACAAAAAAAAACGCATCACCGCTTCTTGACTATTATTAACATCTAAATACGATACATGCCTAAATGCACCTGCATGCATCTTTTCGCATGAAATCCAAAAGGAATGATACAGGCATTTTCAAGCACTATCGAGCGGATGTATACCGTATGTAGCAGTTAAACGGCATGCGAATCACCAGGTTCCAGTAGATGCACTCAAAACGTGCTATTGTGAGCAATATGTTAGCTGGAACTCCAAATTCATAATCATTCAACGGTTACTTGTACAGAGGCTGAATACATATTTGTCCGTGATGGGATGTAACCAAACGGCGGAGAGGTGTTGCAGTGTTAAGGTATAGAGATTAGTTGACAAATCATGAGCTGTAAAACAAGTCAGCACAAGCTAACGGTGTTTTAACAAAAATGGAGCGAAATTCATTAGCAAAGGTTCTTGCTCTGATAATTTGCAATTTCTTGGTACATGCTTTCAAGTTTCACTGCGGTTTTAAAGAAACCGGAGTGGAATTTAGCGTCGGTGCACTCAAATACTGTTAAAACGGGAAAGGTTACGCGATGCTACGCATAGCAACGAAAAAAGCTTGTGCGCGTAAGGCGAGCAGCAGTTTCCAGCCGCAAATTTGTCGCTTCAAAAAGGGGGTTATCCTGCCTATCGTTGCCTATGTTCGCAAAAAATAGTTAGTATGGCAAAGCAACATAAATACGGACGTCCTTCACCCGTTTATAATAATGAAGAAGCTAGAAGTATTGCAAATATTTCACATATGTATAAGAAGTCGCATGACCTGACGAATATAGAGAAGTGACGTGGAGGAAGATTGTGTTTCTCGCCACAAGTAACATTAGTCACATTTGTTTTGTAGCACGCAAAAGTTCGCAAAAATATGCAGTGGACAAACAACACTGTGTTATCAATTGATGTGTATACGATTTAAAGGTGAATTTCGCTTTTCGTTTTTTTTTTGTCCGCAAGTACGTCGGCCAGACTGATCAATGTATTAACAGGCCCTCCAGCTATAGCATGGAAATTTATTGAATGGAGCCCTCTCATCTCGCTTCTCTAAGTCAAGCATATAAACGTAATTCAATCTTCGAAAGCACAGTAACTTTCCACCATCAACTTATTCAGACAACGTGAGGAATTGCGCAGGCATATCAAGTCACAATTAACGCCACACTTGGTGGAAGTCAACCTTCGAAGTTGTTACAAGACGATTCGGGGCTCTTAATCGATCGTAAAGACGCGCCTTCATTGTTGGACTTTCTGTGCGCTGCACCCCCACTTTTATCGATGCGTTGTTTTTTTTTTTTTTCACGCGTAGAAGAAACTTTCAGTTGTGAGCGAGCGCTATGTGAGGCGTTTATTCTCTTCTTTGTTCTGCATTTTTTTATTTTTTTGCTCTTAGTGTAGTACGAACCTGTAGCTATAGTGCCAATGAAGGTTATAGTAGATGCTTATCGTTCATTACATATATGGTGCGAGTGACACACACGCTGTTGAGTATAAATGTTGGTCATTTTATGAAGTTATCTTTTCACCCACTTCTCTTTCTTCTCATTTACATTACAATTGGCGAAATAACTTCCCCTATACCTTCCTTGGTATTATGGTCTGTTAGATCTCATATATATATATATATATATATATATATATATATATATATATATATATATATATATATATATATATATATATATATATATATATATATGCTACTTACAAGTAGCCGTTAAACATTTGAACTTTTCATTGTACTTGTCCATGTTGTCAATGTATATCGGTTCCATATGCATTCACAAATCTAGGATAGCTCATGCGCTTCATAGGCAACTGAGTTGTCTCTTTTTTATTTTCTTTTTGCCATAAAGCACCTGTGCAAATAAAAAAAAAGAATAGGCTGAAGCTTCAGAGCTTCAAAACTGATCCTACAATGAAAGCGATGGAAATCATAGAAAAGCACCCGTGGCAGCTGAGCACCGAAATTCACGATGGAATTACACAGTTTCACCTTGCCAAATTCTCGGTGTCAAAGAAGTGCTAGAACGGCGCAAGTAGAAGGTGAAGCGTGAAGCCCATGTGCCTGTTGTGGCGGTGGCTGCGGCGCACACACCTTACCCGTTCGTAACGCTGGGGGGCTTCAAAATAGTATAAAAAAAGAACCGGCCACGAGTATGCTCGTGGCTGGTTCTGCACATTCACATTACACATTCACGTACATATTCAGCGCGGTAAGTAAGCGTCGCAATGCTATGCATGACATGTTGGTGATCGTTTTCGTGGCACCACCTATCGTTTACGTTTGTCCTGCACATATCTCGTCACGGCAATTTTGGTATACAGCCGTTTAATTAAGTGCACCAAGAAACTAGCGATGCGAGCAAACAGGGCCATTTTCGTGACGCAAAATTATCGAGAGTGGGTGGTGGTGACAAAAAAAATGACGTACTTTTACCGGTCTAATGATTAAGGTCCGACAGGCGTGGTCAAGTTGTCAGCTATAGAACCACCAAAGAAGCAGAAGCCAGTGAGCCCTGGAACAATACTTCCGACCATCTTATAGCCCTAAAGAGACCGTTAAGAACACCTAGGTAAATAATTGTTTTTTTAATGCGATTGAATTTCTAATTTGGGCCACGTCAGGCATCCGGTGGTGTCTGCGCGCTAACAGGTATTCTCTCCGCTCACTCCCTCCCCTATAGTAACAGCTGCGTGCGCGTGCGCTTATCGTCGCCCCTAGCAACTAGAGCAGGTGGTGCGAGCGGTGTAGGGGAGATTGAGTGGAGAGGAGGAGCGTGCTCTGGCGTGGGAGAGTGCTCACATCACGAGAGCTCAGCGAAGCTCCCGCGTGTATGCAGAGAGTGTGGGAGAGGGTAGGCACAGTGCTTCGCCGCTCCTTCTCTGGCCATTTTCTCTCTCTCCTCCTGTCGCCCACTCTCCCATCCGCTCGCTCGTACGTGTATATAAATCGAGTCAATCACATGTCTCACTCTCGACCGTTTGCTGGCTGATGAATGTGTAAATAAATCGTTACGGTACAAATCCTCGTCTCATCATTATTCACACCATTAAAATTACTACGCCGTCTTCTCTCGAAGCACGACATGCATTCGCAATTCTTATCGATCTCCTTCGGGGAGGTGGGGCGATTTTTCTTTTTCTGTTCATAGAATGTGGAAACGGATGAACGCGTCCTCAGTAAAAATGAGAAGCATTGTAACACTGAAGAAATTTCCTGAATGTCCGTCGTGTACAACCTGTCGCTGTGGCATCGACGTTTCTCCCTACTCCTTTGTGTAGTTCATAATTAGTCATCTCGCCTTTCTTGATGTTTATTTCCGTCAGAAACGTTAACTGGACATTGGACATCACCATACGTGACTAGGTAATGCGCCCCTATAGCGCGAGCACTCGAATTCAACGCAAGTTGTAGGCTCTTCATTTTCAAGTAAAGCGAAGGAACTCCGAATCGGTTCAGAGCACTCGCGCCCTTTACCTTGATGTTAGCTTCTCGTGCGTGAAAAGCTCAGTTAACAAACTGTCCTGGTACACCCTTGGGTTTGTGTGCGTGCCAATGAATGCTGCGACCAGACGCCGCATCCAGCTGGCCGAGAAAGATTACAGTTGGAGACACAGATGCGCCAGACGCCTCTAGAGGCCAGCGCTTCTTCGCACTTGGCCAGATTTGTCACATTAGTTTCCGGTTGGCTGGTAATGACCATAATGGTGTGTCCTGAAACGCTGCGAGTATCCGGCACTTCACTCCAGAAGGAGAGTCTCTGCTCGGATCGCACGGAACGAACGTGGCTGGCACTGCTGTTTTGGTATTTCGTTAAGTGTAAAGGAAACTAAGCGGTCAAGCTAAACCTGAAGTAAGTAAAATGTCAAACCCAAAAAAAACATAAACAATGTACCCGCTGGTGGCTGCATTGAGAGTACCAGACAGCAGCTTTTGCAACGACCGAAAGGACAGTGGTATTATAAGCGTTGGAAATATTTTACAGAGGCGTGTAAAGAGACTTACTGCGGGCGAGCTCTGCCGCACTCTGGTAAATAATCACGCTCAGTTCTCTGTAATATCATTCGCACGTGAAACATAAGAACCCTCTCTAGAATTAATTTAAGTGCACAGCTATTGAAACCAACATTGAATATTATGGAGAAAAAGACAGCGCTATACGTCACAGTGATGAACAGAACACGTTTTATGTGATAGATCACTGCGAAGTTTAGTAATAGATCTATCATTTTTTGGGCATTATTGCCCCTGAACTAAGATATTTTTATGAACAACGCTATAGTGAAGGCCTCCGCCGATTTCGACGGTATGTCGTTTCGTAAGGTGCACATTAATTTAGGTACACCAGCCTAAGCACACTAGCTGCATTTTCGATGGAGGCAAAAATGCTGCAGGCCCGTGTGCTCAGATTTGAGTGAACGTTAAAGAACCTCAGGTGGTCGAAATTTCCGGAGCCCTTCATTACGGCGTCTCTCATAATTATATGGTGGTTTTGGGGCGTTAAATCCCACATATCTATCTATATAACTGCACACACAGACATATGTTGAAGATGTTTCTATAGCCAGTTGTTCGTACTTGCACAATGAAGTCAAGTGGAACATGCGTATCGGCAACACCAGCAGCTGATATCAAGCGCTGGTGCTCGCGAAGATGCTGGCCCTGGACACTGCTAAATAAATCAACTTCAGCGCATGGCCCTTAACCACAATTGACGTTAACCTATCATGACGGATGTATCAAATGAGTACATATGTAATGTTCATAAAATTAGGTCGGCAGCACTGCAACCTATAGACGTTTTTCGAAGATTGGCGTCTATTTCAGAAGTGCTTCCGAGACTTGGCGTAGCTCTGTGGTAGAATGTTCGACTGCCACGCAGAATGCTTGGGTTCGATTCCTGCTGGGACTCTGAAATTAATTATTTGCATTCGTTGGAGGGTCAATGCTGCCTATGTCAGATTTTTATTAACACAGACATTTATTCCATGCCTTCATTGGGACGACGCTACCAATGTCGGGTATTCCTTAGCGCTCGCGCGTCAAAATTGCCCGTGCGTGTTCTCGTAGTTTCTGGGTAGAGGCTAAGTGTCAATCATTTGTGGCAGATACCCGCATACCAGCGGCACATACCCGCCCGTGGGTATTTATTTATTTGAGAATACCTCACGGGCCCCGTAAGAGGCATAGGGTGAGGGGGGGTATACAATACAATTCAATACATTATAAGGGAAGATTTCTACAGTGTACAATTACAGGGCAGTAGAATAAAATAACAAGTAGCAAAGAGATTAACAGATAACTATATGTGCAAAAAATTATTTACGCACGACATAGTAAGTGTTGCGTAGGAGTAGTATAATGCAAAGTACAGACACAATAAACGTTATAACAGCCACCATACAATTACGTCATTGTAAAAAAAAAACTAAGAAATCCATGACACTGGTACAAAGAGACAGACGCCATCAGTTTGAAAAGCGCCCTTACAATAGCTTATCAAAAACAAGTTTTACTATTAAAAAATCAAGGATACTAAGCTAAGTGTGTGGGAAAATGTTTGTGAATTGAAGACAAAAAGCGTCTTGGTCTCTAAGTGAAGCATTGTTGTCTCGTAAGCTGTTCCAGAGACGAATAGCGCGAGGTAGTGGGCAAAAATTGAATGATTGCGTCGCACCATATGCCGGCGTAGCTGAGAGTGTTGAGCAATCTTCGCGATGTATAGACTTGATGATTCAAATAGGGTAGTGATAAGTCGTCAGAGTGAATGAACCTTATGGAACAATGACAGCAATGCAATATTACGGTGGGTACTTAATGACGGTAATAATAGTTTACATTTTATTTGCGTGATACTAGACACGTTACTATAGTTGTGAGCAATGAAACGGCTTGCCCTATTCTGAATGATTTCTAATGCTTCGATAAGGTATTTCTGATGTGGTGACCAAATCAGAGACGCATACTCAAGCTGCGGTCGCACAAAAGTTAGGTATGCAAGTTTTCGCAAGGGGGAGTGTGCACTGCACATGTTTTGACGCAAGAACTCTAATGATGTGGATGCACTGGCACATACGCAAGTTATGTGCCCTGACCATAATAGATTAGGTGTAAGGTGCACGCCTAGATACTTATAGGTCGTGGTCGGCGATATGACATTACTGTTGATGGGACAAGAAAACTGTGAATTAACAGGCTTGCGGGTGAAAGACGTGATTTTACACTTCGACACGTTTAGTGTCATGAGCCATGTGTCACACCACTGGTTTACTATTTCTAGGTCTCGTTGAAGCGTGATATGATCATCAATGTTGGTTACTGGGCGGTAAATTATGCAGTCATCGGCAAATATTCGTATGCGAGAGGTAATGTTGTTAGGCAGATCATTTATATAGATTAGAAACAACAGAGGCCCAAGGGCACTACTTTGCGGCACACCAGAAGCAACGGTAGATTTAGAGGAATCGACTTCATTAACAGAAGTAAATAGCTCTCCATTAGATGGAAAGTGACGTAGCCATGACCATGTAGAGGAGTCCAATTATAGAGCTGAAAGTTTTGATATGAGGCAGCAACGTGCAACGCGATCAAACACTTTCGAGAAGTCAAGGAATAAGCAGTCTGTTTGTAAAAAGTGATTCATGTTAAGGTGGATATCTGTTGTAAATTCGAGTAATTGTGTCTCGCAAGAAAGTCCCTTTCTGAAACCGTGTTGATTCGAGAAAAAGAAGTTGTTCGACTCGAGATGTATGTAAACATGTGAAGCAATGACGTGTTCCAGCAATTTGCAGCAAATGCAGGTAAGTGAGATGGGCCTGTAATTTTCACATGCATATTTACTTCCATTTTTGTAGATAGGCACTACCTTTGCTATTTTCCAGTCAGAAGGAAGGACACCGGACAATAAAAACTGCCTGATGATGTGAAACAGGATGATGCTTGATATAGATATTTTAAGATTCTTTATTTGTGAAGCAATGCCCTCGATAGTAATGTCTATTGGTGCCATGTAATTATAATCTAAACCATGTGCAAGCGGTACCGCTGAGCTATCCTCACTTGTGAATACGGACGTGAAAAAGGAATTGAAAGCCGCAGAACACTCACTCTCAGAAAGGACAACTGCGTTGTCATTGTGCAAGACGATTTGTGAACTTCCTTGATTTGGGCTCAATGTTTTCAAAAACTTTGATTGTTCTTTAGTAATTGTGGCAGATCATTTGAAAAGTATTGCAGCTGTCTGGCGGGAAGTGTTTGACGACATACGCGACGGGATTGTGACATTATTCATGTCTTCACCAGCACGTGATGTTCATCAAACCATCTTACAATCCCTTGCTGATTTTGGTTCATGCCCAGTTAAGGGGGTGACCACGAGAGCACCCAAACGTAAGCGGCTAGATAGACAGATAGGTACGATCAAAGTCACTCAAGTTCGCTAAGAAATGCTTCGTATTTAAAAATTTAGTGTGGCGGAGCATATTCTACCATGCGTCGAAAAATTTGATACGATGAAGCATATTTTATTATGGGTAAAAAATATATGATAGGGCATAATTTACAATGTGCCCAAAATTTAGTAAGGCAAAGCATTTCATACAGCGTGTCGTAAGTATTATAGGCTGATAAAGCATATTTTAAGTCTTATAAGAGACTATTCATACCCGCGTATTACACAATAATTCTGCATAAAGCCATTGTATACTTCATGTATCATGCGCAAAGCTCTCTGGACAATGCATAATAAAAGTGGCAAGCAGAAAGTGTTGTGAACGCAGCCCGTGACTTTTTCACGATAAAAAGCTTACGACGGTAGACTACGTGAGACGCCCGAACACGAATAAACATGCTAGATTTATTTTTATTACTCAAAAGTCTTTGTTTTTGAGGCGTTTCCGGGCTTCGTGTGGACTGATTGCTTTGATAAGAATATTGTTACGTAAAAATGACACGAGGCGTGTCTATTTAGAATCTATATTGAAACTGATGCGTATAGCGTCGACTAAGATGGAGGACAGCACGCACAACCGACAGACCCCTTCCGCGTTGCCGTCTCTTGACCCCTGATATGTCAGCTACGTAGCAATATTATGGCTAATGCGATGCCACTCACAGAGTTTATCAACCAAGTTTTTATTTTTTCATGGAGTCCTCCACAAGATTCCGTTTTCTGTGACTTGGCTACTTATTCCCAGTGTGTTCAATTTTCGTCCGCTTCGACCTCTTAGCCCCTCAGTAAGTTCGAACTGATGTCAATGAATATGCTATAGGCTTTATATTGGCCACAGGTTAACTTGGGGTAAACAATGTGATAACTTATGTAAGTAGGTGGCTGTCTGAATCGGAGCAAAAGTACACTATTATATAAAATTAATGGATAGCTTTCGAGTGGGCGGTCACACACTTTCGCACTCAATTATTCAGCCGGACTTTTGCAGTCGTCTCGTATGCTTCTGGCTATCCCGCTTTAAAGATTCTACGAATATACTTGCTACTGTGTACGGCCTTTGTAACTGCGTTCTTTCCATGGTAGCATACAAGAGAAACTGCACCAATGTGTCGATTGCTTATCCCACCATATTCCAGTTCACTGTGCATCTTCGCAAATTAAATCTCTGAACTTAACATTCTTCGCGTTTATTCTGTTTCATAATATTGATAATCAGTGGCAAGATGCGTACTTGCCAATGAACACAGCAGCAATGATTAAAAAAGTGTGACCTCATTGACTCGCTTTTGCAGCGATTCTGCAGCTGCTCGTCCCGTTACGTAACATTCAACAATGCAGAATTTGATGTTGTGGACTCAGTCATAGCCGTGTGCGTCAAAAACGAAGAGAACGACGCACCCTATTTTATGAAGGTTGTTTCCTATAATAGTTGCCAGCACGAAACAAGTACCATGCAAACAGTTTCCTGATTATTTTATTTCCACGTAACACTATGTTGGGTAGCTGATGACTATGCAAATAGAACGGCTGCATAATTTAGACTACAAATATTGACAGCAACCTAAATAAATTGAAAACCAGAAATCCGTGCGCTAGCACTAAGATTTGTTGTTAGTTTTTTTTTAGTAGCCTGAAGATGAAAGGAAACTTGAATCTTGTAGCAGCGTGCGCCTAAGCCACGCTGTATTGATTTTGGAAGAAGTTTAAAGTTGCTTTGGAGAGAAATAATAGGGACCTATTTTGTTTTACTTAAATTTTTTCACTTACACAGTGTAGAGTTCATAACAATATCCAATATACATTTGTTTTGGTTCGATTGTATACCGCTTGATAGGGACTGCAAAATAATGAGACGCGAAACTCCCTCTAAGCTCAGTGTTG
This sequence comes from Rhipicephalus microplus, assembly GCF_043290135.1. Classification (NCBI taxonomy): domain Eukaryota; kingdom Metazoa; phylum Arthropoda; class Arachnida; order Ixodida; family Ixodidae; genus Rhipicephalus; species Rhipicephalus microplus. The sequence goes on along the minus strand of NC_134703.1, from coordinate 13,215,842 downwards.
GTTCAATGTAGACAATTTAACTACAGCCAAAGTACTTCAGAGGTTTGCATGTCTTGGAGTTCATCACATCCTATGCACAGTATAGTTATGCGTGGTACAGTGCACATAAGCAGGAAACTTGCTCAATATTTGTATGATCTAATTGGTTCGCTTAATGCAGCTCAACATGTCATTTTAAAGTAGTGTTTCACTACACAGAACAAATGCAGTCAGAAAAAATTATGAGCTATCACCTGAGAACTTCTGCTCTATCCGTTGTGACACACCCATACCATAAGGGTTCTCACAAAAATACCTAAAGAACATATGGCACGACCGCCTATGCGAATTTCTTAAGGGGCCCAATGGGAGCGCTAGGAATGACGGTATACGTGTCTGCGAGGCTCGTGTTGGCTGGGGTGGACCGAGACTTCGGCTCAAACGCGGATACGACTGCGCGAATAAAGCTTCTTTAAAACAAAACTTTGATAAGCAGATCCTATTTACACGTATTATATTCCAAAATAAATGTGCACTCACCTCTACGGCATATTCAAACGGCGAAAGAAACAGACGACTAGCAGTGATAGAGTTAACGCTGGCTTTGTTGTCTGCCGGGTAAGTTTAGCAGCTATTAGTTACCTTTTACGCTTCTGAAATTGTGCATCGATGCACAAATTTTTTATCGTAAATTAAACTCGTTTTTGAACAATATTGAAACATAAAAAGCTCACTACGTGCTGTTTCAGTACGATATCAGCTATTTTGACGCAATGTACTCTTTGAAGCTAGACAAGTCTTCGAGGTGTCCGGACTCTATGCGAACAATACAAATGTGATTCAAGTTCAAACCTGAAATGTCCTGGCATTCTCTTGCGTCCAACAGCTCGTATTGAACCCCTTTCACCTCAAGGTAAGCGTAAGAAACTCCATCCCCCAACTTGCGCAACGGTAAAATCTAGACAAGATGGAGCACTCCGGCGTCAAAGCTGAAGGAGGGCGCATCGAAAGCGGCGGGAACTCTCACGTCCCAATACAGACGAAGCAGAGATCAAAGGTTTCCATTGGCCGACAAATGTGTGTGCGTAACACATAAACGAAGCTCGACGGTGACGTGATCGTGACCTCTCGAACGTATACACCAAGCCGATGAACACCAAAACAAAGACGAACAAGGCACTTCTAGCTATCACGTAGAAGCAGCGCGGTTACTGCTAAGCATTAGCACGACTACATCTGGTGAAGCAAGCGAAAATAAAAGAACTATGCGGGCAGCCGGAGAACAGGGAAGCGGAATGAGAAGGGCGTTAAGTGAGAGGCTTCCATTTCTGAGCTATGACTAAAAACAAAGTGAAGTGCCGCTATGCTCAAACCCTGTTCTCTGCGGGCAAACAAGGCGGCTCAACTTCATTTCGGCTCATCAATCACACGCGCCTAGAGAGAAAGCACGTACATGGTATGCGGTGCAAGGTGAAAATCGTTGTCGACGTCACGAGGGCTTCATACAAAGGAGGCCTTGCACCACTACAAGCGCGAGCTAGATCTTGGGGTATATGTGAAGTTGCCAAGTTTGTCATGGAGGAACGGAAATAGCTCTCCTTTAACATTTGCTTGACGCAAGCTACAAAGATGGAGAACTGAAGTTCTCTGGGTATTGTTTTCTGTGCAACAATATTCAGGAGACAAGTTGCTGTGCTTCCCACTACCACTTGTAATCAAGGAGTCTTTGACTTGAATAACTAATGATATTAACAGCTATGTACGTCTATACTCATTGTCTTGAGATAAAACCTTACCTTTATGCTCACTAGTCATCTTTACAATAAGTATAGAATGTTTTAGTTCTGCGCAAAGGTGCTACGTACTCATCATGCGCTACTTTCAGTACGTGCGTAGGTAACGAGCTCCACACGCGTTGCGCCATCTAGCCGATCAAAATAGTAATGCGTGTCGTCAACAGCCAATCGAATTTTAATAGTCGGATTATGACAGTAGTTCTAGTTGCATCAAGGCTGTTGTACGGTACGGTAGTTGCAGCCACTTCAAACGGACGGTGAACGCCCGTGTGAGTGTGATTGCAAAACGCGTGCGGTTTTCAAAGTGTCATGCGCCATAATTGCGGCGATCCCTCCTCGAACACTGGGAAACCGCGTATTCTATGAGATACTTTTCAGGCAGGCCAAGATCATCGGCCAAGCAAAAAAGCGAGGCACGGGAAATAACCGAAACCTTCCATGTTATACGATACAGACCTCATAGGGGTATCAGTGAATCTTCGTTGCGCCTATAGAAGTAAGATTATGAATTTTTTCTAATTGTCACGAACTAATATAAATAAATGTTGGGTTTTCACGTCCCAAACACCGGAATATGTTTATGAGAGGCACCGTAGTGGGAAGCTCGGGACATTTCGACCAGCTGGGATTTATGAATGTTCACCTCAGGCCTCAAGCACTTTCCCCTCCACCGAAAATGAGATTTCCGGGGCCGCGATTAGGTCCCGTGACCTGCGGGTCAGCAGCTGAGCGCCTTAGCCAAATAGACCACTGTGGCGGATCAAGTTGTCATACAAAATGTTTGACGGTGCACATGAGCTTGGCGGTTGCGGAAAGAGGCGTCCTTCAAATGAGTGAAATGTTAGTCTGCCCTGGTCCCATCTACATTCTTCTTCTGTGTCCCGTATGTAGGCGTAGCTTCCTGTTTTCTATGTTTTACTTACTAGCTCCCCAGCGTACGCTTCTAGAACTCATTCATTGAGCACGAAAGAAAAACAACTTTTATAACGTAAAAACAATTTTAATTTTACGTCCTAAAACTTCTCACCATCTTGATAGATACCTTGGTGGAGGGCTTCGGATATTTCGGCCAACTGGAATTTGTGGACGTTCGAATGCATCTAAGCATGCGGACATCCGCCAATGGTCCCCATCAAAATGCGGCTGCTGAAGGCTGGTATTCGATCACGCGACCTTAACGTCAGCAGTCAATCACCATAAGCTCTATAGCACGACGATGGTCAGGTATAAAAAAAAACAATGTGGTTGGCCAGTTATATTCGCACTCCAAAGTTACCACACATGAATTTGAGTCGTTAGGACCTTCAAGTTAAGGCTAACGTTTGTCCAATGTTAAACAACACAGAAAGTTTTATCTCATTCAGCCTCGATTAGTTATTTGCTATTTCGCCAGAAGTACCAGAGAACATTGTGTATGAGGTAGACAGAATATCCCAAGAACACATCAAAAATTCTTGTGGCTCAAAAGGCGAACTGTAATTTCCAAACACCAGAGCTTCGAGAAACCTCAGTAGTGCCAATCTGGCCACCACAATATTCGCGAAGAGTTGATCGCGGCAAATACGAACCGCTCCAACACGCCTGAACGTGCCTTATTCAAAACACGCCAGCAGCCCTCTTCTCATCTTCATTCCGTGTCGAGACTCCAGTTAATTTTCGACACACCAGCGGGACCAACACGGTGTGATAGCAGTGCCTACTTGGGCCTGCACTGCTGCCCGAAAGTAGCGCGCGTGCCCGACAAAACACCCGAGAGGCTCGCCTCCATCAATCCCGGCCCCGCTTAGGCGCGGCCGGGGAGAGAGCGAGTAATCACGCACGCAGCGACGGTGCCACTCATTTCCGCGATGACGAGTGCGGGTCAGTGCTTTCAGAGCAAACAACTCGCGCTGCTCATGCCGGAACCTCTCACTGGCGCCGTTCATAGGGGCCCACTTGACGCTGCTTAAAAAACTTGATCAAAGTTTTTAATCTACTTTGCACATCTAGTACATTCCTGCGCCGGTGAGTTTATATCGTGTTTTTGCTCATTCGAAGGACGATTGAACTTTCGAGCACGTGCATTCTACAAGGTGTGTTTTTGAGTGAGCTGTACATGGATGTTGGATTACACACACAAAAAAAAAATCTGCAGGTACACTCAGCTCTTATCGGTACGGTATTTCCTTTGAACGTTACGTACAACTTTGGCCTGGGCTGCATGGCAATAAGGCAGGGGAGGACAACTTAGTTTGGCGTCCGTCCGTCCGTCCGTCCGTCCGTCCGTCTGTCCGTACGTCCGTCCGTCCGTCCGTCCATCCGTTCGTCCATCCATCCATCCATCCATCCATCCATCCATCCATCCATCCATCCATCCATCCATCCATCCATCCATCTATCCATCCATCAATCTCCTCCTTAACTCCCTTAACTCCCCCTTAGCTCTCCCCCTTAACTTGGGGTGAACCAAAATTAGTATGAAATTGTAAGATGCTTTTAAGGATATGGTCCGCTGGTCGTAACATGTATAATGTGGCAATTGTATGTCGTCAATGTGTATGTGTATGTTTGACGACATACAATCGTGTATGTCGTCAAACACTTTCCACCAAACAGCGGCACATACTTGCGGGCGGGCATGTGATACTGGTAAGTGGGTTCTCCACAGTCGATTGACAGGTTATATGAAGTCAAGAACGGTGACCGCACAAATCGGTGTTTCAGATGCGAGAGTGTTAAGAAAAACTGACATTTTCAGAGTTCATCCGACGAACATGATGATCCCAGCAGGAATCGAACCCAAAGATTGTGCAGGGCTATCAAATATTTTAACATGGACCACGCCAAGTTTCGGCCCTGCTTTGGAAGAGTACGCTATTCAGGCGCATTGTTGGTGAAACGTCAATCGAGGTTGCAAGGCTGGTTATCCAATTTAATCAACATTACATATGTACTCCTATGGCACAACCGTCTCATAGGGTTAAATTTAGTTGTAGTTAAGGGCCATTCACTTAAGCTAATTTGTGTAGCATTGTCCAGGGCTACGATCCGCAAGCGTTAGACATCAGCTTACCACTTCTCGTGTTGCTAATATTCATGTTGATGTTGACACCGTAGCGCGAGTCTAAGCAACCGGTTATATAAAACATGTGTGGTTGTTCAACATATCTTTGGGCGTACAACATTTTTACACATATAGAGCATAATTTCGCAACGTGTCGCTCAATAACAAAAATTTCAACACGGTCACGTTTTCTCCGCATGCTTCGCATAAAGTCCATTCCCAAGGTACGCCGAATCTTCCGAAGTTTAGGGGAGAAGCTCTTTATGGCGTGGCTTGTGCGTCCCGATGTCGTAGTACGTAACCTGTGGCACATACCCGCATACCAATGGCACATACCCACCCTCGGGCACATATCTGCATGTCCACATGTTACGAAAAACGTAGCACGGAGTCGTTATCATGCTTTCGGTGTTGAAGCGCTGACAGCAGAAATGTTGTACATACTCTCGCTTAGCCCTAAGATAGTCCACTGGATGGTGGTACTTGTATATCATGAATACATGATAAAAAGAAGCGAGATGGTGGTACTTGAAGTGCTCACTAGATGGGCGGATGGACGCATGGACGGACGGATGCACAGATGGACGCACAAACGAGCGCACGTACGGACGCACTGACGCACGGACGGACGGACAGACGCCCGGACGGAAGTACGAACGGATTGGGAGACGCTTCGCCCCACTCATCATCACTCATTCCACGGATATGCTGTAATTTTTTAAAGCAGCTTTTCTGTTTCATAAGCTGAACTTACGCTATTCCTATTCCGCTTGCCTTTTCTGGGAATGCAGTCAGTTATCCCTGATGACCAGCTGTCATCTGCCTACGCGCTACATGGCAGGCCCAAGTCCATTTCTTCTTGATTTCAATTATGATATCCTTAACCGCGGTTTGTTCCCTGATCCAATCTGCTCTCTTCTGGTTTCTTAAGATTACACCCATCATTTTTCTTTTCATCGCTCACTGCGTCGTCCTCAATTAGAGCTGAACCCTCTTTGTAAGCCTTCAGGTATCTGCTTCATAGGCAAGTACGGACAATATGAAGCTGTTATATACCTTTCTCTCGAGGGATAGGGGCAATCCACCAGTCATGATTTTTGAGCGCTTGCCGAATGTGTTCCACCCCTTTCTTATATTTCTTCTCATTACTTCAATGTATTGGTTTGGCTCCGTGGCTATTATCTGTTTTAAGTAGACGCAGTCTTTTACAACTTCAAGTGCACAATTACTTATCTCGAAGCGCTGTTTTCTTTCGACGTTGCTGTACATTGCTTTCGTTTTCTGCACAATATTTTAAGATATTAGTTACTCAGCAATGCAATGTCATTAGCGAAGCGCAGGTTACTAAGGTACTCTTCATTAACCTCTATCCCTAACTTTTCCCTATAGTGCTCTGAAAACCTCCTCTAAGCACGCGGTAAATAGCATTGGGGAGATTGTATCCCCTTGTCTTGCACCCTCCATCATAGGTATTCTTTGGCTGTCTTTATGGAGCACTATGGTGGCAGTTGATGCTGCGTAGATTTCTTCCAGGATGTTTATATATGCTTTGTCAACGCCCTGACTTCACAGTATATGCACGACTGTTGATATTTCTGCTGAATCAAATGCCTTCTCGTAATTTATAGGCTATAAGTAGTGATTGGCTGTATTATGAGCATTTTTCTATTACCTGATTGATAGTATGAACGTTATCGATTGTTGAGTTGGCTCTTTCAAAATGCTCCTTGTTCCTTTGGTTGACTAAATTTTAATGTTGTCCTAATTCTCTTAGCAAAGACCTTCGTAAATAGCCTGTATCCGCTGGAGAGCAAGCTGACCGGCCTGTAATTCTTCAAGCCTTGTCATCTCCTTTCTTATGTATAAGATGCTTATATATTAGGTGCTCGGTTTTAAGCTGGCACAATGAGCTAATTGTCGGCTTATCTTAAGGCGAAGCCGAACATACACTGACCCTCAAAATTTTAGTTTCTGCCTAATGCACCTGGAAGAACACACTCATAATTACGGTATCCTTTTTTAAGCTTTCATAGGAACAGCACAGACACGTGGTCTCGCCAGCTCCGAAAAAAGAAGCACTCGCGCTCCGACTCAACCCAGATTACCAGCGAAAATAAAAAAACAACGTTTTCAAAAATGCAAATTGTGAATCATCACCGTTTGCGAAGCCCCGAACTTAACGATCAAATCCTGGCCGTCCAGAGTGCCCGTGAACTGGCCGCCAAGCTCGGCTTAGCGGTCTCTACGTGGGATTAACCGGATGGCACGAGGTTCCCCCTGCGTCTTCTCTAAATCAAAATAAAATTCAATAACCACCACCACCATCACCATCCTCATCATCCCGATTGCATTATAAAGTGGACTTCTCGCTTTATTCCAGAAAGTTTCACTGTGATAATTATTAACCCCTTATCAGTCAGTCTGATAATAGGAAATTTGAAAATTTTCATCTAGAAAACAGAACCAAATTTGATATCTTTTGGTATATGGCTACAAACAACCACTGATATTGATTCAATTGAGCTAGTTTACCACAAGTACCCCCACATGCGAGAGTAGACGTCAGAAACACTGCTTCTGTGAAAGCTAAAGCTTTATTGAAGCCTACCTGTGGCACAGACTACGATGCATTAAAACCTTGTTGATTGAAGTGCTTGCTACATGAATTACTCTGGCTCAACTTCCGCACCGGAGTGCTCCTGTCGTGAACCTCTCTGTCTTTTGTTTTATCTTTATCTCTCTCTTTGTTTCAATTGTGTATGGATCGTGTACATCCGACAAGCGAAGTCAGCTTCCTGTATGAATAGTCTCCATTGAATACCATGACGCATTCAATGCCTTCCTTTTGTGTAAGAGAAAGTTTCAATAGATGTAAGGCGTATACCAATGTCTGGTACTTGATATGACTCATATTTGATTCATTTATTTATCATACTGTGAGCCCTTGTTGCAGGTATAGTATTATGAGATGCACAACTATTTATTAATTGTATATGTAATCTAAGTTTTTCGGACTGATATACGTGCACTGAAAGCATATTCTGAAACCATAACCAGCTGTAACAAGTTTTGTCAATGTCGCAATATATAAATAACTAGCTGAAATGCGAACATATATATATATATATATATATATATATATATATATATATATATATATATATATATATATATATACATATATATATATACATATATATATATATATATATATATATATATATAATGAGATATAACAGACAGTAATGCCAAGGAATGTACAGGGGAAGTTATTAACATTAATGGAATGTAAATAAGAAGAAAGAAAAGTGGATGAAAAAATTACCAACTGTAAGCAGGAATCGAACCTACGACCTTCGAATTACGCGTTCGATGCTCTAACCACTGAGCTATTACAGCGGCACTCCCTCCATCCACTTTTTTGGGTTTATCTGTGAATTTAGAAGTAGGAGCGACAGTCAGCGCCATCTATAAGCCAAACAACGAGTGTGAAAACACTCTTATGCGCATGTTTGGCGTCACGTAGCACGTGAACTTATTATGAGCGGGCAGCTGATTAATTGTCCCTCTTATACAACCTAAACACACCAAGTCTGCCAGTACGAGACCCTCGTTCAATGAAATAAGGGAAAGAATTGTATACCTAAGGGCTCGTTTTTCCGTGTTTTTAACACAATAATAATGAGATATAACAGACAGTAATGCCAAGGAATGTACAGGGGAAGTTATTAACATTAATGGAATGTAAATAAGAAGAAAGAAAAGTGGATGAAAAAATTACCAACTGTAAGCAGGAATCGAACCTACGACCTTCGAATTACGCGTTCGATGCTCTAACCACTGAGCTCTTATTTACATTCCATTAATGTTAATAACTTCCCCTGTACATTCCTTGGCATTACTGTCTGTTATATCTCATTATTATTGTGTTAAAAACACGGAAAAACGAGCCCTTAGGTATACACTTCTTTCCCTTATATATATATATATATATATATATATATATATATATATATATATATATATATATAATGGTAACTTGAATTATCCCTCAAAGACGGATTTGTGCCCGCGTGTGAGACCACAGCGCTCTGACACCAAAAATAAATTATGACTGTGCCGCTGTGCCATTCTGGAAATGATCAATTTTATTAATATACTTCACGAACTCAGCCAATTATTTAGGTATAATGCTGCTGAAAGCAAAACAAGATAAAAAGAAATGCATTGAATAAACACTATCTCGATGCCAAATAACTTGAAGGAAAAAACACAATTCATGCGTTTTCCAAGTTACATGGCATATCGTCAACATTACTTCATAGCCTTCAGCAAACAGAAAAACGTCTTTATTCGTGCGGTTTTTTTTTTTCGCGAAGTCACTTTGTTGCACCTATCCTGCAAGTAATTCTGGCTCGTTCTGACTTCTGTAAACGCACACGGCATCCCAGAAAACAGACACGCGTGTGCTTTCTCCTATGCTCTTGCAAACAACAAAATTTATGTTTCTGTGTTTATTCAGAAAGAGAATCACTCTGACGAATAACCTGCGCAAACAGGCGTTCTCGAAAAGGCAACGTCAAGATTTTGCAGCCAATGTAAGACTGTCGGACGAAGCAACTGTATTCAACCGTGTCTACTTTACTAGAATCTACTCAAACCTGGCAAATCCTGTTGTGCGTTTTCCAACTTTGGTAGGCATCACAAAACTTTACTTTTCGAAATGCAAACAGCACTGAAACGGATCTCTCGCTGAATTCAGATCGCTTGGATTGCAAGGTGTCGCCATTTCCCGCCAACATGGATGGAGGCTTACGATTCGACAGGACTTCAAGCTGAATCCTTTAAGCTGGTTTTATGAGACAGCCAGGAGATGAAAAAGAAGTCTGCGCATACAACCACCGGTAGTCTACTTTATTTTGAGGAGACGCGTGACAGCCTTATCTTCTCTGGATTTTAGAGCCACGGCGGTCGTAAAACGTCTCACACGCGAGTCGTACCGTCTTTGCCTAGGAATTTCGCGTATCTGTAACATCTTGGCAACTACGAACATCAAAATAAAGCAGACACCAGAAATGAGCATGGATGTCGGCGAACCTCTTTAAAAAGTCAAGCGCTAAGCCCTCTGGCGGAATATAAAGTTGCCTGGGTAAAATCATTCAAGCAGCACGTGGAATTATTTTAGCAAGAGCTGCCAGTGAATGACGTGCGAAAAGTACGAAAGCACATAGATATGCCTTTACACAGAATTCGCTCTTCTAGAAGTCATGGTAACTCCTTTAGAAACTAGGTATCATCGTCGATAAACGATGCTAAAGTGGCAATGCTGAATAAAGAATGTTCCTTAGTTAATTGCTACAATAAGTTACTACGCTCATTCGCTCATGCTTTTTACGCCCGAGTGTGTTTTCACGCAGGAATGACCAGCACAGAAGCACTGCCATCTTCAGTCTTTAAGCTATCACAGATCATTTTGCTCATGCTTTTTTCGAGAGACAAACCAATATAGCAGAAGTGCATTTGGATTTTTATGTGAAAATCATAAAATGGCGGTTTACTTGGGCAGAGAAGCATTTAAGATTTATTTTGCTAGTCCTATTTCTGTCAGCTAAGTAACCCTTCCAGATATGCGGCTTGCTTTTCGAGCACAAACCCTATGGAGTAGTCGTTTACTTAAACAAACTAGGTCTTAAAGCTTAATACCCGAGACATACACAATCGGCTTAATTTCACTACATTTAGAAAGTTAGCTTAACTTGAACGCTAATAATCATGCCGGCAGTACTTACGAAGGCAAAGCGAAAGATAATGTCATTGAAGAGATGCTCCCGTAAGAATGACGCACATTTCAATCAAAATGCCTGCTGACTATTGCGCTCAGCGACCTTTAGAATCTGCTCGCGTGAATTTCAAAATAACATAAAAATCTATTCAGGCTTTCAAGGGGAAAGAATTATTTGGCTTATCTTAGAAACGCGATCGCACTTCATTATGTGGGGCTTCTACTAAGAGCCAGTTCATATTTACTTGTTTATTCCTTTTTGGAAGAGGCAGGGCAACCAAATAAGCTGGCTGCGTATGTAAACGCCATATTGGATGCTTTTCTAAACGTTGAAGATGCAGAAGAAGCAGCTGCATGAATGAATGTGAGAAGATGGAGTCGTGACAGGAAGGGCTGATCTCATCTTTTCAGAAGCAGCGCTGTTTGGAAAATGTCAGCTCACAGGCCCGCGGCAGTCTTGAAAATGAAAGAAGCCGCCAGAAGGGAAGGGGAGCCTGCATTGTGCCGCTCCTTGCAGGGTCGACTTTCCCAAACTTTTGGAGGAGATTGAATTCTCTTTCCTTGAGAGGTCGGCATCCATCTGGCGCGCTTTCAAGCATCGGTGCATGCCACCGCCACAAGCGGCAAGGGTGAATTCCAATCAAATACGCGTATCTCAAACCCGGCGGTGAATCCTCGAGCTAACTTGTCAAAAAACAGAAAATCCCAGCAGCTGCGAGGTATTTCAGGCACTATAGCCATATGTAACAGATTCGGTAAATAATGCCAGTCGGGCTATAACTGTGAAACGTTATTCTCGGGAAAGAGGAGGAGCGGAGCGTTCAATTTGCATGGCAAAAATATGTATTTGCACAAACACAAAAATATGACAAGAAGGTGATAGAATCAACAAAAGGTAAATTGACAACCACCGGCCAAACGGAATGTGTACGCAGTTCTCGTTAACGAGGGCAAATGTTTTCCGAGTCTGAACGGTCTTTGAAGTGCCGCAAAGTTTTTGTGTTGGAGTCCGGACGCGTAAAGAGAAAGATATGGCTCCCCAGCGGTTCACGCCTTTCAACAGTTCAGTGAGGAAGTCGTCGTGGTGGGAGTGCAGAAGCTCGGACCCGTAACCCGACGGCTCGCTTTCACTCCCGGTAGACGACGTCATCTGCGGCGCTGTCTTTTGCTCGAACACTAGAACCAGGCCATGCTCGAGACTCAGCAATAGCCTCGGTGGTTGAATGGTCACCAGGACCCCACGAAAACAGTCGCCGGCCAGGTGGATGCCTTGACGCTCGGGTACTCGCACCCGACGAGCTCGCACGCCACACCTTATCCAGGTTGCCTTGTTTTCCTCTACACATGGCTAGTACCCAATCGAAGGGATTGGCCAATTATAAGGTGAATCCTTCCGATACTCTCCGCATCGCTTCATTCCTAGGAACGCTAGTTAGTTAATTATTATTTGAAGTTCCAATTGCGAATTTCAAAATATGTAGTGAGCCCACAATTTAGCAGGAGAATTGTTTAGTTACAATGGTGTATTATTGAACGGTGAATAAAACATCCCTGCGGCTGTACCAAAGTGTAGACTCCAGAAGAAAGAAAAGCAAGTTCTGTTAATTGCGAGCCCAGTTTTTGAAAAGGTGGTGCTAGTATTATTTCCTTGAACAAATGGAAACGGCGACAAGATAAAAAGTGACTAATCCTTTCCTCAAGATTACAGTAAATGCAAATAGCAGAACTCAATAAACCTGATCAATGCAATTAAAAAAAAACAAAGAGGTAACGCGGCAACAATATTTTGTGATGACAACTTCCATCATCCTTGAAGTAGACAGTTTGCTGCGCCAGGGAAATGGGTGGTTGTACTCCGAAGAAGCCGTCAGTGCAGGGTCTGATAACTTTTGCCTGGTTTTAAGCGTGCAAAACCGCACCACTGTACTGTGTACTGCTGCGAGTAAAAAAGAATAATCGGTGCCGACAGCGATGATTTTGCAAGAAAATCAGCTATTTTGTTTAGCAATAAACCTTTATGCCCTGGTGGCCAGAATAACTGAATGCTTCGGAGATGACAGGTAACCAATGATTTAAAAACTTTCAGTATGAGTGGGCAACCGGATGTGAACAGAGAAGAGCACACAGATAACAAGTCAGCTATGATTGCTACAACTGGAAACGAAGTATTCGCCTTGCACAAACCTGACACAACTGTCATAAATTCAGCCACAAATACAGGAAGAAAATCTGGTAAACGCAGTGAAAACGACCAATCAAGTACAGGGTAATAAATTGCGACGCCTGATTTTTCATCTGATTGCGATGCGTCCGTCACAATAATGATATTCGTTGACAGCGCACTTAATTGTTCCTGCAGTGAACCATTTAAGATGCCGGTAAATATTGCCTTAGCGTGAGCTAGGAAGACATCATGGTAAACAATATCTGGAGAATTTCGTTGCGCAGTTAAGAGAAGCAGATCACGAAACTGTATATTTTAAGGCTCAATGAACAATTTAACAAATACTATTTGTTGTTTGTGTATCTGGGCCAATGCACCGAAGAAAGTAAGCCAGAATTGGAAACAAAAATAATTTCATCAGGGGAAAATGTTGCTTCGTATAAATGTAAAAAATTCTGCACAGTAAGACTGTTAACGCGACACAAAAGAGGTGATATTTGTGCTTCAAGGTACAACACTGCATTAGAAGTATACTTTGGAAGTGTCTGGCAGAGCCGTAAAGTCTTTGTTTGCAATAGAACGAGCGGCCGAAAATTGTAGGCTGGAGCACACACAAAAAAAAACGCAGCCAAACTCTAACACAGGTCGGACATACACTTTATATATCATCAAAAGTGCCTGCCTTCTCACCGCAGATCGACAGCTGCTCAACCTCCGCAATGTGCGGGCGCCAGTTGAGATTTTCATTATCCATAACTCCAAGGTATTTCAATGATTATACTTACGGGACATCTTGCAGCTTATAATTAATAGATATGTCCAGAGGATCTTGAACAGGAAAAACAAGAATAGAGCATTTATTGGTATTCAGGTTCAACATCAAGCCATCCAGCCAATGTTCCAGCTCAAGTAGGCTTGTTTACAAGATATTGTAAAGACACTGGATGTCTTTTGCTCTTGCGAAGAAAGTAATGTCGTCAGTATAAAGATCGCTTATCACATATGACTGAACGGGGATGGTAAAGAAAGCAATGGCGTCGGCATAAACATAGGTTTTTTTTATATGACTGTACGGGGATGGTACTAACCGATGTGTTGAATAATACGGGAGAAAGTACTGATCGTGAAGTACACGTCGGGTTGGCTTGTGCTTACAAGAAGAAAAAAAATGGCCCCGTATCTGCATGTTAATCTGAAAATGTCGTCGAAAGACGATAGTCTTGCATGTGGAGATAGTGAACAGAACATTTATTTGATGTTCTGCGCAAGAAAATCGGCGAATAGTATTCCGGAGGAGCTGCATTAGAGTGCATCGAGCGTGCAGCGGAGGCGAACGAGCGCATCTAGTCACGTCACACTTGGGACATGAGCGCCATCTGGCAGCATTTTAGAAAACAAAGCGTATGACTATGAGACGGGTGTGCGCACTCGTCTAAGAGGGGATAAGATGTAGAACGCAAGGCACTGGGTAGGGCCCACCACTGTCTCGTCTTGGCAAAGCGTTGGAAACACTCGCCTTCTCGTGCAAGCGCTGCGTGGTCAGCGCAGCGTGATATGCGCTACGGTCCTTAAAATGACTTTTGTATGATTTTCTAGTAAAAGACGCACATGCAGAATATATACGTGTTGTTATGTTGCCCCAGGCATGCACAATAATTGCTTTTTAATTGACAATCGCACAAGTATGAAAGCTAAATCTTGAGCAACATTGGTGGGCGCTGCGGATGGGGCCGGCCGTTTCAAGTACTCGGCGCCGTTAAGAGTGGACAAACAGACAATTGTACAGACAGACAGACAGACAGACAGACAGACAGACAGACAGACAGACAGACAGACAGACAGACAGACAGACAGACAGACAGACAGACAGACAGACAGACAGACAGACAGACAGACAGACAGAAATTTTTGCGTTGAAGGTCCCAAGAAAGACAATCATCTTTAAAAATGGCTTGGAAACAATAAAAGTATCTTCCACTTAAAAATTCTGTCACCCATGTTACAATATAAAGGGGGAACCCATCATTCCATAATTGATTACTCAAGATAGGATACTCTACACTATCGTAAGCTTTACATATGTCTAACGTTACTGAAGCCGCATACTGCTTTTTGTGACGGGCAATGTGAATACGACTTTCCAGATCTACATGAGCATGTCATATGGAATATCCAGATTTAAAACCAATTTGTGAAGAACTCAACAGTTGTTTTTCATTAAGAAACCTAATTATATGGCCATGCACTACCCTTTCATTACGTTTAGCTACGCTAGATGTGGAGGAAAGTAGTCGTATGTTGTCTAGATTATAGCCTGCCCCTTGTTTCTTAAGCAATGGTATAACTTTCGCAATCTTCCATTAAGAAGGTATCCATGCTCTTCTAAGGGAATAATTTACGAGACCTTAAAATTATTTGGATACTCCTGGTGTAGTATTTTTAGCATTGTATTTGTTATTCCATCGGGGCCTCGTGCTGCATTTGACAATCGTTTCCTAGTATGATTTCATTCGGAAGTCGATATTGCTGTGTAGTCAGAGACGGCTGATGCGTAAACAGAGTTGGGATGATGCGTTCAGAACCTGTTTTCTAATCCTTCAGCCAATTAATTTAATCATTCCTGCAGTTCTTGTGAGGTGTGACTACTGAGTCGATGTTTCCTGGAATAGCTATTCTTTTCCTACCACGAAGAAAATAAGGCACGTTGGTGATTCGATTTAAGCAGCTACTCAAAATATTCTTAATTATATTTCTCTTTCGCTCGCAATACAGTGCGTTTGAAGGTTGCTTCAGTGATCTGATAATCCTACCAATTTTGTGAACTCTGATTACATATAAGACTTTTCCATGCAGCTTTTCTTCTTCTATAGTCTCGTGTACACTCAGTATTCCACCATCTGCTACCTAGCAGATGGTGGAATACTGAGCACTATCGTTTGACGCTGAAGCAATTACGACTTCTGAAGTGTTCTTGGTGTTTTTAAAAAGGAACAGATATTTCTGCCGAAGTCTTAATTTTCACCACTAGACACTGCCCTAATATTATAACGTAAGTAGACTTTAAATGTTTTGTTTTGACCAATGTTTTTTTTTCCTACCCTTTCAAGAGATTTTAGAGGACATGTGATTTCAAAGTGCACAAAAAGATGGTCACTATTTGAAGAAAAATCAATTGTTTTCCAAGATTTTACTAAAACACTTGATTTGCAAAACGTGAGATCTAACATTGACCATGCCCAACTGCGAATAAGTGTAGGCTGCCCTCCATTTACGTAGGTAAAGTTTTTATGAATGATCCAGTCTCATAGAAGAGTACCGGAAAAGTGTGTTCGAGATCCCCACGATACATGGTGTGAGTTGAACTTGCCTGTCAGAAAAAAATCATTCTTGCAACTGGCTAAAGCAGTGTATAATTGTTGAGTATAATGTACACCCGTATGAAAACGTGTGTTTATAATAGATAAGGGGTGGTTCCTTGGCATGCTGAGGTCTATTGCCCAAATTTCACGGTCTGAAGACATAAGCTGGAAAGCTATACTCGCTGTGTGGCAAAATTATTTGATACGATTATAACTAAACCACCTCTTATTGATGGAAAGTATAGCCAAAAGGTTCTAAAATTGTTGACATGATAATTTTATCAGAGTTTAGCCCAGATTTGCATAAATAATATATCGGGATATAATTGATTAATTAAGCAAGTAATTCAGTTGAAGCAAAAATGAAAGACCGACAATTTCACTGTATTACTTGCAAGGTATCTATGTTGGCGAACAAATCACTTCAGCCGCCGGCGTTTAAAATACTCTTTTTGATAAGTGAACTAACATTACAGTGGCTCTTTATTTTTTGAACTTGGCAACGAATATTAACTGAAGATCCAGTGCACTTCTGACGCCTGAAAACATGACATGCGTCCATTTGATTCTGATCCTCTGCGTGGGTTGAGGTAGAAGGTTCAGATAAAATTGGGGTTTCCTCTTCTCGGGGTTGCCGCTATGGGGCTAAAGTACATCTTTTCCACTGCGCCATGTGCCGACTTGCTATCGCTACTGCTACTGTTGAAACCATCTGCGTCATTTGTGAGCAGAACACTTGAGAAACGCACTCACTTATGCTCGTAACTATGTATTTCAGCGGTTTCGACATTGTCTTTTTTACGGCTGATTCAAAAAAATTTAAAAGCTTTGTTTCACATATAGTAGCTCGTGTCTCGAAGTGACCCCGGAATATCCTTCGCGCAAGTGCTGTTCCATATTTGACAGCCGTAATAATAACTGCTTGCGTTTAATTGCGACCCCTAAGGGTTCGTTAACGTTCACTCAAAATCTAAATACACGGGACTCGAGCATTTGCCCCTCCATTACAAATGCGTCCGCCATGGCCCGGGGATCCCACGAACTTCAGGTCAGCAGTTGAGCGCCGTAACATCGACGCGGCGGGTGAATGCGGCAGCAGACCGGTAGTCGTCTAATACGCGACCAATACGAAGACGAGGAGAGGAATCTCGCTGTATTCATGCGAAACACGCAACTGTGGTAGCTACGCCCTTCTCCTCGAGCGTCTCAGCGCCTGTAAAAAACCGGTGCATCTGAACGTCAGGGGCTTCCTCGTCCACGTTCAGTACATACGTCGTAAATATATTAAGCGTTTTGTTTCCGTCTGGCTGCCGCCTGGATGCTCCCTGCCCGGCGTTGGCCCTCGCGACCCGCCACCCAAGAGACCATTGGGACCTCTTTCTTCGTAACGATACAGTCATAAGACCTGACACAAGAAAACAAACACCTACGAAAAAGAAAAAAAATTGAGCACCAGCCTGGAGCATTCGTGCTGACAAGATCACTGACAGCCAGCAATGTGGCACAATGTACCGCCATGGCAAGGCAGAGCCTCGATGTGTCCACTTTCGGGAGCACACAGCCGCTTTCTCCGTGAAGATGCCTGGCTCACACCGAGCCCAAAAGCCATCACTTGTATACAGTAATGAATCGCTACGCGCCAACAAGAACTACAAAATATCGCACGAAGCCCCACCACCGCAGGCGACGAGTCAAAAAGCGTCAATGATGTTCTTCCGGCTTCCCGGATGCTAGCGCACCACGTGACAAAATACATCAGCTTGACGTTCTTTTCCTCTCCTTTACAGAATGAGAAAAAAAAAACGGAAACTTGGAGAGCTACTGTCTTCCCCGTCGTTTTACGAAAAAACGCAGCGCGAAAACGCCATTGTACGTCCGCTTCTACCATTTTTCAATAAACAGATCACAGTCTGTGATTTTAACAGTCAGTTTGTACTTGTTAGACGGATAATTTTTGGAGTGTGCGACGTCAAAAATTGTACAAAATTGAGTCGTATTTGTGACTTCACATAACTTAGCGTCAGGTAATGACGTCATAACACAAAATCATCGCCATACTTTAAAGTGTGCCAATCCCGGAGGTCATCTAAGTGATGCGCAGGAAGCTATCGGAGAGGGCTGGAAAGAAGTAATACATCCTCGTTTACAAGGAAGAAATAAAGATGATTGCTTTGGCTGGCGAGTCGTCTTGAACAAATACGTGTGAAGCCTTGCGAGTTTTGTCACTTGTGGACGATTTTCTTGTGAGATTCACTTGAAAGCGTAAGCTAGAAGACTTCTTCTGTTAGTTTCTATAACAAAGACCATGTGGGAATATACAAGCTTAGTTTCAAGCCTTGTCGAGTAACTGATCCAGGTGAGGGAGCAAACTGCTCATTGCTATCTGAAAACACTCGCTTCCCTTTGTGTTTTTGTGTCTTCTCATGAAACATTTTTTCATTGTAATTGCACACATTGATTGATGATTCGTTGATGTGTAGAATTTACTGTCTCAAAACCACCACGTGATTATGAGAGGCGCCGTAGTGGATGGCTTCGGAAATTTCGACCACCTGGGGTTCTTTAGCCTGCTCCCAAATCTGAGCAAACGGGCCTACAACATTTTCACCTCCATTTGAAATACAGCCGCCCCAGCCGGTTGCACACATTGAGCACCCAACGTTTCAACATCACAATAACTTTCTATGTACAGTGCATACCGCTCTTTGTTTATTGGCAATGAGTTCAAGAGGGCACCAGTTACATAACAACGCGTGATGTTGAGTTGCACCATCAATCCAATCTGCACCAATGAAAGCTGCAAAAGTATTACAGAGCATGCACTCTACCGAATATTTATTATACAAATGTAAAAGCACCGCTAGAAGACCACAAAAATACCTACCAGTCATCCTGTTTCATTTCAGCCTGAGAAATAAAAAATATAAATGCTAGTTACTCATGAAGAAGAAATATTTCGTTCACGATTCGTGATTACACAATTTGATAAGTTTGGTAGCAACCCTCCCTTTTTTCTTGGCCTAATACACGAATACATTTTTTTCTGTGTATTTGAAATAAACGCAGCGCCACTCGGAGAGTTCAGTTTTAAATTTATAATTCAATAACGAAGAGCGACAAACAACACTAACCATCGCAGATAAGAGGTAGATATATTCAGATGAGCTTCAATGCACATCAGAAACTTGGTTGTGCACAGTTGTCAAGATTTATTTGTCGTCATATTTTACGTCTTTCATTGACCAAAGCCAAAATCGACTATGTTATAATGAACCCCTGCTGAAAACTTATTGCGCCAAAATACCTGATGTACATCCAACACAAAATATTCACGTTATAAGATCATGATGTTATTTGACAGCATTGCGTGTCCTAGTAACGTGCTCTAGTAAGTTTTAAATGCGAAGCATTTCTTAGCGAACTTCGGTGACTTTGAGCGTATCTATCTATCTATCTAGCCGCCTATGATGTTTAGCTCTCCTGGCCGTTTCGATAATTATATCAATACCAAACTTGGTATGACATAACATGACTGTATTACGAGCATATTTGACTAGTCATAACATGAAAATCATGAAATGTATATCATGAATGTCATGATTTACATTTCATGGTCTTGATGCTCTTGCGGTTTTCGTTCACAAGACATGTTGCAAAACTGGTTTGGTATGACATGATTGCATGGTGAACACAAGCGACAGACTTTAACATAAAAATCATGACATGCGTGTCATGTAACAACATGACTACATACCACGCTCATAATGCTAGCGCGGCCATTTCGCTAGCGTCACATATACAAACTTTGGTGTTACGGTACGTGAATTGAAGGCGAAGGTATGTGACTGGCGCAAACATGATAATCATGAGATGCGCGTGATGTAACAACGTGAATACATGCCACGCTCATGATGCGCTGGCGGCCATTTCACTAGCTTCACTTATACCAAATTTGGTATTACAAGACATGAATGGATGACGAAAATGTGAGACTGGTGCAAACATGATAAATATGAGATGAGTGTCATGGACCAACATGACTACATGCTACGCTCATGATGTGCTCACGGCGGTTTCGCTAGCTACCCGTATTACGTGATTCGGTATTACGTGATGCGAGTGGACGGCATCGGTAAATGACACATCCAAACATGATAATAATGGCATGCGTGGCATGTAACAACATTACTACATGCCACAGTCATGATGCGCTCGTGGTCATTTCATTTTAGCTTTACATATAGCAAATTTGGTTCTACGTGACGTGAATGGAAGACAAAGGTATATGACTGATGCAGACATGATAATAATCACACACGTGTCATGTAAGAACATGACAACATATCACGTTCACAGCGTGCTCGAGGCCGTTTCGCTAGCTTCACATATACTGAATTTGGCATCAAGTAAATAGGTAAACGACACATCTGAAAATGATAATGACACGGAAGTCCTGTACGGCATAATTTACCTAGACCTCGTAACATTGCGGTGATTTTAAAGTGACATATCAACCTTCCTCATCCGTGCTTCGCATATCCTCGATTCCCACAGTACGTGGGATCTGCCAATTTTTATATGCTACATTCACGTCAAGCAAGCGTAACTTTGAACATCAGTTGGCTCTACTGGAATCAACTGGTTTTACAGTGATGCTACTCCGAAAGCTGATGAAAGGCAAGTCAAAAGAAAAGGCAGAGAAGTAGCCGAAAACAATAAGGCCCGAAATTCAGCATTATTCACATCGTGTTGCTCGGGTGTTTATAATAGTTTCAAGAAGTTATGGCTGTAATTCTTATGCTTGCCTACCTATGTCAATAGTAGTTTGTATTAGTAGCGTGGTGGCTTTTCTAAGAGTCTGGTGAATAGTGAACTGGCGTCGTCAATGACAGCTCGCTGCGTAGCGGCAAGACCAGGGTTTGTCAAATGCGAAGCGCTAATAATTTTGCTCGGGCACAGGAGCCAAATAAAGATCGAGTGAACTGTTCTTCACACTGTAACAAGCGTTTTTGTTACCAACGGAGTGTCTTTGTCGGATAAATTTGACAAAAAAATGGTGGCAAATGTCGAAATGTTTACACGGACTTCGTGCTTGCGAGCAAGCCAAAGCGCAGTAATGTGCGCGTTTGGAAAATAGTGGACAATTATTAGTATTTTATATTTCGTTCTTGAGATGCGCGTGCACTAAGCGATGTCATTACTTGCTAAAACGCAACGAATGGTTCAAAATTATGGAGCCTTCCACTATGGCGTCTCGCATAATCTTACCATGGTTCTGCAAGTAAAATCCCAGATATTATTCTTTTAATGCTTTTCCGAAAGATTATTTCTCAATAAAGACTTTCACAAGTGAATCCTTCCTTTTTTGATTGTTATCTTAGGACTAGAGCACGTCGACATCCTGTAAAATATTTTCTGTAGAACTCTTTACGCTGGCTTATAAGGGAAATGTTATCTTGCGATAAGGTATACGAAAAAGGTTATCACTTTACGTGGTGGAACTATTTTTCGAAAGTACCATGGCACGTGTCGACTAAAATAGGACTAGGGTTTTTTTTTTTTTATCTCACCTGAGGTCCCGCGATCATAATCTACGGAGAGTGGAAAGGAACAGGGGTTTATCCTCCTTCCCCCACCTCGCCCGGTAAAGCTGCCAGACTTTAAATAAATTCTATTCATTCATTCTCACATTTTGCTTTATTGTCCCACCGTGGTAGTCCAGTGGCTAAGGTACTCGGTTGCTGACCCACAGGTCACGGGATCTAATCCCGCCTAGGCGGCTGCAATTTCGATGGAGGTGAAAATGCTGTAGGCCCGTGTGTTCAGATTTGGGCGCACGTTAAAGACCACCAGGTGGTTGAAATTTCCGAAGCCCTCCACTACGGCATCTCTCATAATCATAGAGTGGTTCTGGGACGTTAAACACTACATATCAATCATATCAATTATCAATGTATGTGCGATGACCTCAAAACAGAGTTATCTGCCGAGAGAGTCACAAAATGTTCAGCTGGCAATGAAAGAAGCAAACGCAGTAAATTTAAGTGTAGTAAACTTTTAGTATTATCTGCCTGAAAACGTATCGTATTAATTCGCGTCCGTATGCCCGACCAAGTTATCATAAAACACCAGTGACAACAATACCAGAATAGACGGTGAAGAGCCCAGTAGAATTCTAGTCGATCAAGCCGTTGTTGTGAACAAAAGTGTTCAGAAAGTGTCGCCCCGCTAAGTCCGCCAATTTAGCGCAACAACACACTGAGGTAAATCTCGTGAATCCCTCGTTCATGTCATCGAATGAACTGTCGCAGGAATTGTACCCCCACGACGTGGGTCACGTCTCTCTAATCTCACCTCATTTACCTTTGTGGTTCGTTCTAATTATCGCGATTCTCCTGGTGAACACTCGGCAAGGCCTAGGCGCGTCATTAGGGCTTGCAGACTAATGCCACTTGTTATAGCGTCTTATTCGTGCGTTAGGTCCCGCCTGCCTGGGCTGAAATAGCACTCTGTCCCTAAACCAGCTGATCCCCGTTTTCTTTGTGCAGAAAGGCAACCACTGCCAGGCCGGTTTGTCACCGGTGTCAGTTTTCGTTTGATGACTGGCGGCTCTACATAGATTGGGAACCCTACGCATTTATTCCAATATAAATGTGATCGCAAATTGTTTGTTCAGCACGACGCGCGTGTTTCTAGCCATGATGACGTTTTGTGCTTTGTACTCGTTCCGCCACGTATCAATTATGCAAAGGCCTGTCCCTCTTTGTTTTGGAACACGTTTTTAATGAACCTACATTCATCCTTAAGAGAAATCGGGGAATTGATTCGAGAAATAAAGGAAACGCAATCTCTCACTGCGTGCAGAGATTGACTTTGCGTTCAAGTTGTGCGCCGTCGACCCCACGTTGAACGCATCACAGTACAAAATGCAGTTATTTGAAAGGCGTCAGGCAAGCTTAAAAACCGAGAAAAACAAGAAGCCACAGAAAGAGTGCTTCTTCGTTCTTCTAAATTCTTGAGCTTGTGCCAAGTTTTTCAAGTAACTATGCATGAACTGGCACGACTATGCGTACTCATACAATATGTCGACTCATGGCAAAAATCAAAGTTACGTTCTTACATGACACGCACCTGATGATTATCATGTTTGCACCAGTCATATACCTTCGTCATCCATTGACGTCCTGTAATACCAAATTTTGTACATGTGAAGCCAGCGAAACAGCCGCGAGCGCATCATGAGTGTAGTCATGTAGGCATGTAGTCAGGTCGTTACATGACACGCGTCTCGTGATTATCATGTTTGCACCAGTCACATGCCTTCGTCATCCATTCACGTCCCTTAATACCAAATTAGGTATATTGTCACGTGTGTAATATGTTGTCACGTGCTTGGTATATTGTCACGTCGTGACATTATGTGAAGCTAGCGAAACAGCCGCAAGCGCATCACGAGCGTGGCATCTAGTCATGTTGTTAAATGACGCGCATCTCATGATTATCATGTTTGCACCGGTGACATGCCTTCTACATCCATTCACGTCCGGTAACACCAAATTTGGTTTATGTGGAGTTAGGGAAAAGGCTGCGAGCGCATCACGAGTGTGGCATGTAGTCATGTTGTTACATGACGCGCATGTCATGATTTTTATGTTAGGGTCAGTCACTTGTGTTCAGCATGCAGTCATGACATATGAAACCAGTTTTGAAACTTGTCATGTGATAGAAACCACAAAAGCCGCCTGACCACAAAACGTAAGTCACGACATTTATGACAAATTTATCATGATTTTAATGTTACTACTTGTCACTTATGACCGTCATACAGTCATGTTATGCCACACAAAATTTGGTACTGATACCATCAGCGAAACGGGCAGGAGGGCGAAAAGTAGTGAACGGCTGGCTGGCTAGCTGGACAGACAGACAGACAGACAGACAGACAGACAGACAGACAGACAGACAGACAGACAGACAGACCGACAGACAGACAGACAGACAGACAGACAGACAGACCGACAGACCGACAGACCGACAGACCGACAGACAGACAGACAGACAGACAGACAGACAGACAGACAGACAGACAGACAGACAGACAGACAGACAGACAGACAGATAGATAGATAGATAGATAGATAGATAGATAGATAGATAGATAGATAGATAGATAGATAGATAGATAGATAGATAGATAGATAGATAGATAGATAGATAGATAGATAGATAGATAGTTTCACAGTTGCCGAAGTTAGCTAAGAAATTCTACGCATTTAAAAGTGTGCCAAAAAAAATTCCGCATTTGTGAAGCGTTGTGGGCCAACTGTTCATTTCATTTTACCGTGCAAAATCCAATTCGAGACTTTGAGTGCATAGACAGCATGCTTCTGTAGCCCTAATGCTTAATAATCTTAGAAAAGAAAAGAGAAAGGTTGCTTATGTGTAAGGATGAATGAGGCAATATATTTGTTGAGTGAAATCAGCGTAACAGTGTGCCATATAATATAAAGAGCCACAGACGCAGCAGCAGTGTATCCTTGTAAATTCTGAGTACATGATTGTGTTTAAAGCACTCACATTGCTTACCAAGTAAAGTACCCACTATTATCGTTAAAATTTGAATTTTCCTAAAGTATGGCACCAAAAATTTGTTATCTTGGCTGCTGTTTTGTGTTTGTGTCGGAAGTTACTCAGGGCATACGCTGGAAGGCTGCACAGCCCTTAAAAAGCCTCTATTCCAACTGCCATCATAACCCCAAGACAGGCACACACGAATGAATGAAGAGAAACGGTCATGCATGCCATCTCTCATGTCTTTCGATTCTCCCATCCGTCACAAAACAGTTCCCCACACCTCCTCAATCCATCAGATTGGTCTTTGTTGAATCACTACGTTTACTTGTCGCGATCCGTGTTTTCACGCATCGCTGTTACCTTCACGTGTGTTGTGGCCGGAAAGGTAGAAACTTTTGTATATGGCATAGTTCATATTCTCTACAAACTAAGCACATGACGATTGATTTGTACGACCACCGAGTTTCTAACATGTGCGTGAGAATTGCTTACTTTTTCGCGGACAAAACTTCACGATGTGCAGAGAGAATTAATGAAACTTTCCTGAACAAGGAAATTCCTTGCCATTGTTGCTGCAGTCGACGCTTCGTCAAGTAGAGTACAGTGATCGAAAAAGACCGTGCTGATTTGTCTTTAGAAAGTAACTGCAGGATTCGCGTTGCTGGATGATGATGATTTATGGTGTTTTTTGGCGCAAGGGCCATTTGATAGCCAAAGAGCGCCAGTTCATGGGACAAGGAATGTGGATAATTACTGTGATTAGCGGCTGTATAAGGGCCATAAAATTCCTCGCAGTAAGGCGGGTAAAAACATACAAGTAATGAAATCATGACCATGCCGTGAAAGGTGTGTGTGGTGTGAATAGGTGACAAAAGTTGGCGATAATGTAAAACGATGGTGGACATGTATGGCATTAGCACAAGTACCTCACTCGTTCATACCCTTGCGTCCAAGGGCCGTCAGGCAAGTGCTTTCCTGTGAAGCCACCACAGCAAAAACCTCCCAGGAGAGGTCGTGCTACGGGATGCCCGGGTTTATGATATGAAAATTATGAATTTCTTTTAAAAGCACTAACAATGATTTATGACTAAAAAGCGGTTCCCTACCAACGAACATTGCAGGGTGTAAAGGTATATGTTGTCGGTAGGGTAATGGAAAATGCTGTTTTCTTAGAGTTTCTAATTGTTTACATTGGATTAAAACGTGAAGGACTGTTGATGCCTCACCACATTTGTCACACAATGGTGGATCGCCACCGGACAAAAGATGTGTGTGTGTCGTGTATGTGTCCTATCCCGAGTCTGGTTAGTATTACCTCTGTATGACGCGATTTTGATACTGGCAGCCAATGACCAAGGTGTGGCTTAATAATGTGTAGTTTGTTTTGTGTGTGTGTATCCCACTTGCTCTGCCAGTAGTCCCTGAGGTTTCGTTTGAGAGAAGGCTTAAGATCAAGGGCCGGGATTAATATGGGTGTAGGGGCAGTGCTTTTTGTGGACGGATGCAGCGAGCTGATCCGCCCTCACGTTGCCTTGGATCTCACGGTGCCCTGGCACCCAGCACACTACAACATGTTGTTTGAGTGTGTAGAGTATGCACAAAATGGAGTAAAGTGAGACAAGGACCGGGTTTTTTTTTAAGACTGCACAGAGCCGTTACCACACTGAGGGAGTCTGTATAAATTACTGCTTTTTGTATTTGTAATTGTTTGATGTGTTTAGTTGCCACAAGTATCGCGTAAGCTTCCGCTGTGAAGATACTTGTGCCTGGATGTAGAGGGCCAGCATCCGAAAAGGATGGGCCGACAGCAGCGTAGGACACCAAGGTGTTAGACTTGGAGGCATCTGTAAAGAACTCAGGACGTGTGTATTTGTGTTGAAGTTCCAGGAAGTATGTTCGGATATGGGCAATAGGTGCATGTTTTGTAACTTCTAGGAAAGACTCATCGCAGTCTGTAGTCTGCCACTGCCACGGTGGCGGGTATGCTACAGGAGCCATTAAACTGTGTTCAAGTGACACTCCAGTTTCTTCAGCTAGACCCTTCAGACGAACTGAGAAGGGCTGCCTCATCGAAGGCCTGTTTTGAAACAGAATGTAGCTCGACAGATCATTAATAGTAGAGTGTGAGGGGTGCTTCTTGTCTGCTTTCACCTTAAGAAAATATACAAAGGACATGTAAGTTCTCTGTAGATGAAGCGACCATTCATTTGACTCAACGTAAAGGCTTTCTACAGGGCTGGTGCGAAAAGCACCCGTAGAAAGGCGGATGCCCAAATGATGCACGGGGTCCAGCATCTTCAAAGCACTTTAAGTTGCAGACTGATAAACAACAGCCCCATAATCTAAGTGGGTGCGAATGAGGCTTCGATACAGATTCATGAGGCATTGCCTATCACTACCCCAAGTAGTACGTGACAACACTTTTATAACATTCATGGCTTTTAAACATTTTGTTTTTAAATACTTGATGTGCGGTACGAAGGTCAACTTGTTGTCCAAGATTAAGCCTAAGAATTTATGCTCGGCTTTGACAGACAGATGTTGCCCATTCAGTCGAATGTCAGGTTCCGAGTGCATGCCTCTATTTCGAGAGAACAAGACACACGTGCATTTTTGTGGGTTAAGTCGAAATTCATTTTCATCTGCCCATTTGGAGACCTTCTTTAAACCCAGCTGAACCTGCCGCTCACACATTGCCAAGTTGCATGACTTGAAGCCAAGCAGGACGTCGTCGACATATGTACAATAGAACATATTGCGGGAGATGGACAAGTGCAAGGAATTCATTTTGATGAGAAAAAGTGTGCAGCTAAGTACATCACCTTGTGGCACGCCTGTTTCCTGGACAAATGTTTGGGAAAGAACCGTGCCCACTCGGACACGCAATGTCCGGTTTGACAGGTAACTTTCGATTATGTGAAACATTCTTCCGCGCACGCCAAGGTGGGACAGGTCTCTTAGAATTCCAAAACGTCATGTTGTATCATAAGCCTTTTCGATATCGAGGAACACAGAGAGAAAGTATTGTTTATGGACGAAGGCGTCTCTGATCTGTGCCTCGATACGAACAAGGTGGTCTGTGGTGGATCTACTTTCTCGAAACCCGCACTGAAATTGGTCGAGCAAATTGTTTGTTTCAAGGATATGTACAAGTCGGCAGTTTATCATTTTTTCGAATACTTTGCACAAGCAGCTTGTAAGTGCAATAGGCCTATAACTTGAAGCTAAAGAAGGGTCCTTGCCCTCTTTCAAAATGGGAATAATAATAGCCTCTTTTAAGGAGGTAGGGATAGTGCCAGAAGACCAGATAGCATTGTACAAACAAAGTAAGGTTTTTTGTGTTTCGGCTGGTAGGCTTTTTAACATTTCATACACAACCCTGTCAGAACCTGGGGCAGAAGTACTGCAGGAGTTTAGAGATGTTCGGAGCTCAGCTAGACTGAAAGCTTGGTTGTACGCCTCGTATCTAGTGGATTTGTGTTCGAGTTTCTGCTTTTCTATTCTTGTTCTGTATTTTTGGGAAGTGTCAGTATAGTGGGATGAGCTGGATACCCGTTCAAAGTGTGCACCGAGGAAGTTTGCCTGATCTTCCAAGGTATCACCCTGAGTGTTTACGAGTGGAAGTGTGTGTACTTGTTTTCCTGCTATCCTACCGACCATGTTCCAGACTTTAGCCTCCTGTGTGTATGAATTGATTCCTGACAAAAACTGTTGCCAACTTTCTCTTCTGGCCTGCCGACGCGTTCTCCTGCCTTGAGATTTTATTTTCTTAAAGCTCTCAAGGTTTTCCGCTGGCGGCGAGTTCCGCAGCAACCTCCATGCCCTGTTCTGTTCCTTTCGCGCATTACGACACTCTGTGTTCCACCATGGGACGTGTCGTTTGCCGGGCCTTCCAGATGTTTGCGGTATGCACTTGGCTGCTGCGTCAGTTAGAAAAGCTGTGAAGTACTGCACAGCTTCATCTATGTTTAACCTACATATGTCTGTCCAACTCAAACGTGTAGTGTTGTGGAACTGTTCCCACTCTGCTTTGTTTATCAGCCATTTGGGAACATGTAGAGGACATTCATATGTTGTTTGTGAACTCAACACTACAGGAAAATGGTGACTTCCATATTGATTATTTATGATTTTCCATTTCAGTAGGGGTAGGAATGAAGGTGATACGATGCTGAGGTCTATAGACGAGTAAGTTTTGTTGGCAACGTTATAGTATGTTGGCTCTTTCCTATTCAACAAACAGGCACCGGAAGAGAAGAGAAATTGTTCAATGAGACGACCTCGTGCATCACAGCGAGAATCGCCCCACAGTCCATTATGTGCATTTAGGTCCCCAAGAAGCAAATAAGGTTCGGGCAGTTCGTCAATTAAAGACTGGAATTCACGTCTTTCAAGATGGTGGTGGGGAGGTACATACAAAGAGCAGATGGTGACGAGTTTGTTTAAAAGTACCGCTCGAACAGCCACCGCCTCAAGGGATGTCTGGAGTGGTAAATGTGTACACGCTACTCCTTGGTTAATAATAATGGCCACGCCACCGGATGACGTTACAGTATCATCTCGGTCCTTTCGGTATATGACGTAAGCACGTAAAAAATTAGTATTAGAGGATTTTAGGTGTGTTTCCTGTACACACAGCACTTGAGGTGAGTGTTTGTATAAAAGCTCTTGGACGTCGTCGAGGTTTTTAAGCAGTCCTCTGACGTTCCAATGTATAATTTGTGTTTCCATATTGGAAGTAAAGTAGTGATGTGTGTACGTTAAGGGAGTAACTTGTTTAAGCTGAAAGGTCGAGCTCAAGTAACAGGGCTATTATCAGGCCATGTTATGAGCTTTTTAGTTCTCTTGGCGCGCTCCAGAGAGCCGCGCCGCTCTTTTGGCACCAAGGGTGCCGCCGTATCCATTGCCTCCTCGGAGGCACTCGATGCCCGCTCATGCGAGCTGGTTTTTCGAAGCTTGGGCCTCGCCTGGCAAGGTGAGGCCTTGAGACCCGAGGACCCTGGAGTCTCTGGTCTCTTTTCAATAGTAGGCGGAGTAGGCTCAACTACTGCCGCCTTGGGGGCAGGCGCCACAGCCAATGGCTCGCTCTGCGCAGGCCGAAGGACTGGCGAGGGCTGGAGCGACACTTCCCCTGGCGCGCCGCGTCAGCATATGTGGGGCCATAAAATGGCGAGACTCTTTTTCTTGCTTCTTTAAATGTAATGTTTTCTTGTGTCTTTATAGATATGATCTCTTTTTCTTTTTTGCAGAAATACCAGGAACGTGAGTACGCGGCATGGTTACCGCCACAGTTCACACAGTGTGCAGGTGCTTCGCAGTTGTCGGACGCATGGCCCACGACTCCACACAGAGCACAAGTTTTCTGGCCACGACAGCTTTGCGAGCCGTGGCCATATCTCTGACATTGAAAGCAACGGTGGGGGTTGGGAATATATGGCCTCACGGTTGTCTTTGTGTACCCAGTCTGAATGGTTTCCGGCAAATCGCTCGAAGCAAAGGTCAGTACTAAGTGTCTGGTTGGGATTTCCTTTTGATCTCTTCTGATCTTAATACGCTGTACGTTTGTCACGTTCTGGCTCTTCCATCCTTCCTGAAGTTCAGCTTCGGTCAGGTCAAGCAAATCTACGACCGATACGACCATGCGAGATGAGTTCATGGACCTGTGTGGCGTAGTACTGATGGGTGTGTCTCCAAACGTTGTGAGGGTGTTCAGTTTATCGAATTGGTCTTTGTCACGTATCTCAAGGAGTAGATCTCCGCTGGCCATTTTGGTAACCTTGTACCCGGCACCGAGAGCTTCGGTTAAGCACCTAGCCACTATGAAGGGGGATACAGTTCTGGCTTGCTTGTTAGTTTTTTCAAAGTGTATAACGTGGAAATGAGGAAAGATTTGTCTTGGCCGGATGAAAAAATTTATATCTTCGGTGCGTACCCGCTTTGAGGAGGCATGATCACTAAGTAAAGAGAATGCTTTGTGCATGCTAATTGTATGTTGTTCAGCAGCGTTGGCGGCCACCCACCACGGAGCCCAACGAGGGGACGCTGCAAGTTTGCGGATGCTGAAAGCTTGCAGACGTCAGCCGTACAACTCTGCTATAACCCAATGCGCCTAGGCCAAGGTAGGCTATTTGCACAGGGTTAACCCTTGCCGCCGAGAAAATTGGAAGTAAGCAGAAGAGAGAAGTATACAGGAAAGCAAAAAAGTAAGAAAGACGAAGATGAAGGGAGAGAGAGATAGGAAAAGGCGACTGCCGTTATCCCCTGGGTGGGTCAGCCCAGGGGTGCCGTCTACGTGAAGCCGGGGAAAAGGGGCGTGTTGCCTCTGCCAGGGGCCTTAATGGTCCAATCACCCAGCGTCGGCTCAACCCCCAGGATCCCCTTTTCCCCGGACACGGCAAAGCCACGCACGGCTAGGCGTGGGAGGGAGTCAAGACTCCCCCGTTAGCTCGGGTCCGTGGTGTCGCTACACACCAAACGCCTACTTGCGCAGGCGCCCCTGCGGGCTCGCGTTGCTGGAACGTTAGCTTCAGTGACTTTACCTTCGTGTTGATTTATTCAAAGCTTGAAGCCCCCGCCCCCTGTTTCACGGATCTCATTAATTATTTATTCTGTTTCATCAAAACATGATTAATAGAACACAAATGTATACGCACGTTACTTTTCATTTCATTGAGCCTTTAAGGAGACTTTGTTCAAATAAATGAGATAAAGTTACTTAGCTAGAGCCAGTCAGATAGAAACGCACTTCAACTTGCTTACTTCCGGTAGCTGTCAAGAAAAGCAGTTTTGTGGTGATATTTTCCTACAACGTGATCACATTTACAAGTGACTACGCAAAAATATATCATTTAAGTGCCTCATTCAATGATGGATGAGCAGCGTAGAAGCTTGGACAAGTTTCCAAGGTTTAATTTCGCGCAAAATTTGCGGTGGAACGAAATTAAAAAAAATGAGAGACAAGTTCTACGTGTTTACTATTGAGACCAAGTAAACAAGATCTCGAGAACACGTGTACAAAAGTATCACCCCTTTCTATCAATACACTAATTCTATCTTGGCCATACATCTCGTGTCTTTCTCGCAAATCCTCTACATCTATTTCAGATTTATGCTGCAACATATTCTTCAATATTACTTTGTTAAAACTGACATGGAGACGCAGTTGCAGCCACAGCTGTCAACAGCAATTTTCCGAGTGGACTGACCCGAATCGCCGTACGGCTTCCCGCAACTCACTCTTGTCTAATCGATCTCTGCCTACAGCACAAGCGCCCTCAGCCAAAAAGTCGCAGCCCAGTGCTTCGTCTTTGAGCTTCCGTGTCTTACGGTCCTCTTTGCTGTCCATGCTCAGTTGCCATTTCCGCTCCATCTCTGACGCCACGTATCGATCCTCACTGTGCCGCTTTGCAACCCCCATTCAGTCGATACTTAGGATGGGCATCTATACATATTGACAGAGTGCGCCCAAATGGCGATGGCTTCTTTCACTGGTGTCAGCCATCAATGGAAGCAACAACACTCGAGCGCAACCGTGGCCTCCTCTGTCATTTGGTACTTTTCTTGCTTCTCGTCAAAGCGTTGCTTTCTTTGGTTTATTTTGAATTTTGAAGTACCAATAGCAAATCGCAAGGAACTTTATCAGGAGCATTTCATCAGGACCTCCAGTCTCCACCTATCGATGGCTAAGTGTATCTCACAAATAGACCTTTTGTGATCGCATAACCCGATATGGTCGAAATATTCAAGAGATGCTGCGTCATATCGATACTAGAGCCCAGGTAGGCATTCAAATATAGCTGCATGTAAATAAAGGCGAGGTGCCTAGAAAGACGTAGATGGACACGTGTGCCACACCACTTTTTTAGGCCTAACCAACTTAGCTGTTTTTGATCTTCCTACACTGATGTATGTCTAGTAATATATATATATATATATATATATATATATATATATATATATATATATATATATATATATATATATATATATATAGTGATAATTATCATCGAAACACTCCAACCATCGTGTTCCCCATAAAGTACGAATCGATAACATTGTCCAGGCCGCCATGTTCGATGTGCAAATTAATGCATGCGGGAACAGCCGACTAACGCGACTTAAAGGATCAGTGTACAAAAAATTTTTTCCCGCGTGCCAATAAAGTGCAATTTCACCGTGCCAAAAACACCTTTTTCATCGCGAGAAAACACTTGACAAGCGAGACAATGGGATAAATAAAAAAATGTGGTTGGAGACGCCCTCTTCAAATTCCCACGCTTTATACCATGACGTCAAAGATTTTGAAGGCGTGTACTAGGACCTTCGTAGTTTCTAATGAATAAAATCAGGTAAATTGTCATCCTGGGGTGCCACGGAGCTAACATAGGAATCTTCAAAAAAACGGCATTCATCCTATGCGGAGAAATACAAAAAAATTCATTTTGAAATTCGTGACGTCACGCCTGGAGATATCCAATAGAGGCACGAAACTTAAAAACGAAACTTCAATCCTGATTTTATACGCTAATAATGAACCATTGATAGTGAAACTTGTGATATGAGTGTTCTCAGAGTACAGTTTATCAATATAAACCAAGTAATCGTTTCATTTTGGTCCCTTTAAGCAGAGATGAAATAGGCCCATCATCTCCGTCGTTCCGTCGTGTGGAATGTGCGTGGTCGGGTCGGGTGCCAGAGATGGTGTGGCGTAGCTCCGGCGGCAAATTCTTAACTTGACCAATCAGCACTGGTCACCGTATTTTTGCTCGGAGTGAGCCAACATCCCGTACCTTTCTACGCGTTGAGTTCTCATCGCAAATATTGCTTTGAAGACGCCCGTAGCAGTTAAGCCACTTCACATTTTGCAGCATCTGCAGTTTCTTACGCCAGTGCTTCCTTTGAGCTACACCAAGTGTCGTAATACTTGAGTAAGCTGCTAACCTTACTTCCTAAAACATTCTGACATCACATTCAGCGCTTCCCGCATGCTGCTAAACTGCCTGCTTCAAGCACCAGTGCAGGACTTTTCAGCAAGCATCTATGTGCACATTTCAGGAAATAAATATGTGCATAACGACGCCATTTTAAAAATATTTCTTGCTAATTATCCCTGCTAGCTATGAACTTTCATGACATTAGTTTTTCATCCCTTAACTCGGCAGACTGATGCAGCGATTTAATTTTAGCCAAAGTACTATGGCGGGAGAGATGATTTATTACGCTTAGCTTGAACAGCCCGACTGCACACGTGAAGAGTAGAACACAGGCAACCCCCCCCTACCACACACACGTATATATATATATATATATATATATATATATATATATATATATATATATATATATATATATATATATTGTGAGCGCTGATTGTGTTGCTCATCATTTTCACTTTCACCTGCGCATACAAAGCACCGTGATCATCATCATCGTAGCGGCTCGCTGTTTGTTCGGTTGCTGGCTCGCGCGTCTGGGTTGACAATAAAACGGTCGCTCCTTCGTACCTGACGTCGTCTCACAAGTGGTGGAGGTGCTGTGATTCCCAAGTCCTCGTGCACTACCGGTCACCCCTGGAGCTCCGATCAGGTCGACGGCTGTGCTTGCCAACAGTGATGGCGCAAAACGACCCACCCCCTACCGCCTTCTTCGCACCACCCGCTCAGCCTGCTGGGCCTCACCACACCGTGAGTACCTCGCAACGAGACCCTCCAGTGTTTTCTGGCCTTCGCGGTGAGGACGTAGAAGAATGGCTGGACAGTTACGACCGTACCAGTGCTTGCAATTACTGGGATGAGGCACATAAGCTGCGCTATGTACCCTTTTATCTGAAGGAGGTTGCTAAGACGTGGTATCATAACCACGAACGCGACTTTCCTGATTGGTCAGCATTCACGGTGCAGCTGCGTCAAATATTCGGCACTTCTACAGGACGCTCTGAGGTAGCTAAACAGAAGCTCGCTACCCGCATCCAGGGGCCTGACGAATCGTACACATCGTACATTGAAGACGTTCTGGCCCTCTGCCGCCGCGCCCAAAAGGACATGCCGGAGGCCGATCGTATTCGGCAAGTAATGAAAGGCATCAACTCCGTCGCCTTTAATGCTCTTGTCATGCAGAGCCCGACAACAGTTCAGGACATTATTACCACCTGCCAGCGCCTGGACGCACTTTACTCAATGCGCCTTCCACACGCCTCCTATGACACTCGTCTTACTGGCGAGCATGAGCTGCGAGCTCTAATTCGCACCATAGTGAGAGAGGAACTCCACAGCCTTGTTCCTGCCAGCGCACCGACTTCACCTGCCCGCTCACCCCCTCCTAACCTGCGGGAAATTATAAAGGACGAATTGGCGTCGATGACGAGCGTCGCACGTGCCCCGCCTCCTGTGCCCTTACATGTGCCTACGTATGCCGAAGTCGTGTCACGGCCTCCTCCACCTACTCCACCTGTAACTACGGACGTCGTATACGACCATTTGGCTGCGATGGCAGCCAAGGCACCACCACAACCACACTTCCCTGCCTGGCGCCCTACGCGCCCCGTCTGTTACTACTGTGGCATAAGAGGACATATCTCCCGCTTTTGCCGTCGGCGCCAGCAAGATGAACGACGAGGTTATTCTTCGTACGAGAGTGACCGGGCTGCGAGGTCTGACCCCTACGTTCCAGGAACCTACATTCCCTCGTCACGACGTTCGCCTTCGCCTCCTTTGTCCCACGGTGAACCTCGTTCTTCCCGCTCACCCCGCCGTCGTTCACCATCGCCCTTCCGCCGTACTACTTCGCCTTTACGTTCTGCCCTGATGCCCCTCGACAGCCACTCGGAAAACTAGCAGCTGCAGTTTTTGGAGGAGAAACTGCCTGTCGTCGAATTGTCCCAATTCCTCCTGCGCGCCCTGCAAATTTACTAACTGTTTGTGTAGAAGGCATTTCGGTTGACGCACTCGTGGACACTGGAGCAGCCATTTCGGTCATTGATCGCGAACTATGTCATCGTCTACGAAAAGTGCAAACTCCATATGTTGGTCCGGTGTTATGTGGTGCTAATGAAAATAGAATTTACCCTATTGGACAATGCACTGTTCGTGTTCTGATCGACGGAATTCGTCACCATATACAATTGGCTGTGCTTTCTTCATGTGCTCATCCGATTATATTGGGCTGGGACTTCCTGTCAGCCGCTTCCGCTGTCATTTCGTGGTCCGCCCGTTATTCGCATTACGGACACTGAAAATTCTAGTGCTTACGATTTTTCGTCGCCTCACCTTGTTGCAGCTGCAGACTTTGTACTGCCCCCGGCCCAAGAACGTATCCTCACCATTAGATCCAGCGATACCATTGACGGTGACGCAGTGGTTGTCCCCGATCAGCGCTGCATTTTCCGAGGAATCGCCATCGCATGTTGTCTAGTGCGGTTTTCGCGTGGTCATGCCAGTCTCACCGCCTACAACACGACAACAGAGCCACAACTACTGCCAGAGGGGTCCACTGTTGCCAGCCTTATCGACATAGCACCGGTATGTGTCGTCACTGTATCGTCTCCGCCGTCAGTCGCTAAGTGTACGCCACCAGGAGGCTCATCTAATGCGCTTAAAGCCACTTTGAGTCCATATCTCACTCCAACGCAAACTAATGACTTAATGGCCCTTTTAACAAAACACAAGACTTGTTTTGACGTTTGTTCGGATGGCTTAGGTCAAACTACGGTGACCTCTCATCACATCGCCACAGACGGTTCTCGTATTATCCGCCGTCGCCCTTACCGCGTGTCGTCTTCAGAACGCAAGGTCATCGAGGAACAAGTCAATGACATGCTCGCACGCAACGTTATCAGACCTTCCACAAGCCCTTGGTCTTCTCCTGTTGTCCTAGTTAAGAAAAGGGACGGATCAGTGCGATTTTGCGTTGATTACAGGGCACTAAACAAAATTACGCGCAAGGATGTATATCCTATGCCTCGAATTGACGATGCACTTGACACCTTACAGGGTGCAGAATATTTCTCAAGTCTCGACCTACGATCTGGGTATTGGCAGATCCCGATGCATGAGTCTGATAAAGAGAAGACAGCGTTTGCTACTCCTGATGGTCTCTTCGAATTCAATGTGATGCCTTTTGGGCTCTGCAATGCCCCAGCCACATTTGAGCGGATGATCGATACGGTGCTGCGTGGCCTAAAATGGAAGACCTGTCTTTGTTACCTGGATGACATCGTCATCTTTTCATCCAGCTTCTCGCAACACCTAGAACGTCTAGACGAGGTGCTCACATGTCTAGCCAAAGCCGGTCTCCAGCTAAATACCAAGAAGTGTCGGTTTGCGAGCCGCAGCATCAAAGTGTTAGGCCACGTTGTCAGCAAGCTTGGCATCGAACCTGATCCCGACAAAGTGGCCGCTGTGCTGCACTTTCCTAAGCCCACCACGCTCAAAGACCTTCGCAGCTTCCTCGGCTTAGCCTCTTACTTCCGCCGTTTTGTCCGTGATTTTGCCACTATCGCGGCTCCTCTTCACAAACTCCTGACCACAAGTGCATCATTTCTTTGGACAGATGACTGTGAAGCTGCTTTCCAGACCCTGAAGCGATGCCTCACGTCAGGGCCAGTTCTTCGCCATTTTGATCCCACAGCCCCTACTATATTACACACTGACGCAAGTGGGCACGGAATCGGCGCTGTTCTGCTGCAGCGTGACCAGGCTTCACAAGAGCAAGTCGTGGCTTACGCGAGCCGTACTCTCTCCCCAGCGGAACGCAATTACAGCATCACTGAACAGGAATGTCTCGCTATCGTATGGTCCGTGCAAAAATTTCGCCCCTATTTGTATGGCCGCCGCTTCACGATCGTCACGGATCATCATGCGCTCTGTTGGTTGTCATCATTAAAAAACTTGTCAGGACGCCTCGGTCGTTGGGTGCTTCGACTGCAGGAGTATGACTACAGTGTCACATACCGGTCGGGCCGCAAACACCAAGATGCCGACGCTTTGTCACGCTGTCCGCTGTTGCAAAATCATGACGCATCTACCTGCTGCGCAGCACCTCCCAGCCAAGAGACCACGCAGATGACCAGTCTTAGTCCCATCGAGCCCACTGCACCGGATGACTTCCTTCAATCCGCAGACCTCACCTCGCTCCAACGTGCAGACACATACTGCCGTACAATCATCGATCGGCTCACCGGCTCATCTCGTGCTCCCAACAGCCGCTTGCGACGACAACTCACGCGTTTCAAACTTCATGACGGAACGCTACTTCGACAAACTTACCATCCTCTCGGTAGCCGATGGGTCCCGGTCATACCTCGCTCACTTCGACTCCAAGTCTTAGAAGCCTTTCATGACGACCCGACGGCTGGCCACTTGGGTTTTCATAAAACCTACGATCGCATTAAGACTCGCTGCTTCTGGCCTGGCCTCTCCACTAGTGTTTCCAGGTACGTCACTTCCTGTTCATCATGTCAGCACCGAAAACGTTCGACATCTCTTCCCGCCGGCCCTCTACAGCCTCTCCCGTGCCCATCCGCTCCCTTCGAGTTCGTCGGCATAGACTTATACGGACCCCTTCCGCTTACCGCCGCCGGTCACCGCTGGATTGTTACTGCCGTAGACCATCTTACTCGCTACGCTGAGACGGCAGCTCTTCCTACTGGAGCTGCCAGCGAAGTAGCCGACTTTGTTCTGCGTGCCATTATCCTGCGCCACGGCGCCCCTCGTGTTCTCCTGAGTGACCGTGGCAAGACATTTCTTTCTCGTGTGCTCGCTGAAGTTTTACAGGCCTCTGACACAATCCATAAGACCACCTCGGCATATCATCCGCAAACCAATGGTCTTACTGAGCGTTTTCATAGAACTTTGTCAGACATGATCTCTATGATCAGCTTTTTGTCCACGCCTTCTGTCCCATCTGCGTCCCTTCCGGAAGAATTCGCTGCCCGTGTCAACCACTGCCGCACAATCGCCCGCGCCAACACCTCTACCATTCAGGCCCAGCGAAAAGTTCGTTGTGATGCGACACGTCGAGTTGTGTCATTCTACCCAGGCGACGAAGTGCTCCTCTGGACACCTGTTCGCACACCCGGCCTCTGTGAAAAATTCATTCACAGATACCTGGGTCCTTACACCGTGCTTGAACGAACATCGGCCGTAAATTATCGCGTCGCGCCGGTTACTTCGGCTTCTGATCGCCGTCGTCGCGGGACCGAGATCGTCCATGTGTCTCGCCTGAAACCTTATATCCAGCGCTCATACACTTACTAAATGAACGTCTTGCAGACCGCTTTCGTGTAGGGGGGAAATAGTGTGAGCGCTGATTGTGTTGCTCATCATTTTCACTTTCACCTGCGCATACAAAGCACCGTGATCATCATCATCGTAGCGGCTCGCTGTTTGTTCGGTTGCTGGCTCGCGCGTCTGGGTTGACAATAAAACGGTCGCTCCTTCGTACCTGACGTCGTCTCACAATATATATATATATATATATATATATATATATATATATATATATATATATATATATATATATATATATATATAGGCAGGCATGGTGGTTGAGTGGCCGTAGCGTTGTATATAGTCCAGTAGATCCTCCGTGAGCGGTCACAACGTGGTTTATTTCGACGTTTCGGCCTAGAGTCTGGCCTTCATCAGGATTAAAGGTACAGTTTGTTGGTGCTCAGCTTTATACAATCTCAAATCAGAGGGAAAGGAAAGAAGAAAAAGACAGAAAAAAAGAAAAAAAAAGAAGAAACAAAGAAAAAAAAGAAGGAAAAAGAGAAAAAGAGAAAAAAAAGAATATTAGGTGGACTCCCCTCGGGCGCCCCCCTTACACTCTTCCTTCCACCTTCACTTCATCTCTCTCCCCTTCACCTTTATGATGTCAATGGTCTGTGTATGCTTCCTTTCACTAACGCATTCTTCCCGACCAGACGGCGCCTTCTGGCACTGGCGGTTCGGTGTGGGGCTATATATATATATATATATATATATATATATATATATATATATATATATATATATATATATATATGACATCTAACAGACAATAATGCCAAGGAAGGTATAGGGGAAGTTATTAGGCCAATTGTAATGTAAATGAGAAGAAAGAAAAGTGGGTGAAAAGATAACTTGCCGTGGGCAGGATCCGAACCTGCGACCTTCGAATAACGCGTTCGATGCTCTACCACTGAGCTACCATGACAGCTATCCCCCCACCCACTTTATTGAGTATCTATGTCAATTTAAACGTGGGAGTGTCAGTCAGCACCACTAGTAGCCATGGCGCAAGTGTGGTACACTCTTTTATGAGCCTGTTTGGCGTCACGTAGCACGTGAACTTATTACTAACTGGCAGCTGACCAATAGTCCCCCGCATACAACCTAGAGGCACCAAGTCTGCCAGTACGAGACCCTCGTTAATCAATAAGGGGAAGAAGTGTAGACTTAAGGGCTCGTTTTTCGTGTTTTACACGATATTAATGAGATATAACATACAATAATGCGAAGGAAGGTATAGGGGAAGTTATTAGGCCAATTGTAATGTAAATGAGAAGAAAGAAAAGTGGGTGAAAAGATAACTTGCCGTGGGCAGGATCCGAACCTGCGACCTTCGAATAACGCGTTCGATGCTCTACCACTGAGCTACCACGACAGCTATCCCCCCAGCCACTTTATTGGGTA
This sequence comes from Rhipicephalus microplus, assembly GCF_043290135.1. Lineage (NCBI taxonomy): Eukaryota > Metazoa > Arthropoda > Arachnida > Ixodida > Ixodidae > Rhipicephalus > Rhipicephalus microplus. The sequence continues at coordinate 13,175,474 of NC_134703.1, read as the reverse complement.
TCTATGTCAATTTAAAGGTGGGAGTGTCAATTTAAACGTGGGAGTTCGTGAGGTGTATTACTCTCTTTGATCGGGTCATGCTACTCTGCGTCGGAAAGCGTTATGTTACCATGTTGAGGGGAAATTCTTTGAGCCACTGTGGGAATCACTATACTCTGCCTCAAAAAGAGGTGATTTAGTCTACAAAGGAGAGCGAAACATGGGACAAGAAAGCACTCCCCCAAAAAGAGTTCCAAGCACTACCTTAGTTTTTAGAGTGAAGAGGTGAATCCCTGCGTTCGGTACTCATGTTTCTCAGACTTGAAGATTAGAAATATTTTTGCGTAACTTGCTGTTCCGCACAATAACAAGACCTAATAATATGCATATTGTGCGTCAATAACAATGAAATCGTACAATACCATCCACACCAATATTCAGTGCCAGTTCGGTTAGTATAGCTTGATACACCATCCATTCACTTGTGGTACATTGTGCTAGGTAATTTTTCTAATTTCTTCTCTTCTTCTGAACGCGTGTGGACCATGGTTAACATGCCAATAAAAGCATTGATCATCTGCGAAGCTAAGAAACGTTGGCAAAGCCAAGGTACTGCGTGTGAAGCCATTAGTCATCAATGTCATTGGCAGGGGTAAAGGCACACAAGCAGGAGAATAAACGGTGAATCGCAAGACACACAAAGGCTACAAAATGAAGCCCCGTCTAAAAGGTAACCACTATCAAGACAAAGAGCAGATCAGATACCCTTATCTGTAACAAGAAATCAACAAAAAAAAATAAGTGAAACGACAACTAAAACTGAGAATGACTGCATTATACAAACTATCATATTGAACCAGGGGTGCCGGCTGCGTGGAGCCGGGGCCAAAGAGGGCTTCAAAAGGTCCGATCTCCCAGCATCAGCTCAACCCCCAGAATCCCCTCCCTCTTCCCCGGACACGGCTCAGCCATGCACGGCGCCAAGTGGGAGGGAGTCGAAACCCCCTAATTGTCTCGGGTCCGTGGTGTTGCCACACACCAAACGCCTGCTTGCGCAGATGCTCCTGTGAGAAGTGGACAGTTGAATGCCTCAGAAACTGTGTCCTTTGCCGTTATTCCAGGGTTTTAACTGTGAAGCATTTCTTAGCAAGCTTCGGCGACATTGAGCGTATCTATCTATATATCTATCTAGCCGACTACGACTTGTAGCCCTCCTGGCCGTTTCAATAATGCTATCAATACCAAACTTGGTATGGCATAACATTACTGTATGAAGAGTATATTTATCTAGACTTAACATGAAAATCATGACGTGTATGTCATAAATGTAATCATTTACATTTCATGGTCCTGCAACTCTTGCGGCGGTTTCGTTCACATGACATGTTGAAAAATCGGCATGGTATGACATGATTGCATGGCCAACACAAGCGACAGACCCCAACATGAAAATCATGACATACGTGCAATGTAACAACATGACTCCATGCCACGCTCATGATGCGCTCGCGGCCGTTTCGCTAGCGTCACATATATCAAATTTGGTATTACAATATGTGAGTGAATGACGAAGGTTTGTGACTGGTGCAAACATGCTAATTATGAGATGCGTGTCATGTAAAAACATGACTACATGTCACGCTCATGATGCGCCTGTGGCCGGTTCTCTAGCTTCACTTATACCAAATTTGGCAATACGTCACGCCAATGGATGACAAAGGTACGTGATTGGTGCAAACATGATAATCATGAGATGCGCGTCATGTGAGAACATGACTGCATGCCACAGTCAAAGCACCAATATATTTCAACGTGACGCGGTGCGCGTGCTCACCGGCGTTCATTTCATTGCGTTACGCCGGCGTTGTCACTCCAGGCGCCGGTCGTGCCATATACTCGCAGGCGCGCGCCGCGCTTTGTCCTTGGATGCATGCGCATTTCAGCGCGCCCGGCTTCCCTCCGTCACGAAAAGAAAGAAACGCAGTGTTGTCTGGGTAACGCATTGGCGCGAAATGCAGCATGTCGCAATTCGCGCCGATTGCCGTCTGGCCGCGCCGACGGACGCTGGTCGCGCCGGTCGCGCCTGGCGTCAGTCTATAGAGTGGCCAGCGTGCGCGCGCGTCAACGCTGCATTGTAGTATGTTGGGCCCTTCATGATGCGCTCGTGACCGTTTTGCAATTCATACTGTAGTGGGATCTGCCAATTATTTTTGTCTACACGATACGAAGCGTTAGCCTAAAAGCCAGGCAGTGCTAGTCGCTTTCTGAGCTATGATGCACAAAAAAATGGCAGCTTATCCACGGGGTGAATGATGGAGAGTGGGGTGAAGCATCCGTCCGTCCATTCGTTCTTGCTTCCGTTCGTCTATGCGTGCGTCTGTGTGACCATCCATGCGTCCATCCGCCCGGCCATGCGTGCATTCGTCCATGCATCCGCCCCTGCGTCTTTTCATGCGTCCATCCGTCCGTGCAGCCATCCGTGCATGCGTTCATGCATCTGTCTGTGTGTCCATTCGTCCATCTAGTCAACACTTCAAGTATCACCATCTCGCATCTTTTCATCATATATTCCGCATATAGAAGCACCATCATGCAGCGGACATTCCAAGGACTAAACGAGAGGAGGAAGGATAGGAAAAAACCTTTCTTGATGCTGGCTGGGCCAGATAGCCCTTATCCCTCCCGGGCTGGTTGACATCCCTAGTCCGGGACGTCATTAGTCGAGGCCGCCACCCGAGCCCGCTGAACTAGAGTTCGCTGTTCCTCTAGTGTGGAGCTATTGAGTAGGGGCGTCTCCCAGTCCTCCTTGGTGGGGTTAGGAAAAAGGGTTAATTTTTGGTTCATTTGGCAGGCCCAGACCATATGGTAAGTGTTGGTCACTTCCCCACAGTACTGGCACTGCCCACTTGTTTTTGGGTCGTAATATTTTAGTATGGCTGGACAGAGCAGCGTATTTGTCTCTAGGTGCCGCAGGATGCGCTCCTCCGTTTTCGAGAGTCCCTTCCCTGGTGCGGGATACAAGCGGCGTTGCTCAATGTAGTATTCTTTGATTTCTCGAAACCGTGTTAAAGGTGTGGGACGTTCAGGTCTATCAGGGGAACGGGGAGTTTCCCGGGAAGTAAGCACGCGGGCCGCGGCATGTGCAGCCTCGTTACCCTGTAGACCCTGATGTCCCGGAGTCCATATAAGACGTTTTGGGGTCGGATCGCGGTTCCTGATGCTGAATTTTAAAAGTCTATTAGCCAATGGAGAGATTTCTCCTGCAAGATTTCTCCTGCAAGTCCGCTCTGTGACAGTCATCTGAACTTGCCATCAGGGTCGTTAACTTAAATGCCCGCAGTCTCGTTAACAAAACGGCACAGCTTGAAGCCCTTTTGTTATGTCATAGCCCACACTTGACCGTCATTACGGAAACATGGCTTCACAGTGAAATACCTGATGACAACTTAGTTCCGCCAGGTTACAAAATATTTCGAAGAGACCGGCCAACTAGAGGTGGGGGTGTTGCAGTGATTTTAAAAACCAGTATCAAAGCATCCCTTCTAGCGCAATCGCCAGATACTGAAAGCCTATGTTTAAGGGTTTCTTTCGGAAACAAAGTAATCATTGTTATCGCTGTGTACAGACCGCCTGATTCTGGGCCTGATTTTCTTGTAAATTTGCGATCTCATTTGGCCTCTTTCAGTAAAAATAAGCTTTTCATCCTAGGGGATTTTAATCTGCCCAACTTTGATTGGGACCGCTTGAAAACAAGACCCGATTCTTGTCACAGTGACGATATTCTCGACATTATGTTTTCACACAACCTTGTTCAAATAGTTCAGCAACCAACCCGAGTTTGTGGCAATTCATCCTCTCTACTTGACCTTGTTTTCCTGCCCAGATCTTTCGAAAAGTACCACGTGTCTGTGGAACACGGTTTCTCAGATCACAAAATTGTTTTTGCATCCATTTCCCTTCATTACAAAAATGCAATAAGTTGCCCAGCTCTCAAAAAAGTGAAAGACTTTGCGAAAGCTAACGACACTGCAATTACTGAGTATTTAGAAAATACCTGGCCAAATTTCAATGATCACGATGTTGAAGTCCTTTGGAGAAAATTTAAAAATATGTGTTTATTCTGTTTGCGAAACTTCGTACCCGATAAAGTTAAGAAGACCGCTAAATATACGCCCTGGATATCTAGATCTATAATTCACCTTAAACGCAAAGCCAAGCGCTTGCAAAAAAAACGTACAGCTCCTCAACAACTCGCCGAAATTCGTGCTACCCTTTTCAATGCTTACTCGTGCCAAAAATTTCTACTTTAACACTACTTTACCGAACTTCCTAAGAGAGGAACCACATAAATTCTGGAACTTTATTAGACTGCGCAATGAAAACATAACTGAAATTTCAGTCGACGGATCTAAATTGACTAATCCTCGAGCAATCGCGAATCACTTCAATTTGTTTTTCCATAGCGTATTTTCGCAGTCTCAGTTGAAACAGAGTAATTCAATAGCTTCATACCCTGATGTCAATATTGTTTCGCACAATGGTGTCTTAAATATGTTACTTCGATTAAAAAACAAATCGACGCCAGGGCCCGATTGCATCCCGAACGCATTTCTCCGTCGTTATGCTGAAACTTTGACGAAATTTCTTGTACTTATTTTTGAATCTTCTCTTCGTACGGCCACGCTACCTTCTGATTTTAAAATAGCCCGTATCGTACCTATTCCCAAAAAAGGCGACCCACTCTTAATTCCCAGCTACAGACCCATATCTATGTTATCATCCGCCTGTAAGTTACTTGAACACGTTGTTTCTACGTTCATTACACAATTTTTAGATACCCATCAAATCCTTTCTCCATTTCAACACGGGTTTCGCAAGGGATTCTCCACCGTCACTCAACTACTTACAGTTGTTCACCACGCTTCTTCAGTTCTTGATAAGGGGGGACAGGTTGACCTCATACTCTTAGATTTTAGTAAGGCCTTCGATCGCGTATGGCACGACAAATTAATCGATAAATTAGTTCAAATCGGGCTTCCAGCGTTCATAGTCTCTTGGCTAACTGCCTATTTAAGTAACCGTAGACAGTACGTCGACATTAATGGAAGCACTTCTGACGCTCTCCCTGTTACGTCTGGCGTACCGCAGGGAAGTATGCTGGGCCTTTTACTTTTCCTTATTTTTTGTAATGGCATTGTTAACGTTATAAACAGTCCGGTCCAAATACGTCTTTTTGCAGATGACTGTATACTTTTTAATGAAATTAATAGCATCGAGGACCAACTTGCGTTAAACTCGGCGTTAGAAAACGTTGCTTCTTGGAGTAAAACTACAAACATCCAATTAAACCATGACAAAACAGTTTACCTCCGAATGACTAGAAAGAAACACCCCCTTGAATTCTCTTATTGTACTTGTGACCAACCACTTAAGCAAGTATATGAACACAAATATCTTGGCGTAACATTAACCAGTACCTTAAGTTGGAACTCTCACATAACTAACATATGCGCTGCCGCTTTCCGTAAACTTTGTTTATTACGACACAAACTCAAAACCGCTCCCTCTGAGGTTAAATACTTAGCATATACTTCTATAATTAGACCTAAACTTGAATATGCCTGCGTTATTTGGGATCCTCACACTAAAACCAATATCGAATGCCTCGAAAGAATTCAAAGAAGGGCCGTCCGCTTTATTTATGGTATGTACGGTCCAACAGACTCCGTTTCTGCCCAGATGGAAAGACATGGTATCCCAACATTAGAATCACGACGTAAATTATTTAGGCTAAAATTACTGCACCAAATGGTTAACCGGAAGCTCTTATTTGATCACAGCCCCTACATTAGTCGCCTGGAAACACGGCGCGGTCGTCATTCACACTCCCTTGCCTTAACTCCGTATTTCTCCAAAACTAATCTCTTCAAATTTTCGTTTTTCCCGCGCACAATCTGTGAGTGGAAGAATTTACCGTTTGCCGCCCTGCTATCGACAGATTCTATTGACGCACATGTTTTCCTGAGGATGTAGAAATGTTTTGCAGTTTTTCTTTCTCTTACCTTCAGTGCCTTGTTGTTTCCCTTTGATTCCCTTTGCGATTCACACATTCCCACTTAAATCATCGCTGTTACGATAAGTTTGGTTGCATTGTTGTTGTATGTGTGTGATGATTGAATTATTGTATGCTGTGTGATGTTTGGCTTGATTGCCTTACTGCCTGTACCATTCCTGCTTGGGCTCCATGCCTGCAGTATCTTGTAAATAAAAAATAAAAAAAAAGATAGCTCTCGCAGGCTCTTCGAGAGTCTATAACTATTTGTTTTGAGTTTGGATGGGATACTGCCAGTGCAATGGCCACCTCCTCCGCCTTACTTGAACTTGTGGCTTTGAAAGTGAGGCCCTCCACCTGCGTTCCTTGATGTATTACCGCCGCCGTGTAGTATCCCCTAGGAAAGAGAGGAGGCACACACACACTTTCTTACGGCTTGCGCTTCGTGTCTACTTCCCACCTTTAACTACCTCGAGTTCATGGTATATACTAGTTCACTGTATTCATGGCACTGCGGCCCAACGCTCGCTAAACGTTTCTAGAACCAAGGAGGTTGCGCCAAGCAAGTATAACGTGGTAACCCTTTCTTGCCAGATAGTGCTCAATGTACATGCCAATAGCTGCTAATGGAGATTGAGAGACAGGAGAATTCGGCTTTTGCTCCGTGCCTACTTTCCACCTTTAACCACCTCGAGTTCATGGTATATACTAGTCCACTGTATTCATAGCACTGCAGTCCAACGCTCGCTAAACCATTCTAAAACCAAGGAGATTACGCCCAGCGAGTATAACGTAGCAACCCTTTCTTGTCAGAGAGTGCTTAATGTGCATGCCAATGGCTGATAATGGGGAATGAGAGACAGGAGAATTCGGCTTTTAATAAATGCGCACGCTGCGAATTTTTTATTGTTCAAAACGCACAGGAGAAATTTCCCACAGGCATCACCCTCAGGTCAAAACGTAGGACTGGTTACACACTACGACGAGGGACGAACGGGTGCCGCTTTAAGGAGCTTCGCCCCTAAAAAACAGATGCACGCTGACTTCAGTGAGACAAAAACATATATAGCTGAACAAAAGAAAGCAGATGGTGCTGTAGTGGACACCAAGATTGAGTTACGAAGCGATCTGCAGCCTAAAAGCACAGAACATTGCTCTGCAACGAGAGCACTTTGCCGGAAATTCAATATAGCGTTCACTCCAACGGAAATGTGCGATAACGTTGAAAATAGCAACACTGCAGCGCTAAGGAGCGCGTGCCATACGAAAGATTTATGCACATTCTCTCAGAATTTTATTTATTAGATGCCATGCTGTAGGCAAAAATTCAATCACCTATAAAGAGCTGAGGGTTGTGAATCGTACGGCGTTCATGTATACCAGGCGTAGACAGTTTTAGTGGGAAGAGAACTCCTAACGATTGATACAAATAGCGAACATACTCGATTGCATGAAGTATTTAGGTGTTCAGATTTCACATACCCAGTGTAATGAGATGGAAACTTCCAAGTGCTGCCTTAGTTAAACTTTCGTGTCAATGTTGGGTGATAAATGGGCAGCACAGCACCCTCATAATCAAGTAATTCTTCCTCATTTGGCGAAGTGACACTTCGCTCACTTATACACATATTGTGGGGAAGGCAGCTGTTTTGCTCATGATAATAATCAAAACAGGAAGCAGCTAATGCAGCACTGAAAATATTGTGCGACGATGTTGTGGCAGCGACAACTCGCGTTGGTGGTGTTTCAGCAAGGCTCATCTCGAGCTCGAAAGCTCCCTAAACAGCTGTCGTTTACTGCAGCAGGTAGGACAGTAGAGTCGCTCTATTCTACACTGTTATATCACTTATCCATACAAATGACCTCACTTCTTAAATAGTTTTTAGAGCTTCACGCATTCCTAAAATGTCAACAACTAAAAATGGATCACCTTGATGAGATGCGCAGTTCAATTATTCGGGTGACGTGCGTGCGTGCAAGCGTGGGCATCGTGTCGTTTTACTCCACTAACAATGACGCTATATGAATGGTGGCTCTTGTTGATGTGTGTGGGTGAAAGTTTCAGGACGCGCAAAAAACACGTTGCCTATTAGGCACGGAAAACAGTGGCGCGTTTCGTGGAACAAATATAATAAAAGCTTACGTGTACGAAGAGTAAAAGAAACAGCGTGGATATACGAAAGTGTTCGCTCTGTCGGTGTACATGGTAGACTGCCTTATTTGCAACGAACAAGCAGAATGAGGCAAGAATACGCAAGGAACACACTGGCAGCGATAGAGCAAACATTGTTCGTGGTGCTGAATGTGACGAAAGAAAAACAGCTTGGTTGTACCGGCCTAATTGGCAAACAACATCGCAAATTGTGTGCGCATATGACTGGTACTAATTGCAGTAAGAAGAGTATAGAGACGATAACAGCTCCTACACGTCTACCCTTGCTCATGCTTTTTCCTAGAAACTTCCCCATCGTGGGCCACAATTGCCTCTTCTCTGCTTAAACACACGCTGCAAAAAAGAATTTGATGTGCGCTGGAAGGCCTTGCTTGTAAGAGAGAAATTGTGCTCGAGCAACGACTGCATTAACGTGCGGGTTCTTTTCGCAGTTGCTGCTATGTTTTATTCCGAACCTTATTGCAAACCTACGCTTAACTCCTTTTTTCGCTGGGAAGGGCAAAGCACCCCGCAGTACTTGTATATATAGGCACGTTAGTGAAATAATAGGGACCAGAAATTAGTTCTGGCTTCCTATCGCCGCAATCCTCAAGGTATATGGTTTTCCCGATAATACATCCATAGTTATTTCACAAACAATCAATAAGACACAACTATCTACATGGTCAATTTTTGTCGATGACTTGGCATTCAGGAAAAACAAAAAAGCAAAAAGACAAAACAAAGTGACAACCGATACAATATTGGGCGTTAACTAACTAGCAATTTTTCTAGTTTCGAAAACTTTCATATTTTTTTTTGCTTTTAGCATGATATTCGTAACAACGGTTATGATGATGCAGCTACACCGAACGCTAACACCTAACGTGGATAATAATTATTCGAGAGGACTGGCACCAATTATAACTGCAGATGGGCTGCAGTGCAGTGTTATATATATATATATATATATATATATATATATATATATATATATATATATATATATATATATTTCACTCCGTCGAAGGCAGGCCCACCTGCCGAAATGTTCGTAAAACTAGTGTTTTTTCGCACGTTTTTCCACCGCATTTTCCACCGGATCCATTGAATTTCGCCCCACTATATATATATATATATATATATATATATATATATATATATATATATATATATATATATATATATATATGTATATATATATATATATATGTTACTGTCATGCGCTGAGGTGCACAAATAAATACAACTGCAGGTCAAAAAGTATCCGGTGAAATAGCACTTGCTGGCATTTCAAACACGCTCTATCCTGTCGCACTCATGCATAATATCACTCGAGTAAGCGAGAAAAATTCTCTAATCAAATGAGCTCTGATCTCTTTTTGCGATCCCCTTATCATCCATGCGCTACAAATTCTGGCGACGTTTCCTCTCGACAAATTACCTAAATAAACGCACAAAGAACTTTAGACGACTTTATGGCGCTGTTTCTTTCCTTCAATACATATTAACTCTAATTGAATAGTTTTAAAACAACATATGACAATGGGCCGCCTAGAGGGAAAGCGCTCTCAGATCAACGTTCAAAGTTTTTATGGTGTCAAGCTCCATTTTGAAATATTGTTCCAAACACAAATACATTTCTTCACTGTAGTGGCATCGCTAGTTTTTACTAATATTTATTCTTTTTCGCGGTCTCTGGTGCTGCTAAACATTTCATACAATTAACTTCTCCTCTTCACCTACCTCCCACAACAACCACTAAGACCGAGCTGTTTTCTCGCCTACTTGGAATATAGTGTTATGTAATGTAGTTTTTGTTTCGCTGATAAAGACTTTTAGTGATTTTCTTTGAATTCAGCAGCATTATGCATTCCTACCAGGTAAAATAGCCAGAATATACAGTTTATAACAATGCTCATATAAAGCATAATATGTCACAAATATACTGTACTTATTTGCTTGACGTTCAGACACCCGTGGCTTAACGCTCTGCTTCTTGAAGGCATGCTTCGAACATAACCGTGAAGTTTGTTCACAGAAAAACGGGTTTCTCTTTACTTTTATATAGTACCTGTTCCCTGCTTCCAAAATAGAAGGCTCTGCTCGAGCAGTTCATTGTCATCCTTCATTTAACCTTGGTAAAGCGTCACCGTTTGTGGTGTGCTCACTTTTCTCTCGCCTCCGTGTTTGCACGCCTTGCACAACATGAACATCAGCCACATTTTACAATATTTAAGCGAAGTGTATACCTTAGAGCTTGAATCTGTGTGACATTTTGGCATTAAGACAAGTGCCATCTGCTCTTGGGGATCTACCAAGGAATGAAATGCTTGATAAATTTTCAAAGTTTGACAACACATTAGACGTTAACGGGTGTCCGCACCCTACATATATGACCTGATTGGCTATATGAATTTATTAATTTATGTCACCCCACAACTGCTTTTAGTTAGGCCAACGTAGCTCTACATGACAGCACAAAAATAGTTAAAGTCTTCAGAACTCGGCAGCAAATCGCCGACTTGATACGCCCGTCCCACAGCACAGCCGAAAGTGCTGTTGCTCTTACGTTGTCTCTCTTGATTATAACTCACCCACTTCGTTCCCCCTGTACCAGGTAGCAAATCATACGTGACATTTGTTAAGCTCCTCCCTTTTGTCGTTTCTTTCTCTCACTCGCAGGTGTTTCCAGGAAAAAAGTGGAAATTTGAAGGGGTCAGTTTTCTTTGTTTGACCCATTACTAAGCTGTGAATGCAATGTTAGTTTGAAAGAAAAAAGGACAAAAAGAAATCTTGCCGTGGGCGAAGACCAAACCAGCGACCTTCGAATAAAGTGCCCGATGCTCCACCAAATGAGCTTGCGGTGACCATTCGCCCGTCCATTTTATAGAATATGTAGTGCATTTTCATGCCCCCTATACTTTTTGATATAATGCCCTATACTCTGCTTGGCATGACTCTCTGTCGGTTCTCGTTATTATCACAATGCTTGCGTGAAAAGCCACTAACGGACAAGCATCAAATATTTCTAGCATCACTGAAGAAACATGCTATTGAGGGTTAATATCTGCCATGAGGGCACGGAATCCCTACAATCTGCTAAGAGACGCCACCCAAGCGGCTAAAATACAACACAATCGAGGTCAGCAGAAGATTTCGCCCTCCGTACTGTTCAACTTGGTTTCTTACTCCCCGAGGACATTGCACGACCAAAACTAATAACGCCATTCTTTGAGCTATTTCCAAAGGTTGCGTACGGCTCGAGTTCCCAGGTTTATGACAATAAGAAACATAAGTACCCCAAATTTCCTCCGATGTTATGGTTCGGGTGGCAGAATACTTCATGCCTCTCTATTGTATTCGGCAAATTCGTCAATATCACCGTTTTTTTGTAAAATGCACAGTTCAACAGGCTCTTGACTGACCTACTTCAAGGTGATAATGAAATCAACAATATAACAAGGATGTTGTCGTCACCTGCTTTCTTTTGCAGTGTTATTTGCGCGTCCGTGTGATGGTGTGGTCGTCAGTGTTTCATTATTTGTTGGAAAAGATGTTAGAGTTTTCTACGAGCTTACAGAAAGCCTACATACTGTTAATGCCACTGGCATATTGTTTTTTTCCAATTAAAATACAATATTTTTCGAATAATTTTGAAAACATCTTGGCAATGTCTGTAGCAACTCTCTCGTCTCCCGCTTGGTTTGTTTGGTTCCGTCACTTTTTGCTCAGTTACATTAACGGCAAATTCAGTTGTGCGCAAGTTCAGAACGCGAAGTGTAGTAAGCAAAGTGCTTTGTATTTTTTTCATCGCGTCCCATCAAAACGCACCAACGACAATACCTGGCCAGCACAGTGGATACATTCAAACTAGGGGGAACGTAATATAACACACTGGTTTGAAGCTACATCTCTAAAGTGGTGTTGCTGAAGCACCAATTTTACTAAAGTTGAAACAGGAGATAACGGGTAGATAAATGATTTATTTGCAAACTCACTGTTTTAGTCAGTACTGTAAAAAATCATTTATTATAGTAACATTATTATTTGCTGGAGTTGGACATTCTAAAATAAACCTAGGATTTTAAGAAACACCGTAGTGGAGGTCTCCGGAAATTACGACCACCTGCGGTTCTTCAACATGCACCTAGTACTATGCACGGGGCTTCAAGTATTTTCTCCTTCATCGCGAAATGCGGCGGCCGCGACCGGTATTCAAAGCCGTGCTTTGCGAGTCAGCAACAAAGTGTCTTAACAACTGTACCACCAGCGGGTAGTGTGAGATTTCACAATTCATGCTTAAGTACGTTGAGGTACAGAGGGCACCAACTGTGAAAAAAAAAAAACGCCAAGGGCACGTGGATTGCGCAGCACAGTTACAGCGAAAGCTAGAAAAACGGTCTTTCTATAGAGCACGTTGGGAACTATTTGATTGACTAACACAAGTGCACGTGCAAAATGCCCACTACGCGATAAGTCAGTTTTTCGAAGTTGGCACGCACTCACGATGACATTTTCGTCATTCTACGGTGCCTCAGAGCCTAATAAAGTGGCAAACCCTTATGTAATAATGATGATATGTGGAGTTTAACGTCCTGAAACCATCATATGGTTATGGGAGATGCCGTATTAGAGAGCTTCGGAAATTTTGACCATTTGGGGTTCTTTAACGTGCACCCAAATATTAACACACGGGCCTACAGCATTTTCGCCTCAATCAAAAATGCATCGAAAATGCAGCCGCAGCAGCAGGGCTTCGATCCCGCGACCTGCGGCTCAGCAGCCGAGTAGTCACTAGACCACCCCGGGAAGAGGGGGGGGGGGGGCAAACCCTAACCTGGAAATCAGGACATGCATGCCATGTAAATCGGGATACACGCCACACGCTCCTGGTGCACTCGTGGTCGTTTCGCTAGCTTCACATATACGTAGTTTGGTATTACGGTACGCGAACTGACAATGATGCGAAATTACACATCCGAGCATTTTAATCATGACAAGCGTGTTCTGTAAAACATGACTATACATGATAGGCTCATAAGGCGCTAGCGGTCATTTCGCTAGCTTCACATATACTTATTTTGGTGTTACGTGACATGAACGGATGACGAAGGTATATGGCAAGTGCATACATGATAATCATGAAATGCGTGTCATGGGAGAACATGACAACATACCATGCTCATTATGCGCTCGCAGCCATCTTGCTAGCTCCACATATAACAAATTTGGTATCACATGACATGAATACACGACAGAGGTAAATGATACGTCCAAACATAATAACCATGACATAAAGCCATGTATGGCATAATTTACGTTTACATGGTAATGCTAGGCTGATTTGAAAGTTATATAACAACTTTCTTCATTTGTGCTTTATATATCATTGATTTCCACTGTGCGTGACATATGCCCATTTTTTGTTCTTTAGAGGGCCCTCTGCTTGCTTCACCTTGTCACTCAGTGCTTTGCATGATTTTTTAAGCTTGCGTGACGCACAAAGTAGATATGTATACGCTATGTGCTTTAAACAGAGGCTTTATTGTGGTATGGATTTCTATATTATTGGGGCTTATACGAGCTCTTCTTTTTGTGTTTATACTTTTATCCACTTTTCCTTTTCACTCCATCTATACTATACTTAAGCGGCGCAGAGGCTGTCACCAGAGGGTACTTAGAGCTAAAGCGAGATGGTGGTGGCACCTACCCGTCGCCTTGCGTTCTACATCTTATCACCTCTGATACGGCCGCGCACACCCGTCTCAGAGCCACGTGCTTTGTTTATGAAAAAAAAGAACTGCCAGATGGCGCTCATGTCTCACGTGTGACGTGACTTGAGGCGCTCGTTCGCCTCCTCTGCACGCTCGAGGCACTCTAATGCAGCGCCTCCAGAGTACCATTCACCAATTTCCTTGAACAGAACATCAAATAAATGTTTTGTTCACTCTTTCCACAGTCTTTCGACGACATTTGCAGATTAAATGCAGATACGGGACCAACTTTTTTTATCAACTCTTTTCCCTAAATTGTCGATAACCTTCCCAATAGTCTGGTGTAGCAAACCAGATGTTTGTATTGCGATCAACCTCTCTCTTCATGCATTTTTATCTCTCTCCCTCTATCGCTGCTATACAGGACGTCACAATATACGAGTACAACAGTTGTGGGTTTGCATCTCTCGTGTAGTTATCTTGTATCTGTACCCGCTTTTGATTGCGTGTTTTCCACACAATCATAAATTTTATATTGCAATACATTAGGACAAATTATTTAGGGCAGGGTTCCTTAAACTTTTGTTTTGTCATTCAAAGGATTACTGAGCATTCTGTAATAAGAAGCGCAATATTGATCGCTGCCTACTGTAATGCGTTGGCGAGTGAACATTTTTGCACTTCAGGAAAAAAAACCTTCAGGCTAATTGAAATTGAGGTATTCGATACATGCTTCATCAGCACCCCAAATACCATTGTACTCGTCGAAAGTATGCAATGTTTTTTTTTCGGACGCAGCGTGCATTAAATTTGAGGCTGGGTCTCATTTTAGGTTCTTTCCGTCAGAAGGTGCAAGAAAACACATGAAATACATTTAAGCATAGAGACAGTACATAAATTTGAAGCAACGGCTTTGCTACAAATTCTCTTTGCATGCGCTATAAGAGAAAGAGTAAAAAGAATCTGTGATGTACTTCAACCCGAAAAACAAATACCTTTATAGCAGCTAAAACAAGGCATGTGAAGTAAGAAACTTAGAATATCTCATACGTGCAACATGTCTCGTTTCATTTTTCTTATTTGAACTTCATAAGATTTGTCAAGTTACCCACTTGACAAATTCTTTAATGCTGGTCTTTTTTTTTATAGAGAAAAAAAATAACGTATGCATTTCAGTGACTGCTCAACGGCAGAAACACCGTTACACAACTTCAGTTCCTTCTGTTGCACGTACACTACTTATTCAAGCGACAGACAACCCTAGACGTATCAGCACTGGCGGTGCTACCAATTGAATAACTCCTGCGCATGCAAATGCGCTTCCTTACTGCTCGTCCTCTTTCATTCCGCTTTGCACCTGAATAACATTTGACCACCGAGTCGTGATGGCTTTAAGTCCACTGATTAGGTGATGCCTTGTGCTAAGAGACATGTGACCGAAAGGGAGGGGGGGAAGCTTTAAGTCTTTCGTAGTATCAGTAAATAAGAGATGAGTGCTTAGCATCCAAATTAGAGGAGCATTAACTCTTCCAGAGAGTGGTTGAGGGCCCGTCAATGGTGTGCCAGTAATGGTGAATACTATTCCGAACGCTGTGTTTCCTCATGCGCATGGCCATTCAATGACAGTGAATAACTGCATAAAACAGAGCGCACAAAACGTGGGACAAAGAGATCAGGACAAGCGCTCATGAGCGCTTGTCCTGATCTCTTTGTATCTCCTGTTTTGTGCGCTCTGTTTCATGAAAAACTATGAACAACCAACACACCCATACCTTCTCTCTTTTGAAGTGAATTACTGTACTACAGGTTTCTATTGAAAACACGACGTCAGTCGGAAATCGCCAGAAGTGCTGGATGACCCTGCCGACAAATAACGATAGAGGTAGGCAATGACAAACAGTTCTCCGTTATGGCAGTGCTTTTAACCTTGGCGCCATTATTATTATTTCTATCGTGAAGCGAAGCTGCCAATCTTTTTGTAAACGTATTTATTCGGATGCGCATAGCTTTGGGAAATTAGCTGATTTCGACAAACCAGCGTTAAACAGAAGCACCAAGAGAGAAGCAAGCAGCAATACTTTCATTCGTCTTTCTCTTGGTGTTGGTCTATTCAACTACTGCTTGTAAAATACGTCTGAACAAGCTCTATTATACCTCGTATCTTATTCTCCAGACGAAGCTAGTATGCATTGGTAATAGCAGTGAAACAAAGCATGGGTGCGTAGAAAGGAAAGCACGAAAGCTGCGAGTGGACGGAGCTATTGTTGAAGCTAATGAAGGCAAACACAACGCACACTTCACAAAGGCTGACACAAAGAACACTAGACACAGGCGCTGCGTCGTGTTCCCAATACCAACCCTTGTGAAATGCGCGCTGTATTTGCCATGTCATAATGAATGGCGAGCTACCTCGAAACGTGTTATTCATGCTAATGAAGACGTAGAAATCTTTTCTTACGGGGTGGTGTCTACAACAATTGGTGTTGCTTGAAGAAGTGGTTCTCTTAACTTGAACGTTCAGTGTAAATGTGTACAGTTGAAGGAAAATAGACAACGTTTAACATTTCCAGTTCCACAGGCGTTTCAGAAGAAACGTTAGAATGTGTTGCCTACATTAATATTTTCCTTCAACCACAGATCGCACATCGGGAGTAACGGAGGGGTCCGAAATAATGAAACACAAGCTAAACGTAAAGGAAGTCACCATTGTGTCCATGTGTGTACTATGCAAATTATGCCCTCGTTTACGTGTAGATATTTCTTTCTGCACTTAACATTTTAGCGGCTAGGGCTGAACTTTCAAATGGGTCTGGAAAAAGTCGACGAGGAGGTGCTTCACCAAAATGGCCTGAACATTTCTGCCAGCCGAGTCTTGCGCCTTACAGACTTATGAAATATGCATAATGCACGCAGTGCCACACTGCGCGCATGCTGATATTGCAGAAGCTGTTCAGTGCACGCATAGCTAAGGAAAAATGCACCATGGGCTTTCACTCGTGTAGTTTCCTTTCTCACTTAAACTTCTTTCTTCGTGAAAATCAAGTACGGGCTCTCATCACTACTCGTACTGTACGAGTAGGCAGGCTCGTTTAGTTCAGGCTGATTCCGATTGATAGAAAAGAAAATATTGGACATACTAATTTTGAAAGAACTTTCATTAAAAATGAGCTTATTACGCTTGTGATAAGTACTGCTGTATATGAAGTTAAAAACATGTGAAGTTTTTCACACTCACTAGCAAATAGAGCAATATAAACTCATCACTTTCAGCCATTATTACACAACTTCTGCACATTTCAGTCTAAATAAAGAATGTAATAGTTATTAGGAGCTGCCAAAATTTTACAAGCATCTAACATTAAAATGATGATATCGGAGCGCTTGTTAACTTGAAAATCGAGTGTAAGACCACCCTATTCTAGACGAACACACCAGCGTGAATCTTGGAATCAACCAGTTACGTTTATTTGCAATAAGTAATTCAACAGAAATAAGCAACAACCTAAGAATATTCGATGTCACCAATATCAGTCATTACGTGGTGTAAGTCTGTCATTTTGTGTAAAAAATCACATTTGACAGACAGGCCAAAAGTTTATGATCTGCTTTTAGTTCTGCTGTTAATATTACGGGCACGTTCATACTGCTATTCGTGGCACTTATAGGAGAAACGCGAGCAAAATGTGCATTACGTCAAAAAGTAACAATCACTAGGTAGCTACAAGGTACGTACGAGAGTCACGTCTATTCCTTCCCTCCTTTTATCAGTTATAAAAACCGTTGACAACCCTTTTTTTTACGACCGAAGTATTTCTTTCAATTTAGTTTTTTCATTTACCAATTATTTTGTAAATGCACACTTTCAAACAATACAAAATATACGTCGATGGTGCTTTCAAATGTTTCAAGCACACAACAACGCTTTTTTTTTTTTGTTGATTGGTGAAAACATTCTTTCGTCACTCAGCAATGGAGCGTGAAAATGTTTGCGCTTGGCGTCGGTGATGGGCAGGACACGAGAAGCATCGCTGAGGTGTCAGAAGGACCCTGCATATGAAGTATAAGCTGTGCAAAAGCTTTCTCATCTAGATAACTTTTTCTTTCATTGCTTCCTTTTTCAAAGATTTGGGGAAGATGAGAACTGCCGTATTTGTGGGCACAATAAGAAAGACGACAAACCACGACTAGAATGACTACATATCGCTACAAAAACGCTGTGATTCTTGTGTTCCCAGTTGCAAAGCTCAGTTCAAGCGTTTCTTTTACTTTGATGTGGTTTGCATAAAGATAAGTGCGTTGACACACTGCAATGAACCCCTTTTACGTTTTTTTTTATATCGTCTGTGCAACGCCAGCAAGCAAATAAATTTCCTTTCATAAAGACGAAACTAGTGGATACATCTACGTGCGCTGCTGGTTATGGCAGTGTACTTCTAAGCACAAAGTCCTGCATTTAACGGTGTTCCTTTCAAAACATGCAAAGTGTGAAGAGGCTTGTGTTAGAGGTAAAAGTGCTGCGTTAAAGAATAATTTTAGATTTTTATATATATGTTTTGTGAGCCCGGCACTCAGCCCCTCCTTAATCCATTACGCCTTTTTCCGGGACATTGTTCCGAAAATTGTTTTTTATAACCTTCAAGCGCTTTATCCAATCAATGCTTCTGTGCCTGAAAATTTAAAACTTGCTCAAGTAGGATCACTTTATCTAATGTTCGAACCACACTCGCTCAACTTAGTAATGAAGGACAAGGAACATTCTTAGTACTTTAAAAGATTTTGTAAACTGGACAGGAGCTTCTTGTGGTTTCTGAAATTCATTATTAGTTGCTTAAAACACTACTCGTACAGACTGCAGTTCCTCAAACGATTGCAACATGTGTGACACTAAGTGAGGAAAGTAACCATGACATTCCCGTAGAAAGAGCATTTGTGCTGAAAGCTAGTCACCAATGTTGCGCATGGGGCCACAGCATAAGTATCTTAACGTCCCCGCGATCTGTTCGTTCATCAATGTTGTTTACTGAGAAACCCTGCTTTTTTTTCTGTTGAAGCAAAACCGATCCCAAAAGTGCAATATTTTTATCCGGGCAGAGGTCCAGAGTCTGATAACCCATCATATGAAATGTGGCGTTTCCCGGTCATGACCTCCCTCACAAAAGTAATATTTCATGGCACAATGTTGTCATTTCCGTCCACGTACATCAGGAGTAAACTAATGTCCCAAGCGAAATTCTGGTGCAAGCAAGTCAGCACAACGTTGTGCAACGTCATGTGACCCCAGATTCAGCATGATTCAGTCTACGCTCTGAAGGCAGCTACACCCGGCTTTCTGACATGTCGCACATACGATCTCCACCCACGCGAATTCCACGTTTCCTTGAGCCGGCATCTAGCAACATTCTTCCCTAAATTTGTGTCGGAGCAAAATCCTACAATATCAAAAGCAAGACATTCACGACTCTAGTGGAAGAAAGCGGAAATTGAAGTTGTGTCTTATGGCACGGAACAGTCGAGTCATTTCAGACTGCCACATTTTTCGCTTCAGCTTTTTCATCCCAGTTTTGCAGAAACAAGAGAGCGCCTGTACCCAGTCGATCGTTTTCAGAAGAGCGAAATCAGAAAGTAGCAAGAATGCTACGAATCGCTGAATCGGTACCGCTCATAAAGCACCCTCGTCTGTCACTCCTGTTACAGCTGGCTTGGTGGGGATAGGGTGAAGTTCATATAAACTCGACTACTCCTTTTTCATCAACCAGAACGCAGTGAGCTCTGCGCGTGCCCCCATATTTTGATTGTGCATCGCGCCATCAGACGCAAGCGCGGCGAAGCAACGACCTGGTTTGCAATGCAAGCAGAGGCTTCGCAAATCGAACGCAATATCTCCAACCCCATTCTGGCGGTGTAAACGTTTCGTCCTTTACTTCTGCTGGAAATTTCAGCTGTTTTCTCTTCAAACATCCAGAAGTCCAAAATGTCACGGCACGTGCAGTGCAGACTGCGGAAGCAACTTCATTGGGTAGTACGTAGTACGTCGTTACGTGCACGGCAACTGCATGCACGCACAAATCATAATGTATTCTATTATTGGCCATAAAATGGAGTCACTTATTACATGAGCTTAGCTAGTATTCGCGTGGTACATAATAAAAAGTAAAAGAAAAAGACAACACAGACGTCAAGAAACGTCGGCGCTAAACTTCCAACTGTTTATTTCACGCCCCTCACATATCACCTGCAAGATGAGTTGTGTTTTTTACGCATGTATAAGATGGATGAGAAGGTCATGAAATTAACTGAAGCTACCAACTAGCACTGATGTGCTTGTTGGTAGTGCATATGTTGAATGGTAGCCGATAGAAGCACATGAACAGATCAAGACGGGACAGTGCAGTGTAAGGTCTTGATCTGCCTGTGTACTTCTTTGCGCAACTATTCTGAACTGACTTCTTTGGTGCTTCTTCATGTGTTCCAAAGTGACAGGGCCTTTAAAATAGCTATGGCGTACGAACTATCCCAGCGAAATTTGCTAAAAAATAACAATATTTTTGTACCGTCAATTCATACTTTCCTGGAGTGATAAAATGATAGACGTGATAGCCTCCTCATATAGTCAGTATTCTTATATACCATTCGGAGAAGTATTAACAAGCATATACATCGAGGAAATGACAATCACGTACATTAATAAATTATGCACCCCTGCCTAGCCCAAACAAAGTGGCGAAATTTAGGGCATGATTAAAAGCATTCTCGCAACGACTTGTCACGGATCTGCTGTTCATCTTTTAGTTAACTCTATGGCAAATCTGCACTGTGCAAATCACTTGGAAAGCACCCCCATGTCGTTTGGCCGAGATGACTAAAGTTATTTTGCGAAACTTTCCGATCATCAACAGAATTGAAAGTTGGGCTACTTGGATATACATGCAAGCGCTTGTCCTCTCTTCCTTTCTGTTTATCCGTGCGCTTGAACTGACAGTCAGATCATGTTTAGCACGCGATAGAAAGCCGTCTCATGAGATAGATAGCGCGAATTCAACGTGAGAGATAAACCCCAGTAAAAAAACAGATTCATCTATGCGACAGAATGACCCAGCCAGTAAGGCTAATGAATGAGCGCTTGTTGACACTGGTGCAGGTACAGTGGCAATTAATTAAGCTGCATAATTGATGCATGCTGTTTTTGGTGATCCAGTCAGCAGGCAGCGTTGGTGATATCTCAATTATAACATCGCAATTATAAAAACAGAGTGAGAAAAAGTGAGGGAAAAGGCACGCGCTTCGGTTACACGAATGGAGGTGTCATATTTAGATGTGTCTAATTTCAAGAAGGATATTCATGACTTTTCTGAACAGTTGTTTTTGTGGACGAGAAGATACTCGTACTGAACAATTTAAGGTGTATGAATGGTCAGCCGCGGTCTTTTGCCAAGTTCTGGTCGCCCGGCCCCTTGATTGTATTCCTAGATGTCTTTGTTGCTCAACATTTCCAACAGCGAATCCCTTGTTTCAAAATTGGGAGCAAGCAAACCTTCCCCTGTTCGTGTCTGACCTGCGTTCTAACTTATTCAAAACGTTCTGTTTCTTGTTTTAATTATATCGAATTGCGCAATGCTCCGTTCTAACATATTCATTCTTAGATTACGAAAGTGGAACCCCTACCTAGTGCATAGCAAAGAGACAACTATGTTGCCAAAAACACGGTCGCGCGTGAACCAATCAAACATAATTTTGAAAATCAGCAGCAAAATAGGACAATGCTAAAAGGCGAGACAGTTGAATAAAAGACAAGCTTGCCATATACGAAAAGATTGATAACCAACACGCCCACAATCCAGGCAACATCAGTAGTTGGAAAACGGCGTGTGTAAGTAATCGTTTGGTGCTCCTTCTGGAGCCGCCTTTGTGCACAACAACATCCTGTACACTCCGCGATGGGTATTCCGAAGACCGCCATCGCTACCGAAATCAAAAGTTTAAGAAAAACAGTTTTGCAAAAAATGGCGTGGAGTAATGAATGTGGTAGCAACAAATTCGAATTTTATAGAAAGTAAGGCCAGAGCTATAACTCAATCTTGCGTAACTCGACAAAACGTGGGTTTACAGGAATACGGGGGCTCCAGGGAACCAAGAAGTTTGTGCGTTGTTAGCCTCCTTATGGCTCGTTCCCACTGAGCATTCCAACGTCAAAAAGCGTGCGGAATCTGATTCGGTGGTGCATGGCGAGATTTTTCTGGAACCAACTTTTTCGGTGCCTGCCGCCAGACCAGTCACCGCGAACCAATAAGAGCGCTAGCCGAGGAACTTGAAAAATGGTTGCCAAGTCCTACTCGCTCCTCATGTCGCAGTCAAGAAACGTGCGCTTAGCATAAATGCTCATTGAATTAGTGCGCAACCCACAAACTCCACCACTAGAACTAGGACAGCTGGCTAAAAAACTACTCGTGGAATAGAAGAGGAAAGTACCTTGGATTGACTGGTACGTACAAGTTTCTGTGCCTATGTTGCTTTGGTCCTTAAATCGTGAGCACCTCATGATGTAGTTGTCTGTCTCTTTCGAGTTGCAACGAGCGTTGAAACGCGCGCGTTCTTATTTTTGTTGTCGTTTGATCATGCTCTTCCGTGCGCCGTCTGTGATAACAACGGAAAGGCTAGACACCATGAACGATGAGCTCGGCGATGCGCGTAGTGCTTTCTTCGACATAAACGACGCAGATGGTGAAACATCGTGAGCACTGTGCACGGCTGTTCACTATCCTGCTTTCCCTGCGTTGTATTCACAAACGCTTCATGACTCGAACTTGATTTTCCACAACTGAAAGGCAGCGCACAAAACAAAAATCAAACATTTCAGTTTTGCAAAGGCTAATAACTTCCTTTCACCCAAATTTAGGACTAATTATGCCAAGTTTACAACAAAATTTTCATCTGTTTCCCTGTGGAATTCTTTACCTTTGGAGATCAAAAATAGATCCCTCGAAATGTTTAAAAAAGGCTTGCGTTCGCACCTATTAAATTCTTAATGCATGATATTATATGAACTGAATGTTATTGCATTTTTCCGTTAGTTTTTTGTGCTCATCGGTACACCTTGTATAGCTTATGTTCGCTATTTCGTGTTTATCTGTACATATTGTATACCTTAATTTTTCTATCTTTACCGTAATAATGCTTGATATTATACAGAGTGAATGTTATTGCATTTTCGTGTTAGTTTTTGCATGCTTAGCTGTACATTTTTTATAACTTACGTTCGCTATTTCGTGCTTATCTGTACATTTTGTATACCTTCAGTTTTCTTTCCTTACCACTCTTTACTATTGCGTTGTATCTCTCATGTATGATTTTATAGGAGGTCTCACTCACAGTCTCGCGACTTTGAGACCTCCTTCTGTATTAGCACATAACACATGCACTTGTATCACTTGTATTTCAATTCTGAATAAACTGAAACTGAAACATATCGATGGAGTGAACGACGATGAGTGAGGCGAAGCATACGTCCGCCAGCCCGTGCGTCCGTACGTGTATCCGTCCATGCGTCCATACACCCGTCTGTCGGTCCGTCCATTCATTATGCTATCCATGCGTCTGTCTGTCTGTCTGTCTGTCTGTCTGTCTGTCTGTCTGTCTGTCTGTCTGTCTGTCTGTCTGTCTGTCTGTCTGTCTGTCTGTCTGTCTGTCTGTCTGTCTGTCTGTGCATCCGTTCGCCGTCCATTCGTTCGTTCGTGCGTCCATTCGTCCGTCCATGCTTTCATCCATCTTTCCTTGCGTCCATCCGTGCTTTCGTCCGTGCGCCCGTCCCTCCTGTAGCACACACTTCTATTGAACCAACGTGATCTAGGAATTGAGACTAGAAATGGTGATGAGACAGCGCCCTCTACTATACTGTTTGTGAGATACTGCCGATTAGGCGTGACGCAGAACAAGGTTAGACTAAGAGGAGCTTCGTCCCTGAGAAGATCAAACTCTTCACGGGTGCATTGAAGTTTCGAGCCACCGACAACATGCGGGGAACAGCGCATCCACCCCGCGCCCAACCCGTGATTGGATGTTCACTCGGCAGATGGCGTGCTATGGCTATGCGGTGAATTTGGAGCACGTCTAATGCGAACGAAGCTGCGTTTCGGCGACAGGACGCTCAAAAAAAAAGCGGATTCTTTAGTGTGATCTAAGCGTTATCGCGAAGCTTTGAGAGCGCAGCAAGTTTAGGAGCCGTCTGCTGCTGTCGGCCGAGATGACGCGCCTGCCAGCGCTCGCGACTTGGCTTTTAAGGGCTAAGTTCACAGTTGCTGCTCGAGCAACGCAGCACCACCCCTTCCCTCAACCAACGCCCATTCACCAGGTGAAAGACGGCCGAGGCATTATAGACTATTAGCTTGTACGTATAGTTCTTTTTGGGGCGAAGCTCCCTGAGCCGCGGGTCGTGCGTCCGCGATCTGTGTAGTAGTAGTCGTCATCGTAGTAGTAGGTAGCCACCTCCACGGCCGAACTAAAGGAGCGGAACGCGCGCCTCCTTTTTTAATTGAGGAGGAAACCCGCGCACGTGAATCATACATAAAAACTCCCAAGCATTTCCCCGAGGGTGAACATGGTTAAGAGCGAATGCACGGGGTGATGCTATGAGGGGGAGTAAAGTTAAAATCCGTTGGCGACGCTGATATCGGTGTCAGTAACGCGCCTTATATCCAGATGGTAGCGTTGCCTCCGGGACATCCATCGCACGACCCGCTCTCGACGGGAGACTGAGAGAGAAGGCGGGCGCGCGAGGGAGAGGGGTGCGCGCGCAGCTGCAGCTAGCGAGGAGAGCGGAGGAGCGAGCGAAGGGGGAGGAGGTATAAGGCGCGTTACTGACACCGATATCAGCGTCGCGTCCGTGGCTTATTCGGTAGAGCGTCGCGCTGCGGCCCGCCAAGTCCTCTTTCTTTTAAAGATAGAGAGAAGACTGCGGACGCCGCCGACGGTGGTGGATGGTTTGGGGTCGCTTATAAAGTGTATTCACACTTAAAAACATAATTGTTTCTGTTGAAATAATCTACAGAGACGAGTATCGGTGACTTAATCTCCAATAAAATTTGCTTTGTATTTGATGCTTACTAAAAAAAAAAAACTAGTATCAGAAGGACGCACTTTGAGCACTATCTGACCAGAAAGGGTTGCCACGTTAAAATCGCTGAGCGTGCCTCTGGTTTTAGCAAGGTTTAGGGAGGGTTGGACCGCGGTGCTATGAACGATAGCGGTGGTGTGAGGTGGGGACTAGACGCGAAGCGCAGGCCGTAGTAAGAGTGCGCGTGCCGCTTCTATATTCCGGCCGTGCCACCTCTCGTTTAGTCCTTGGATGTCCGCTGGATGGCGGTACTTCTATATCATGAATATAAGGTGAAGAGATGCGAGATGGTGGTACTTGGAGTGCTCACTAGATGGGCGGACGGATTGACAGGCACACGGACGGACGGATGTACAGACAGAGAGATGCACGGACGAACACAAGGATAGATGGACGGATGGATGGACGCACAGACAGACGGACTGATGAACTCACGGATGGTCGCACGGATGGACGGAAGTGCTCACGTATTGATGGACGCTTTGTCCGCTCATCATCATGCAATCCGTGGATATGTTGTGATTTTAAAATTTATGATCTTACCGGAATACCACATTGCGTTTACCATGTTGCCGGAACGCATGTTTTATAAAAGCTTTACCTCCCTATACGTTAACGTTTACGTGCGGACGTCTAATTATACGTCTATATTCACGCAAACCACTTAGTGGTGATGATGGCAATTGCATTTAAACTATAATAAACGCGAATCATTTCTTGGCGAACATCGGTGACTCTGAGTCTATCTATCTATCTATCTATCTATCTATCTATCTATCTATCTATCTATCTATCTATCTATCTATCTATCTATCTATCTATCTATCTATCTATCTATCTATCTATCTAGCCGCCTATGACTAAGCTCTCCTGCCTGTTTCGGTAATAATACCAACACCAATATTACTATGGCATAACATGACTGTATGAGAAGCATAAATGACTAGTCATAACATGAAAATTATTATATGTGAATTTCATGATTTACATTTCAAGGTCTTGCTGCTCTTTCGGTCGTTTCATTCACATGACATATTTCATGTGACTGCATGGCGAACACAAGCGACAGACCCTAATATGATAATCATGAGATGCATGTCACGTAACAACAAGAATACATAACACTCTCATGATGCGCTCGCAGCCATTTCGCTAGCTTCACATTGGCCAATTTTGATATCGACTGATATTTATTTATTTATTTACAGGTACCTTACAGGCCTTTGGTTAGGGCATTGAGTAAGGGGGGCTAACAAAGACATGTACAACAAGTAAAAGGGCGAAAGGTGGGGTTTAACGAAACCCCTATATGATTATGAGAGATGCCGAAGTGGAGGGCTCCGGAAATTTCGACCACCTAGGGTTCTCTAACGTGCACCCAAATCTGAGCACATGGGCCTTAGCATTTCCGCCTCCATCGGAAATGCAGCCGCTGCAGCGGGGATTCGATCCCGCGACCTGCAGGTCAGCAGCCGAGTACCTTAGCCACTTGGCCACCGCGGGGTGTCAAAATTTTCTATTACGTAACGTGAATGGATGACGAACGTGTGTGACTCGTGCAAGCATGAAATCATTACATGAGTGTTATGTAAGAACATGACACTCATGTAAGAAGATGACAATCATCACATGAGTGTCATGACTACATGCCGCACTCAAGGCGCCAATACACTTCGGCGTTCGTTTTGTCGCGTCACGCCGGCGATGCCCCACCAGGCGCCGATCTGCCTGCCATATACTCAAAGGCACCCGCCGTTTTGCGTTGCTTTGACACATGGGCGTTGAGCGCGTCCTTCGTCGCTCCGTCACAAAGAGGGGCAGACGCGGTGCTTTCCGTCTGGAAAACGCATGTTCTCTATGGAGTGACGTCGTCGGCGCGAAATGCAGCATGTTGCCTTTCGTACGGTTGCCGGCGGGGCGCTCCGACGGACGCTGGTCACACATTGTCGCTGCGTCCAGCATGCGCGTGCGTCAACGTTACGTGGGAGTATATTGGGCCCTTCATGATGCGCTCGCCGCAGTTTCGCTAGCCTCATATATACCAAATTTGGTATTACGGGAAGTGAATGAACAATGAATGTATGTGACTGGTGCAAAGATTTTAATTATCAGATGCGTGGCATGTAAGGGATGTAACAACCTGACTACATACCACACTCATGATGAGCTCGTGGCTCTTTTGCAAGCGCCACATATGCCTAGTTTGGTATGGCATGAGGCGAATGGACGAAGAAGGTAAACGACACGTCCAAATATGATAATCATAACATGCGTGTCATGTAAAACGAGACTACATGCTACGCTCATAGTATGCTCGCAGCCGTTTCGCTAGCTTCACATATACGAAATTGGTATCAGATGACGTGAAGAGATGACGAAGGCAAATGACACTAGCAAACATGTTAAGCATGACATCGAAGTAATGTATGGCATAATTCACCTCCGCCTCATAAAGTTCATCTGATTTTAAAGTGACACATCAACTTTCCTCATTCGTGCTTTGCATAGCATCCATTCTCACTGTATGTGAGATCGGCCTTTTTTTATTTTGGTAAGGTTGAATCGTCGCTATGAAAAAATAATAAAAAAGGTTTAAAGCATGCACATCCCAGGAAATCGGTACCATAATACCAGGTTAGCGGATGATTCTGTCGACATATTGTGGCGTCTCTTACAACAAACAGTTATGAAAACTTTCGCTATCACCTACTGTTCACGAGAAAAAAATGATGAAAAAGGCAACTCCTTCACAATTCTTATTCACAATTATTGCACTACAAGGCATTTACAGAAGTAGTACAATGAATGATGCTTCTGCAATAGCAATTTAGTGCTTGCCTAGCTCTTCTTGACCCCACTAGAGGGTGCCGCTTATCCAAGCTGTCATGGATATGTGTGACAGCTTGGATCATGGATATGTGTGAAAGGCTTGATTTGATCAGTTGCAACAGTACCGAGAAGTGTGAAGGGCAAATAACATGGGAGGTAGGAAGGCTTCAGTCGACGAAAGATTATGCACTGATGTCACATAGGATGTATGATAAGCTCAGGGAAATGCACAGAGATGATGGTGGCTCCAGAAGTCTGGGTAGCGATCACAAACGTATCAAGCTAAGTTTTGGAAGAGCAGTGAAAGTGGGAAGGAGACAAGATGAGCAACTACAGAAAAATTTTTATCGAGAAAGGCAAATTGAAATAGCCGCTAAACAAATTGAGAAAGTAATCACGGAGGATAATAAGACAGTGTGAACTTACACGAATCTAATTAGACTCTTTGAGCTAGAGCTTGCTAAGACGCGTGACAAGTCACCCCGGAAAAGAAGACACAAACCCAAAAGTTGGTGGGATGAGGAAGTTAAGAGAGCCATAGCAAAACGTCAGGAAGCCTCTAGGGAACACAGACATGCTAAACAGCGGGGTGAACCGACAGAGGATGTTGAAAGAAAATGGGCAACCTTTCTAAGCTGAAGAAGGGATGCATCCCTTCTGATCAATGAAAAGATTAGAAGGAAGGGAGCTCAGTGGCTGGCAGAAGTACATAAAAAAGATAGAAAGGCAGCTGCGAAATTTTGGAACCATCTAAACTCCCTAAGAAATGAGACGAGCCTAGAGCAGAGTTTTATAACTACAGCCCAAGGTCTAGGCTAGAAGGGGATGAAGCTATTGAATATATAAGAACAAGGGTGACAGAAAAATTTCAACAAAGAAGTACTTTATGCACCACAATAGACAAGGACGAATCAAGGGGTGCAATGGCTCCATTTTCACAACAAGAGTGGGAAAGGGCTGAGAAAAGGGTTCCTAGTAGTAAATCAACAGGCCCAGATGGCATTCCAATTAGGCTGATAAAGACATAAGGTCCGAAGTCTAAGCAGGCTTTGAGAGAGGCAGTGAGTACAATAATAATCGATGGTGAAGTTCCCGATGGATCGAAGTTTAGCAGGATGAGCATGATCTATAAAGGAAAGGGGGACAAAGCTGACGTAAACAACTACCGTCCTATAACAGTGACATCAGTGGTCTACAGGCTGGCGATGCAGATTATAAAGGAAAGGCTGCAGGCGTGGATAGAGGATGAGGGGGTGCTGGGGGAACTGCAGAATGGGTTTCGGAAACACAGGAGGTTGGAAGACAATCTGTTCTCACTGACGCAGTGCATCGAAATAGCAGAAAAGGAACACAGGCCCCTGTGGCTAGCATTTTTGGATATCAAGGGAGCGTACGATAGCGTGGTTCAAGAGGAATTGTGGGGAATACTGGACACACTAGGCGTGGAACATGTAGTCACTAATCTTTTAAAGGGTATCTATAAAGGTAACAAGGTAGTTATAAAGTGGGAAAAACAGGTATCCAAGCCTGCAGAGGTAAAACGGGGGCTTAGGAAGGGGTGCCCTTTGTCACCCTTATTATTCATGATGTACCTACAAGGAATAGAGGCAAAATTAGAGGGAAGCGGACTGGGCTTCAACCTCTCTTTAGTCAAACAAGGAAAACTTATTGATCAGGCACTATCAGCATTATAGTACGCACATGATATAGTGCTAATGGCCAACAACAAGGAAGATTTGCAGAGATTGATGGACATCTGCGGTAATGAGGGAGATAGGTTAGAGTTTAGATTCAGTAAGGAAAAATCAGCAGTCATGATTTTCAATGACAACGAAGGTAGTGAGCTTAGAATACAGGAGGTCACGCTAGAGATAACAGATAAATACAAATATCTGGGCGTATGGATAAGCAATGGGACCGAGTATCTGAGGGAACACGAAATATACGTGACGAATAAAGGTAGCAGGAATGCAGCAGTCATGAAAAATAGGGCACTGTGGAATTACAATAGGTATGATGTTGTGAGAGGAATATGAAAAGGGGTCATGGTTCCTGGGCTGGCGTTCGGCAATGCGGTCTTGTGCATGAGATCAGAAGTTCAAGCAAGATTAGAAATTAAGCAACGTGGAATAGGTAGGCTTGCTTTAGGAGCTCACGGGAATACACCAAATCAGGGAGTACAAGGTGATATGGGATGGACATCATTTGAGGGCAGGGAAGCTAGCAGCAAGATAAAATTTGAGAAGCGATTGAGAGAAATGGGGGAAGAGCGTTGGGATAGGAAGGTTTTCAGCTACTTGTACATGAAGAATGTCGATACAAAATGGAGGAAGCGAACCAGGAAGTTGACTGGTAAATACTTAGAAAACAGCAGGTGGCCAAACCAAAAAGAACTATCGGTTAAGAAGAAAATGAAGGAAACGGAGACTGACATGTGGAGAATGGGCATGATTATGAAGTCCGCACTAGAGATCTATCGAACTTTTAAGCAGGAAATTGCCAAGGAAAGGATCTGTGATAACACTCGGGGTAGTTCTCTACTGTTTGAGGCCAGGACGGGAGTACTGCGAACCAAGGCATATCGGGCCAAATACGAAGGGGTAGACACAGTATGCAGTGCGTGTGGAGAGGAAGAAGAAACTGCCGAACACTTGATAATGTTCTGTAAAGGGCTTCACCCTATAGTTCAGGATGATGGCGCAGAGTTTTTCAAAGCACTGGAGTTTATGGACCGGGAGGGCAAAATAAACTTTAAGCGGGTAGACTTAACTAGAAGGAGGTTATCTGATCGGTGGCGAAAGTCAAGGCACGAGTGAAAATTAAACTCTTCACTGCAAAGTACGAATCCTCAAACTCACTTTTTAAGGAAAAAAAAAATAAATATAGTTTTTTGTTCATTAGGTATTACGGGTTAGTGGCGCTAGCCACCGCCCGATCTAAAGTGTACAGCCATATCCATCCATCCATCCATCCATCCATCCATCCATCCGTCGTGGTTCAGGAGGACTTGTGGTTCAAGAGGACATGTGGGGAATACTGGACACACTAGGTGTGGAAGATGGAGTCAATAATCTTT
Organism: Rhipicephalus microplus; assembly: GCF_043290135.1. Lineage (NCBI taxonomy): Eukaryota > Metazoa > Arthropoda > Arachnida > Ixodida > Ixodidae > Rhipicephalus > Rhipicephalus microplus. Next base: position 13,144,562 of record NC_134703.1, on the reverse strand, counting down.
TAAAGGATATCTATAAAGGTAACAAGGCAGTTATGAAGTGACAAAAACAGGTATCCAAGCCCATAGAGGTTAAACGGGGGCTTAGGCAGGGGTGTCCTCTGTCACCCTTGTTATTCATGATGTACCTACAAGGATTAATTAGAGGCCAAATTGGAGGAAAGTGGACTGGGCTTCAACTTTTCTTTCGTCCAACAAGGAAAACTCATTGAACAGGCACTACCAGCATTGATGTACGCAGATGATATAGTGCTAATGGCTGACAACAAGAAAGATTTGCAGAGATTGAAGAACATTTGCGGTAACGTGGGAGATAGGTTAGATTTCAGATTCGGTAAGGAAAAATCAGCACTCACAATTTTTAATAATAATGAAGGTAGTGAGCTTAGAATACAGGAGGTCACGCTAGAGATAACAGATAGATACAAATATCTGGACGTATGCATAAGCTATGGGACCGAGTACCTAAGGGAACACGAAAGATACGTGTCGACTCAAGGTAACAGAAATGCAGCGGTGATGAAAAACAGGGCACTGTGGAATTACAATAGGTATGATTTTGTGAAAGGAATATGGAAAGGGGAAATGGTTTCTGGTCTGACGTTCGGCAATAAGGTCTTGTGCATGAGACCAGAAGCTCAAGCAAGATTAAAAATTAAGCAACGTGGAATAGGTAGGCTTGCCTTAAGAACTCACGGGAATACACCAAATCAGATATTACAATGATTTGGGATGGACATCATTTGAGGGCAGGGAAGCTAGCAGCAAGATAAAATTTGAGAAGCGATTGAGAGAAATGGGAGAGGAGAGTTGGGCTAGGAAGGTATTCAGCTACCTGTACGTGAAGAATGTCGGTACAAAATGGAGGAAGCGAACCAGAAAATTGACTGGTAAATACTTAGAAAACAGCAGGGGGCCGGCAGCGGCATGATGTGCAGTCGCTACAGTGTCTTCTGCTTCATTTTGCAGATTGCCGCCAGTCTGGGCAACCACTATCTCCACTTGCATGCCCCTTCCAAAAGCCACCTTTGCAACGCGCCCTTCAAACGGCATGACGAAGCCTTCAATAACAGCACGTGCGCCAAATCATCGACTCTATGGGACGTGCCCGCTGCCACGTGGTGCTCGCCCGTCGGCTGGTCCATGATCAGCTGGCCAAATTGCACACGGCGTGGGACGGCAGCGACACCTACCTGGAGGCAAACGGACATAAAAGCATCGTCACCGACGCTCCCCTTCAGTGGGTCCGGCAGCGGCATGATGTGCAGTCGCTACAGTGTCTTCTGCTTCATTTTGCAGGTAGGGAATCCGTACCGGTATAAATGCCATAGAAGTGACAACCGTTTTTTGCTGCTTCTGCCGAACCCTACCTGCGCATGGCTTTTGGGTGTTGTCACTAGTGTAAAAATTGTCTTGAGATTTCTGTTACTTTTGTCTGGTGACGTCGAGACCAATCCCGGCCCCGCATCCAAAACTGAACAAATGTTATTAGAATTGCTAGCTGGGCAAACACGTATTAGCGAAGATATATTAGCACTCACCACAAGGGTTGCAGCGTTCGAAGCCCGTCTAACAAAGTTGGAGTCTAGTGTCACTGATAATAACGATCTTGTGAAACGTGTGCCGGAAATGGAGATTAAAATGAACGATCTAACTAAAGCAGCGCACACACTTGATCGCAAAAACGACGACTTGGAAAATCGATCACGACGAAATAACCTTATAATACATGAATTGCTGGAACCACATGATGAGAAACCCGAGCAGCTACTACCGTCGGTCGTGAACCTTATATCAACGAAGCTTGATATTGAATGTGACAACATCGAACGCTGTCATCGCCTCGGAACACGCAGAAGCGACAGTCCAAGGCCAGTAATTATCAAGCTACTCGATTTTCGAACCAAATCCGAGATCTTAAGCAAGGCTAGCAAATTAAAAGGAACGGATATCTTCATCAACGAAGATTTTTCAGTCAGGGTTCGACAAATTCGCAAGGAACTATGGCAGCACTCTGCTGACCTAAGAAAAGTAGCCAATAAAGTACGACTACAGTACGATCAGTTAGTAATTGACAGTGTTCGCTACGTCTGGGACAACGTCACAAAGTCAGTTATTGAAGCGTCTAGCAATCGTGTTCCCCGTAGCAATGAATGACTTTCCGGAAGCCAGCGTAAATTAGTGCTGCTGAACGTAAATGCTCGCAGTTTGGTGAATAAGACTGTAGATTTTAATTGGCTCATCCAAACTTACGCCCCATCACTAATTTGTGTTACTGAGACATGGTTAAATAATACTATTTCTGAGGCTGAATTCCTAACCCCGGGTTTCTCGGTGCTACGTAAAGACAGAGAGGACAGCCGCGGTGGCGGTGTCACCATCTTCTTAAAGAATAGTTTTAAGTTCTATCCATTATCCGACCTTCCCGAGTCAGAATCTTTATGGTGCAAAATCAGCGTTGGGGGGAAAATAACCGTATTAGGCGTAATATACCGGCCTCCTGGTACTGACCACGTTGTTTTTCCTGCTATTAGTGATTATATATTGAAAAACAGGCTTCACAAATTTAAACTGATTTTAATGTACCGCATGTTGACTGGAATTTACTCTTACCCACTGGTCGCGATAGGGCACTCAGTGAAGCTTTAGTTGACCTTGTTGTGTCGTTTGATCTTACCCAAGTAGTCGATGTTCCTACGCGGGAAAATGCAATTTTAGACCTTGTATTCTTGAATGAGGCTGTACAGCAGAATGGATTTGAATGTGAAGCAGTGAATGGGGTATCTGACCACAAGGCAGTCCTTCTTAGCTTGAATGTTGCCTGTGAACCCAAACTTCCGACGTACAAAACGGTTCTGGATTTTACCCACGCGGACGACAATTCAATTCTTGCAGTTCTAGCAGCGTCTTTTGATGATTTCTTGTTCAATAGCAACCAATGTCATGTGGACTTGTTAGTTGATCAGTTTTATAAGATTGTTGAACACTGCATACACATATATGTCCCACAGAAGTGCCTAAAACGAAACCCTCGGCATCCTTGGCTAAACAGAGAAATTATTCAGCTTACTCGGCGAATAAAGCGACTTCGAAGGCATCGTAACACTCTCCTAAATAACCAGCACTTATTGAACTCTCTGAAAACAGAGCTAAGAGAAAAAATGCATGCTGCCCGCAAATTCTACTATGAAAGTTCGTTAACAACCTTTATGAAAAACGACCCATCTAAATTCTGGAAAACTCTTAATCCTGCAGGCCCGACATCTTCCTTACTTATTGTGAACGAGTAGCCCTCTTCGGATTCTTTAACTATCTCGGAAGCGTTCAATGGTTATTTCAAATCAGTGTTTAGTACAGATGATGGCACCAGTCCCACTTTCGGTCTTGACAGTACAATGCCTGCCTTCCCAGAACTACAGATTAGTTACGCTGTAGTTGTCAATCTCCTACTGAACATCGACACAAATAAGAGTGCCGGCGCTGATAACATCCCTAACCCATTTTTAAAACGTTACGCTGAATGGAATGCGAGGTATTTAACAGTCATTTTTCAGAGATCCCTTGAAACAGGAATTGTACCGCAGATTTGGAAAAATGCAAAAGTTGTTCCGGTGTTCAAATCTAGCGACAAACAAGTAATTCCAAACTATCGACCTATTTCATTAATCTGCACCTGCTGTAAAATTCTTGAACACATTATTCACAAACATGTAGTCACATATTTAACTGAAAACAACCTCCTCTCCCAAAATCAACATGGCTTTCGTGCAGGATTTTCAACAGTCACGCAGTTGCTGGGGTTTACGCATGACATCGCTTCGACTTTAAACGATCGCGGTCAAGTGGACGCCATTTTTATTGACTTCTCGAAAGCGTTTGACACTGTTTGCCACAATAAACTCCTCCTCAAATTAAAAGCCTTTCTGCGCGGCACTCACGGCATTCGCTTGTTATCTTGGCTTTCAGATTACCTAAATTTAAGGCAGCAGTTTGTCGCGTTTAACAATTCGCATTCGTCATCCCTCCCTGTCACATCAGGTGTGCCGCAGGGCTCGGTCCTTGGGCCTCTTCTTTTCCTAATTTATCTCAACGATGTTGTCGAAATAACAAAAAATACAAAGGTCAAACTCCGTCTATACGCCGACGACTGTGTCCTCTATTCTTGTATTAGTACCTCCCGTGACCAAATACAGTTAAATAATGTTTTTTCTTCTTTCCGTACCTGGAGCTCAACGTGGAAAATGGCACTAAACCTTAACAAAATGGTAAGCATGACATTCACAAACAAGAAGGAACCCCTACGTTTTTTCTATGGCCAGAACGTGAAGCATGTCAATGAATACAAGTATCTTGGCGTAACATTCTCACCGAACTTAAAATGGCACAAACATATAAACCTAATCTGCTCGAAAGCGCTCCGAAAATTGGGCTTCTTGAAGCGAACGTTAAAAGATGCAACTCACGAATGCAAACTAACAGCATACCAATCCCTGATACGGCCTGTTCTTGAATACGCCTCCGTTGTCTGGTCACCTCACTGCGCATGCGACATAGCACACTTGGAAGGTGTTCAAAAAAAAGCAATAAGATTCATATATCACCGTTATGATCACAATTTTTCGCCTTCGTCACACGCTGTACGTCTATCACTCAAATCACTTGAACACAGACGTACTTGCGAGCGTATCGGCACTTTACATAAAATCGTGAACAAGATAATCACCATTGACATGCCCTTTTCCTTTGCCAACTCCGTTGCAAACACTCGCAGGTCAAACCCCATTAACATCACACCGTTCATGCCATTTCTAGATTGTTTTAAGTTTTCATTTTTTCCTTTCACAGTGGAATTGTGGTATAATCTGGATGTTTCTCTCCGAAAGTTGCCTACCAATAGTTTTTTGAATGAACTATTAAACCATGTGCTTTGTTAGTTTAGTGTGTATTAACTGTTATGGACCCACTCCTGCAATGTCTCGAACTGTGAGACAGCAGTATTTGTAAATAAAATAAATAAAAAATAAAAACCAAAAAGAATTATTGGTTAAGAAGAAGATGAAGGAAGCTGAGACTGATATGTGGAGAATCGGCATGATTAAGGAGTCCACACTAGAGATCTGTCAAACTTTTAAGCAGGAAATTTCCAATAAAAAGATCTATGATAATACCCGGGGTAGTTGTCTACTATTTGAAGCTAGAACGGGAGTACTGCGAACCAAGACATATCCAGCCAAATACGAAGTGGTAGACAAGGTATACATGCATGTGGAGAAGAAGAAGAAACTGCCGAACACTTGATAATGTTCTGTAAAGGGCTTCACCCTATAGTTCAGGATGATGGCGCACAGTTTTTCAAAGCGCTGGTGTTTAGGGACAGGGAGGGCAAAATAGACTAAGCGCGTAGAATTATCTAGAAGGAGGTTATCTGATTGGTTGGTAAAGTGAAGGCACAAGTGAAAATTAAACCGTTCACTACAAAGTACGAGTCCTCAACCTCACTATTTAAAGAGAAAAAATCTAGTTTTTGGTTCACTAAGTTTTACGGCTTGGTGGCGTTAGCCACCGCCCGATCTAAAGGGTACAGCCATATCAATCCATCCATTGTCGAGGACTACATGCCCCTAATGTTTACGTCTTCCGTATTCTATAGGTAGACAAGTCGGCTAAAACATGGTGATCGCCGTTCACATTCGCACTTCGGCTTGACTTGGGGGTTGAAATCTCCACAAAACTAATAGAACGCGTGGTCTCAAAGCAAGGGGAGTTTGCGAGATAAGACCGGGAATGTGAAGCGAATCCGCTGGGTATACGTTCAGAGAAAAATGCCGTACGTTCTGTAAAAGCCAACGCATGCGCAGATTTTTTTGATATCCGACATCGCAATAAAGAAAAGAATGGTTTGTAGAGGCACTCTCGAAATAGTTCGGAGCGCCAGACAGTCAGCCGCTTGCCTGTGGAGCATGCGCGCAGAAAAGTAGTACGAATGTATGCGGGTGCGTAGTCTCCCTACAAAGCAAGCGTTGTTCCCAAGGGTACGTAGATTTGCGTCGCACTATGAAAACGGTCGCGTTAGATGCCCCTTTACACTCTCATACGGGAGACCGCGCTGTTGTCTGTGACAGGCTATGTGTGCGCATACATAGTGCTAGAGCCTTCTTGCGTGCATGCGTGTTCTCGCACTTTGGTGTCGATTCTTTTCTCTCTTTGTTACAGTGAGGTGCATTTATCCCTTCACCAGAATATTTACGGGAGGTGAATAGCGTGGGCAACGGGCGGCGTTTTCGTCTGATGCAACGACGGGGATATCGACGAAACTCACTTTCGAATTTGTTTTCCACGGAGAAATTTACCGAGTGTTCTTACTGTTAGAAATGTATATCTACTGTGATGTTTACACAAACTATCATTAACTAGCATTGTGTACTACCACTAAACAAAATACAATGGCTGTGGCAACAAACGATGGCATATTATCGAAGTATCAATCTCCGTTACCAAGCGCCCCGATTCTGTAATTGATTGGTAAACAAATGTATGCCAAGTACATATGTGGTGTTTGAATAAGAAGCCTTGTAGAGTCGTACCGAGATTATATGAGTACGAAAGAAATCTATTCTTATACACTCAATTTGTTTTCATAAACGTACCACCTTATTTCATCTTGCGTAATGTTTTGTTGGCGCTATCGTAGACATACCTGTTAGGAAAGTGGTTGCAATCATACAAATTGTCGTTAAATAATCAAGCTAACAGAAACACCAAGAGGGAGATAAGTGAAGCAAGAAACAACACTTCATGAAACGTAGCTGTTTAAAGGAGATAGCAATGCCGTTGTATAGCCATGCCGCCTTTCTTGCAAGTAGTCTTGCAGAATAAATGCAGAAAATCGCGAGACAGATATCGATGTCTTCATAGTTTTGAATTACGGTGAGCGTCATGCTAAAAGCCCCTTTTTATCCCATATCACTGAAGAGCATCTATCAGTATACCATTATGGGGCAAGACAATGGGAATATATAGCCACGGTGAAGATAAACGTGTTTGATAGTGAGGCATGCAGTGCACGCGCAGACCTTCCCTCTTTTAACGCGATTGCTTTAAAGAGCTCAATTCGCAGAAATTCTGTCATCAGTACTGGCAAGGGTCTTATTGGTTCAGAGCAAAAAAGTTATCTTATGCGGGACCACAATATTGAGAAAGATGCAAATATGTAATAACAAACATTTTTGGATCCGAGTGAGGACCCAACCCGGGCCGTTCGTGTGGCAAGCAGGCGTTCTTCTGCACAGCAACAATTCTGCTTCTAAACTTAGTTGAAATAAAATATCTTCCGCTTGGAAATGCAGGAAAAATACCGTTCATGCTTTGCAAACACCCGTATTTTACATAAAGGCTTCACAATACATGTATTATCGCAGTAATATTGCATGGTACGAGCGTACACTACTAACGGATGGAAATGGAACACTTGCAGCACGCAGCCAGGGTACATGTGCCGCCAAGGTGTTGCTTTGAACCAAGGTGTTGCATTGGGGTATTATAGGATGGCCCCGCAGCAATGGTCTAGTGGCTAAGGTACTCGGCTGCTGACCCACTGGTCGCGGGTTTGAATCTCGGCTGTGGCGGCTGCATTTCCGGTGGAGGCGGAAATGTTGTAGGGCCGTGTGCTCAGATTTGGGTACACGTTAAAGAACCCAAGGTTGTCGAAATTTCCGGAACCCTCCACTACGGCGTCTCTCGTAATCATATGGTGGTTTTGGGACGTTAAACTCCACATATCAATCAATCAATCAATCAATCAATCAATAAATGTGGTATAGGATGAGGAGGAGAAAAGGTACAGGGAAGGATTACTCCTTCCGGTCATCAAAGTGTCGGCCTTGAGTTCACGAAGTGTGCACTGCCTGTGTGGCGCTGCATGGGTCGCGTACATTGGCATGTCGGCTGAACTGGCTTGGGGGTGCAAACCATTCTTAGTGTGGCGCGAGTGGACGGCGTCTCGATCTGTGCCCTTTGACAATGCGATATGCATGCTACGCATGCAATAAATGAAATTAAGCTAAAGAATAGCAGCTGTCATGCGTTCGTAGAGATGATAACTACACAAAAGCACACAAAGTTTGTCGTGGTTCTTGTTACAACAAAAAAAAAAGCAGTAGTCACCAGCCTGCTTTCGTGCAGCATTGAAACAGTGTGTATTTTGTTGTTTCGCTCTGCACAGCCAATACCTCTGCCATTCTGCTCGGCAAACTGTTGTGGGGCTATCAGCCATGGAAGAACGAGCCAGCCTCTGCCATTTTTATTCTGCAATACACAATATTTATACAAGCCATGATGAACATCAAGGAATGGTCCGTCAATGTTACAATAATGACGATTAAAAAGAGCTCGTGTTGATGTTGCCGTTTCGGTTACGTCAGCCGTTCTGTTATCCTTGAGCTATCTTCAGCGCGCCCTTCAAGTAGCTTCTAAAAAAAACCGAACTGCTCACGCACAAAACACTACTTCGTCCCGTCCTAGAATATGCATCTATTGTTTGGAATTCATTTTTTAACAATAATATAATAGGATTGAGTCCTTTCAAAAAACAGCTATTCGTTTTATCTACCATCGCTACAATAAGCCTTTTTGGCCCTAAATTTGACCACTCTGGAAACGCGTCGCCACAAGGAAAGCCTTAAGTTCATGCATGCTTTGGCTAAGCCCCCACGTTCTGCCCCCTTAAACAAGTACTTTCAGTTTGCTCAACCTTTCTGCACTCGTATCTTGCATAATCATTGGCCGTTTAAATCTAGAACTGATTTGTTCGAATATAGTTACCTTGCTGCAAAAATGGCGCGTTGGAATGCTCTGCCTAGGTTTGTTCGTCCTTTACCAATGACCAATTTTCGTTTGCGCTTGACATGTGATGTTATCGCCACTCCTGCCATGGCACATGATGGCCTGCAGTATGTATAAATAAATAAATAAATAAATAAATATAAATAGATAAATAAATAAACTAATAAATAAATAAATAAAAAGTATTTCGGGCGTGTGCGCTGGAACACTCGGACAGGCATATTTTCAAAGCTATGGAAAGGTTTATATGCGACTCAAATAGATTCGGTTGGTGTATCCACTGCTAATAATTTGTTATTCAGTCTCACTATTCGAGAGACAGAGAGAGAGGACTTTATTCGCAGAATCCTGCATGCAGGTAGTTTCCGGGAACGCAGAGCTCGAATTACCATTTCAGTGCCTTAGTGTAATAGGGTCCTAAGATGGCGAGGGCACACCATCAGCGTTTCATGTAGACACAGACGCCACTTAGCGCTTGAGGGGCACGTAAAAAGGCGGAACTTATTCACGCGTTCAAAAAAAACGAAGTCACAACAGATAATAGGTGAAAGGAATACGACTATCTTACAAGTTTGACCTGTGTCCTGTCACAAATTTAGCTAAGAGGTGTTTAGCTAAAAAGAGAGTTCAGCTATGAGGTGGGTATGGGCTGAGCCCATACTTTACATTTTGAATCGTTAACAACATCGTGGATATAAATTTATCATCTCGCAAGCAATTCACAGTCGTAGATAATCATTCCTCTGAGTTAAGTGACGTCACATCTGGAGTTTTACAGGGAAGTGTTCCAGGCCCTTTATTATTTTGTTATGTTCATGAATGACCTCCCCGATGGAATCGCATCACGTATCAGGTTATTCGCAAATGACCATGTGGCTCACCATATGATTTCCTCTAGTACTGACCACATTGCCTTACAGCAGGACCTTGATAGAATCACCTCCTGGTGTTCACCCTGGCAAATGACCCTTAACACGGGCAAAAGCAACTTACTTTCAGTCGTAAACGTACGAAAGCGGCATTTGAATACTCGCTTAGCAATCATTCAGTAAGCTATGAACAAATACTTAGGTATTCATCTGACAGCAGTCTTGGCTTGGTCAAACCATATCGAAAAAATAACCACATGAACCCCTCGTACACTTGGTTATCTAAAACAAAATCACCGAGAAGCTTCGTCAACGACTCAAAAACTGGCCTACTTATCATTAGTTCGTCCTCAGCTGGAATTTGCATCGTCCGTGTGGTATCCTGATTAAGCAAATCTGATTCATTCACTCAAATATATACAAAATCGTGCCGCTCATTCCATCGTCAGTGATTACAGGCACGCCTGATACCAAATCGAAGCTATCACTTTCATCGTTGGAGCCTCGTATGATGATCACACTTATCAGTCTCTTTCATAAAATAATCTGCAGTCATCTACCCTGCCGCTTACCCGTGTGCATCCTACATCTCGTCGTCTTCACAATCATCGAAGCTAGGAACGCCTGTTCGCTCGAAAAAAAGCTTTCAATTAATCGGCGCTACCTCGTGCCTTAGAATGCTGAAACAATCTTCCACAATCTTCCACATAAAATTGTTAGTATACGGGACACCGAAACGTTCACAAAGGACAATGTATTATGTTTTCATAGCTTTTTAATTGTTGGTGTTTTTTCTCGCATAGTCTCGACTTTCGGCTTGTGCAAGCGATGTTTGCTCTTATTCCATTTGTATGGTAGAATCAAGTGTGTTTCTTTTATTGTTTGGTGCAGTTTGTCTGGTGCGTTCGCTTTTTTACTAACGAATTCTTCATAGTATTGAAAGATTTGTATGTAGTATTCACTTTGTACAACTACCTGTTCCTGCAATCACTAACTTACAATCTGTGCGGCTTAAATTATGATGCATGACCCTCCTCACATAATGTTTCAAATGTGAACCATTGACATGCTTGAATAAATGAATAAATAAATAAACAGCTCCACGTAGACAGTAAAAAAAGAACATTTATATTTCAGGTTGAAAACACGGGCGGTACTTTTGAACTACCTTCCCTATCAGTAGGAAGTATGTGATTTGGCACAATAGCTTTCCCTGCAGGTTCAAGAAAAGTTGTCGCCGACTATAGTGGCCTGAATTCATCTTTATCTTCTGCGATTGTACGATGCGATATCGTCGGGCAGGGGTCTGGCATGAATCGCATGCGAGACAAGTGCACATTGCGTCGACGCGATGGCAACGTTGTCACGCTCCGTGTTCATGAGCATTTAGGGCAATGAAGAAGTACTGGCAGTAGCAGGGAGACGCCATAAAAGATGCGCGATAACGTTCCCGGCGTGCGTCGTGGTCTTCGCTTGTTTCGTCTGCCTCTAAGCTTGGCTGCTGCTAGGCACGAACGCCATTGATACTTTGTTCAGTGTGTATTTGCCATTGAAGCCTTAACATAATATTTCTAGCATTGGGCTGTTCGGTGCAGATATCTTTTTAGGGGCGAAGCTCCTTAAAGCGGCACCCATTCGTTTTCGTCGTAGTACGTAACATGTCTTACGCGTTGACCTGCAAGGTGGTGCCGGTGGGAGATTTCTCCTGTGCATTGTTGAACAATAAAAAATTCGCAGCGTGTGCGTTAACTAAAAGCCGAATTCTCCTGTCTCTCATTCCCCATTAGCAGCCATTGGCATGTACATTGAGCACTATCTGACAAGAAAGGGTTGCTACATTATACTCGCTGGACGTAACCTCCTTGGTTTTAGAATGATTTAGTGAGCCTTGGGCCCCAGTGCCACGAATACAGTGAACTAGTATATACCATGAAGTCGAGGTGGTTAAAGGTGGGAAGTAGACATGAAGCGCAATCCATAAGAAAGTGTGCGTGTGCCACCTCTCGTTTAGTCCTTGGAATGTCCGCTGAATAGTGATGCTTCTATACACCTTTTCACAGAAATGAAAAAAAAAAACACCGCTATGATGGGCTGTGCGCGGGAGTACAAAGGCTAAGGACGCAGCATTGTCAGTGCATTTTCGAGCGTACGCGCCAATTTGCACAGCCCAAGGAGGGCTATGGCGGCGCCCAGGGAGGCGTTTCTCCAAAGGCGAATATGCGGAATATATGATGAAAAGATGCGAGATGGTGGTACTTCGAGTGTTGATGACAAAGACGAATGGACACACAGACAGATGCATGGATAGACGCACGGATGGCTGCACGGATGGATGGACGCATGGACGAACGCAGGGAAGGACGCACGGATGGACGTGCGGATGCATGAACAGACGCACGCGCGGACGGTCACACAGACAGACGCATGGGCTGACGTAAGCAAGAACGAATGGACGGACAGATGCTTCGCCCCACTCTCCATCATTCGCCCCGTGGATATGCTGGCATTTTTTTTTTGTGCCCTCCACTTCGCGTACTGTTTTCGTGGATGGCTTCACACGAAAGAAAACTGCTTTGAATGCTTGGCAGCACGTTTGCGAGAAAATTGTTTCTTCACTCAAGAAATTGAGTCCCCACTCGTGTTAGGTTTTCTTTGTGCCGCTACTTACATTCGAATTCACTGCATGAGTGAGATTTTGTGAGAAGTGCACCTGTGCTCAGTATCGTTATCTGTGCCGTTCGCAAGTTGCTTAAAGCTCTTGATTGATTTATTTAGTGATTGATATGTGGCGTTGAACGTCCCAAAACCACCATATGATTATGAGAGAAGCCGTAGTGAAGGCGTCCAGACGCGCCCCTCAAGGAATTCGCATTGATGGTGGCGCCAGATTTCCTTCTAGGTATTTCATGTGATAAACTCTATGGCTCATAACAATTACTCATACCGAAAAATAAGCATGTTATGGTGTACTACAAGCCATAAGACACGTAGCATGGCAGTACCACTACGTTTGCCGTTTATGCTCGCGGCTGGCCAACACGGGCTAAACGACAAGCGTTTCATTTCCCTCCAGTCGAGCCAACGTTTTCCAAAACTAATGTGTAACGAGTATACGATCACCTTAGCTCAAGTTTCTCGGGCAATTTCTTCTGATTTCGCTCTCACCTATAACTACTACAGCTGCCATGTAGGTATCTTTATACATTGAGCATGGACGTTTGTCATCGGGATGGAGATGTATGATACATTACGTTAAATGGTGCCATAGAGTTGTCTTATATTGTTGTGCACTAAACATTCATCTACTTCCGTGCTATAATTGATTCTCATGATGGAGGAACTAACCATGTTCTTTTTTCCACTTTTCAATCTATCTTCTTCATAGGCACAACGTGATGACTCACCAAAGGATTCCGACATAATAATTCTCACTTACGTTCTAATGGTAGCGAAGAAGGCAGGCTGAGGTACGCGTTACATAATTCAGATATAACAGTACAGCCCTCAAAGAAAGATGAGCTGGCGTCTTTATAAGTAATATTAAACTCATTCATCCGTCAACTTTTATTACCACCAACCCGTTTCCCCAGCACAGGGTAGCGAGCCGGTGTGAGAACTGGCTACTATACGTGTGTTTCTCTTGTCTTTTCCCCCTCTTTCTTCTCAATCTCAGTGACTTGCATGATCAGCTTGAAGGAGCAGTACTGTGTGGCTGACAACAAGCTCACGGGGCACCTCCATGCTTTCGACGAAAACAGAGGAGGCGCTGGTCTCATGCAAACTCACGTATATTCTACGAATGATGCAGTGAAAGCGTGTGCGTATAGCTTGCCTAGTAGCCGAGTGCACAGCCCTGCTGACATTGTGTGCGAGTTCCAGATGGCGCTACGCTCTAACACTGATAAATGAAACCGTCTGGACGTGGTCATTTGTTACGACGGCTTGAGTACACAACACTCCAGCTTGGCAATAACATGGAAACTTCCTAGTGACGAAGAGCATAGATCTGCTTTCTTTCCCTCTTGGTGACTTACATAAAAGAATAGTCACGAGAGAGAGAGAGAACACAACTTTATTGTCGTCAGACTTAAGGAGGTAGGTGACCCGCCAGGCTGAACCTGATGGCCACCTCCTCTGCCCTTTGTACGGCCTGGAGCTGAACGGCCAGGCTGGTGGAGGTCAGAACTGCCTCCCACCCCTCTGGCGAGGGAGCGGCTAGGAGATCGAGAGAGGGGGGATCTTCCCTGCAGGCCCAGAGAATGTGATTAAGTGTGGCTATTGAGCCACAATGCGAGCAATGCGGATCAATCGAGTCGGGGTATATACGTGCATAAATGTATGGGCACGGAAATGAATGTGTTTGCAAGCGGCGCCAGATAACCTCCTGGCGCTTAGTTAGCTTATGGTGCGGGGGTGGTTTTGTCTGCCTCGAAAGACGGTAATATTGTGTGATGTCATGGTAGGATGTCAAGGCTTCACCAGGGTTTTCCAAATCAGAGGCGGGTACCACCGCTCGGCTGACGAATCCTCGAGCATATAGGTGGGCCGCCTCGTTCCCTGGGTTCCCCGCGTGAGCCGGCACCCATACCAGCGCAATGGAGGATAGTGCGTCTTCCTCAGCATCTGTAAGGAGACTGGGCAATAGTAAACGCAGAGTTGTGGGGGCCACAATGCCACGTGCGAAGTTGGATATAGCAGCCTTTGAGTCACTGAGTATAGTGGTGAATCCGGATGCTGCTGCTAGCGCTATCGCCGCTTCCTCAGCTTCTGTCGTATTAAGCACACGGACAGAAGCAGCCGCTTTAATTTGAGGTGAATTGGCGTTGTTGCCGGGGAGAGTGATTACGCTTATTGCATATGCTTTAGTAAACTCTCGGTATTGGGCGGCGTCAACGTACGCAACGGTTGGGTTGGACGCGTACGTTTTTTGCAAGAATTTGGCCCTCGCTTTCCTTCTACCGTCGTGATGGCTGGCCAACATGTTCTTTGGCAGTGGTTTTATGAGGAATTTCTTTCTGATGTTGGGGGGGATGACAGCCGGATCGTTACCCGTAGGAGATACCACATGGTCAATGTTAGCAAGGATCCAACGCCCCGTCCTGCTTCCCTGTAATCGGTGAATTTGCGCCGTAAGATGCGCTTCAAGAAGTTCTTCTAAGGTGTTATGCAGCCCAAGACTGAGGAGGTGCTCTGTCGATGTGTTTCGGGGGAGACCCAATGCCACCTTATACGCTTTGCGTAAGAGCCGATTTAGTTGGGCTCGCTCAGATTGAAGGAGGTGCAAATAAGGGAGGGCGTACGTGAAGCGCGACAAAACGAAGGCTTGAATTATCTGTAGCAGTTCTTTCTTAGTCACGAGAATCAGCGCTTTTGCTCGCGCACAGCTTAGAAAATGTGAGCGCCCATTAATCGTTTCTTTTACTTGGGGTCTGTGTTCTATCATCTGTAGTTTAATTGCAACGAACACTCATTTTTCAAACATTAGAAAATACGGCGGCTCCAACACAAGAAAAGAAAAAAATAACAGATGTTACGCCTAGTCATATCAGCACAAGGGC
Source organism: Rhipicephalus microplus (assembly GCF_043290135.1). Classification (NCBI taxonomy): domain Eukaryota; kingdom Metazoa; phylum Arthropoda; class Arachnida; order Ixodida; family Ixodidae; genus Rhipicephalus; species Rhipicephalus microplus. The sequence goes on along the minus strand of NC_134703.1, from coordinate 13,129,297 downwards.
ACAAAGTCAAATGAAAAATTTGCACATGTTACTTATGTTACTCATATCACAGTTCACAATTGCCACCCATGTAACTTGCTAACTCTCTTTTTTCCCTTTAAAACTTTACACTATGAGGGCAAATACGCGTGGAACAGGCAATGCAGTAAAAATGTTTCGTAATAATATTGACAAAAAACATGTTATACGTAACAATGATATTTATATTAGGTCACTGCTTACATAACAAAACATTTTAGAATATAAAATAAGTAATATATATTGATTATATTTGTACACCAAGCTTGCACTCATAAACGCGCACACAATTTTAAATTATCGCGCTTATTTAAAAATAAAAAGTCGGATCAAGGTTTTTTAATGAATAGGAGTTAGATGTAATAATCAAAATATTTTCACGTAATATATTTTTACTTGAGCTAAGTACTTATGCTGGCAGGCCGTTTCCTTCGTTGCACGTTTGAGGTAGAAATGATTCTGAGTATGTAAATGTGTTTCAATTAGGCACATCTACCGTATCTATACAATCTTTTAGCGGGGAGATGAATGGTAACAGACAAATCTTTGCTGAATGAAGCTTGGTGTTCTAATCGTAAATCTTATGAAGTAGGCATAAACGTGACTGTTAGCTGCAGGTTAAGCAAGAAGGGAGGCAAAGTGTAGCCTCCATTTGGCTCAAGCCTTCAACACGATGACAGTTTATTAATATAAGTCAAGTAGAGCCATTCTAAACACTTCCAAAGCGTCTAACAAAACTAGCACCACGTTGGTTGCTTACTGATAAGTCAATTCTAACTCCCTCTTTGAACACCCTTCCACAACCACAGTGCAAGGACGCACCGGATACTATGCTCTAATTAACGCCCTCTCATTCTTGCCCTCTTTCTCGGCAGCTCTCTAACTGTGGTGCAATCCATACCATCTTACCGGTGTTGGTTACGCGGCAGTTGGTAATATGGTTACACTCGCCATCTTACCTCTGGCAAGATAAGATCTTACTATTGTTATGTGCCACTCACCAGAGGTCGAAGAAGAGGAGGGTGGCTTGTCTTCTGTTTGTGCGACCTTGGCTGTTGTTGCCCCAATCCCTTTGATTATGTAAATACTGTAAGAACACCTGCCTTTCGTTGTTTCCCCGTAACATCTGTGGGGCAGGTGCTGGCTACATACATTCGGCATAGCTTCGCCCCTAAAACTCCCTTTACGCTACTGCTTCACGCTTCGCCTAGCGACGTCAAGGCCTCATACAGGAACGACATTTCAGTTCACCACTGCTGATGCTGCTGGCAGTGCGCACGATAGTAGTAACGCCGTTACGTGACTATGAACAACCAGTTTCCACATTTGCATGTATTCGAGTGCGTATGAAATGTCTGCATAATATTTAACGAGTAATATATTGCCACGTTCCATTTCCCATGTTTTTGTTATCGTCCCAAAACACCACACGATTCTCAGCGCAAACCACGCCTACAGTTTTCGAGAAGGTTCCGGACTGTAGTAGATCATTTCGATAAGGTCACGCCCACTGTGCGAACGGTACAGATTGTTCTGAAACCTACGCCATCGCCAGCGGTAACGCTAGAACATTCGACGGCAAGGGTATAAATGCCGACGCGCTTCGCCGCTTGTCAGTTGTTGATCGAAAGCCGACGCTGCGTTCGCCGCGAGCTAATTTCCTCTATGGATAATGGAGTTTGTATGCCCCGTAGTGCACAAGAGGGGTGTCTAAACGAGCACTGTATGAATAAATGATGTAAAGAGTTTTTTTGAGTTTGAAGTTAATAAACTTCTCTTTGTATCAGTCCGAGACTGCTATATGTGCAAGACTGCTGCTGTAATTGGACTTTCCGCTTACCGGGCACAGGTCCGCCCAAATAAACAGTTAAATCCCAACACGAAGTCTCATGTCTTCGGCCACGTCACGACCCCTGTGACAATATACATACAGTTTACTGAATAGATTCATCCGCTTCATAACGGTGGGCTCATTTTAAAGCGCCCGATAGCAACCGTCAACCAGCCTGCTTCGCCTATCATTGATTGACACGTTGCATGGAATCTGCCAAATGCTTAACGTAATAGCGTTAAAGGACTCGGTATCGGCGTCGGTGTCCTTGGTTGGGAGCGAAAAATCATAATTTTGTCCATGACTGCAAAATGGCAGATCCCACGTACAGTGAAAATCGATATGCCAAGCCCGAATGAGAAATGTTGATATGCCACTTTAAAATTGGCACAACGCTACGAGGTGGAGGCAAATGATGCCGTACATGACTTACGTGTCATGATTATGATGTTTGGATGTGTAGTTTACCTTCATCATCTCTGCACGTCACGTGATACCAAATTTAGTATATGTGGGGCTTGCGAAACGGCCGAGAGCATGCTATGAGCGTGGTATGTTGCCATGTTCTTACATGACACACGTGTCAAGATTATCATGTTTGCACCAGCCATATACTTCGTCGTCCACTGACGTCACGTTACGCCAAATTTGTTATATGTGGAGCCAGCAAAACGGCCGCAAGCGCATATGAACGCCCCAATATACTCCAATGTAGCGTGGACGCGCGCGCACGCTGGGCACAGCGACGCTACGTTAGCAAAACGCGAGCACTCTATAGCCTGACGCCAGGCGCGACCAGCGTCCGTCGGCGCGGCCCGACGGCAACCGGCGCGAAAGGCGACATGCTCCATTTCGCGCCCATGCGTTACACAGACAACACTGCGTCTCCCTCTTTTCGTGGCGGAGGGACGCCGGACGCGCTGAAACGCGCATGCGTCAAAGCAGCGCTGCGCGGCGCGCACCTGCGAGTATATGGCAGGACCGGCGCCTGGCGTAGCGACGCTGGCGTGACGCGACAAAATGAACGCCAGCGAGCACGTGCACCGCGTCACGTCGAAGTGTATTGGCGCCTTGACTGTTGCGTGTAGCCATGTTGTTACATGACACCCATCTCCTGATTATCACGTTTGCACCAGTCACATACCTTCGTCAACCATTCACATACTGTAATACCAAATTTCGTATATGTGACGCTAGCGAAACAGCTGCGAGCACATCAAGAGAGTATCATGCAGTCATGTTATTACATGACACGCATCTCATGTTTATCATGTTTGCACTAGTATCATACCTTCGTCATCCATTCACGTCCCGTAATACCGAATTTGGTATAAGTGAAGCTAGCGAAACGGCGGCAAGCGCATCGTGAGCGTGGCATTTAGTCATGTTGTTACATAACACACATGTCATGATTTTCATGTTAGGGTCTGTCACTTGTGTTCACCATGCCACCATGCCATACCATAACAGTTTTGCAACATGCCATTGAACGAAACCACCGCAATAGCTGCAAGACCATGAAACGTAAACCATAATATTCGTGACATACATTTCATGATTTTCATGTTATGGCTAGTCAAATACGTTCTTCATACAGTCATGTTATGCCATACCAAGTTTGGTATAGATACCATTATCTAAACGGCCAGAAGAGCTAAAAGTTGTCGTCGGCTAGATAGATAGATAGATAGATAGATAGATAGATAGATAGATAGATAGATAGATAGATAGATAGATAGATAGATAGATAGATAGATAGATAGATAGATAGATAGATAGATAGATAGATAGATAGATAGATAGATAGATAGAGCTGGTTTGTTTTATACCTTTTTATTTTGTTGTATAAAAGCGAACGTGCATTACCGACCTGTTCCAGCAAGAAAGAGAGCAAACATTTATTGAAAGAAGCTTGTGAGTGAAGGTGGGAGGGTCCCTTATTCCAGGAACCCTCTGGCTTGGACAGCCCGCCTAGCTCGAGCGACGAGTTGACGCTGCTCGACCAGGTTTGGCTGGGAGATCGCAGCCTCCCACACTTCACTGAGGAGGTCTTGGTCCGCATCTGGTGCTGCTGCTCGTAGTCTTGGGACGCTTACTTTGCACTGCAGTAGAAGGTGCACCAGAGCGTCTGCCACATTGCAGTGAGGGCAGGTGTAGCTGTGCTACGTTGGCCTCATATGGTTGAATAGTACGCCGTGGGTGAACGTGTTGCTTTGAAGACGCCTATAGTCAGTCCCTTCGTCTCTTGTGAGTTTTGGATGTGGCGGGGGGTATAACCTGCGTTCGAGCCGATAATGTTGCACTAATGCATGGTACGTTAGTGGTATGACTTCTCTTGCCTCTGATTCTGTTGTTGAGTGGGAGGTGCCTCGGATCTCGTATGGGAATGCCCGGTTGACGCATTCACGGGCTGCGGTGTGTTCCGCTTTATTTCCCTCAAGACCTTCATGACCCGGAATCCACACGATGCGTGTGTAGGGAGGAGGATTGTCCGTGCGCTTTAGTAGCCTAATCACTACCGTGGAGACCCTGCCTTTCAGGTGGTTCCGTGCCGCTGTTTTTGAGTCAGTGAAGACCGCGATGGGATCCTCACTCGTCTGGGTGGCGAGTGCTATAGCTGCCTCTTCAGCTGTTTCCGCACGTTTGGCGAGGATAGTCGCCGATCCCAGTACCGCGCCCTTGTAATCTGCGACGGTAATCACGAAGGCATTACGTCCCGGATATTTGGCTGCGTCCACGTATCGCGCCTGCGGGTCATTGCCATGTTTTTCCGGATCATGTTAACCCTGGCGAGCCGCCTTTCTCGGTGATGTTGAGGATGCATGTTCTGAGGGATCTACTGAATTTCAAGGCTTTCTCGCAGCTGTGACGGTATTTTGCCTTTGCGTTCTTCGTTGGGTTCTAGGGTGGTCTGGTATCCTGTGCGTCGAAGGACGGCTTGCTCTGTGAGTGACAAATTGAGTCTCTCGACCTGGTTGATGAGGTGCGCTTCGGTGAGTTCTTCCCACGTATTATGAACTCCCGTGCGAAGCAGTCGGTCAGTGGAGGCGGCTGGCGGCAGTCTTAGGGCAAGCTTTGTAGCCTTTCGTATCAGCAGATTAAGTTTTTGTTTCTCCGCTGTCTTCAGGTTGAGGTAGGAAGTTCCGTACGTTATGTGGCTGTAAAGGAGAGCTTGTACCATTTTTAGGGTGTCGTTCTCTTTGAAGCCACTGCGGCGATTAGCCATTATTCGGATTAGATGGGTGAGCTGTGTCACAGTGTTCTGCAGCCGGGGTATGGCAGCGGAGCCAGACCCATATTTATGTATGTGTAGTCCAAGGACTCGAAGCGCGTCAACTTGTGGTATTTGGACTCCCTGTAGAAAGACTTGTGGCTCAGGAGTGTCGTAGCTTGGTGGTCTACCCCGGGTGCGTGCCGCAAGTACTAACAGTTCCGACTTTTCCGGAGCACATTGGAGGCCGCAGGTCTTGAGATATACTTCAGTGATATTAACTGCCTCTTTAAGTCAGTCGTCCTGTTCACCCGTGCTTGAACCTCTCGTCCACTTAGTGATATCATCGGTGTATAACGCGTGATGTATCCTAGGGACAGCGTCCAAGAGACGTGGGAGCTTAAGGAGGGCCAAGTTGAAAAGCACTGGTAGTATCACTGAGCCCTGCGGCGTGCCTTTGTTAGGGAGTTGAAAAAGCTCGCTCCTGATATTGGCAATCCCTACAGTGGCAGTGCGGTTGGTGAGGACAGCCAGCTTATAGGCGTATGTCTTGGCACCGCAGCCGACATCTTCCAGGCTATGCAGAATGGCTTCGTGGCTCACATTGTCAAATGCGCCCTTTACGTCCAAAGCTAGAACAGATGACTTACTGTGCTGGCTCAAGCGGAGAAGAATATCTTCCTTTGTCTGCAAGAGGACGTCTTGTGTGCTGAGCATTTGGCGAAGCCGAACATGGTGTTCGCGTAGTGACCATTATCTTCGAGATGTGTGGTGAGCCACTCGTTTACCATGTGCTCAAAGAGTTTCCCAGCGCAAGATGTAAGGGAAATGGGACGAAGATTCGCAATCGAGATTGGCTTGTTTGGCTTGGGTACCATGGTCACCTCTGAGTGCTTCCAGGCTTGTGTTAGCTCGCCCCTTCCTCCAGCAGTCGTTATAGTGCCGAAGGAGCGCCGTCAACGCCCGGGGCGGTAGCTGTCGTAGGTGCTTATTGGTCACTCCATCTTTTCCTGGGCTTGTGTTGCGCGTAAGCTTAGCGAGGGCCGCGTGTAACTGTGCCAGCGTGAAAGGCTGGTCTAGTGCTTCGTTCAATGCTCCTCGGTACACCCTGGGTGTCGAATTGTTGATGGAGGTAGCTTACTGGTTAACCAAGCCACGCAGTTTTGCTTGAAATTCTTGGAGTAACTTGTGCCCTCAGAGTTGTGTATGAGCCACTGAATCATATTTTTTTGATTAGTTTCAGTGTGGGTGTCGTCGATCAGGGCTGGAAGAATGCGCCAGGTCTTCTTTGTGCTCAATGTCCCTTGAAGTTTGTCGCAGAAGGACAGCCAGTTGTGGCTCACAAGGTTTTCGGCGTACTCCTGTGCCTGTCTAGCGAGTACGGCGATGCGGCGCTTCAGCTTGCGGTTTAGCTTTTGCCGTTGCCATCATTTATTAAGCGGTCTTCAAGCTTCCCATGGGTGAAGGAGATGATTATCGACTGCCGGATTGTCCTCGTTCAAGTTTATCGTTTTGGTATGTCCGTCAGCAACACTTACAATACTGTTTAACCAAGCTTCAATGTCTTCGACAGTCGAATCATCATCAAGGTCATTCCTGTAGGCGGTCCAGTCCGTGAGCCGAGCTTTTGCTGTCTTGAGCGAGTGGTGAGCCTGCTCGACCTCTATTTGAATTATGTGATGGTCACCCACTAGACTGTCTGGTAGCCTTGTCGACGTTGCGTTGTGCACGTCTCTAGTGAACGTGAGATCAGGATTAGTATCCCTCGACACCCTGTTGCCCACTCGGGTTGTATGGAGCAAATCATTCCACAGCGTCAGACCATGTTGCTGTGCAGCGTCGTGAACACGCGCCCCCTTCTTGGTGGTGCTGTGATAGCCCCAGGCCGCGTGTGGAGCATTGAAGTCCCCAACTATGACGAGTCGGTTGCCGTTAACCATTTGACGCAGCTCGTGGACGAAGTGCTCGTGTTGGTGTAACTGCTCCCGCGGAGGGCTGTAAAGGTTGGCAAGGTATAAGCTTTGTAGAGTCTTCCGAGTGGGGTTTATTTCCACGATGGTGTGTTCGATGCCAATGTCTTCAATTTCATGAGCCTGTGCGGTTAGAGTCTTCTTGACTAGAACTGCGGTGCGGGGTGAGCATGTGAGAGTACTGTAGCCAGGGAGCTTGATTTTTTTCTGTGTGGGTTCCCTGCAATGCGATCATATCTGGATTATTCGTTTTAACATATTTTTGCAAGTTTGCAGAACGAAGTCTGTAAGATCTGCAATTCCAGTGCCGAATTCGAAAAGTGGGGAGTGGCTCAGACTGTCTATGTGTGGGAGCTGCCATTCTGGCAGTTTATTCCCGCCTGGTGCCGGTCGTTTGGTGCTGTCGATCGAATTTCCGCTGCAGTTTCATCCCCTAAAGTCTTTCGCTCTTTCCGCTTGGTCTCTGATTGCTCCACCAGCTGCTCATGGGTAACAAAATTTTTGTATGCATATGTTATGAAGTTATGCTGTTGTGCCATGAAGCCATCAAGCTTGGCGTCGAGCGTGCTTACTGTACGGGTCAGTGGGTCTACCTTTTTTATAATTTTAGTAACCACTTTCTTTATGGTTATGTCTATGGATGCGAGGAGTTTCGCAATGAGGACTTTCTCGAAAGCTTCAAGGCGTCGTTCGACGAGGTTGAGCATCTTCGCTTCATGTGCTTGCAGCCTTTCTTCTACCCGCTTCATTATTCTGGCTTCCGTCTGTTTTAGTATGCTGTCGTCAAGTTCTAGTGTGTACGCTCGGCTGGTGGGCGTTGTTGTACCCTCCGTTGTAGATCTTGGATTTTATTTTCTAGAGCCCGGATGGTCGCTGTCTGAGTAGGCGAGATGGTCGAGGCACTTGTTGTATTTAGAGAACTGGGCCCGTCGCTACCGGTCACCGAGGCGGCGTAACTGGTTTCCCTAACGGAGCGAGACCGTGATGGCGTGCGGGATCCGGAGCGACCTTTTTTCTTAGAGCGAGAGCGACTTCGGTGAAATTTTGGGGGGAAAGAGGGGGCCCGTGAAATTTTTGGTGTGATAACTGACCCGGGTAAATCATTGGTGCAAGCAATCCAGTGATTCTCATGGGCGCGGGCGTTATCGAGCTGCTGGCGTCTTACTTGATAAGGAGGGGGGTTGCTGCGGATTTTATTCTTCCATTCCTTTCCAGCAGTCTCATGGTCTTCTCCGCAGATCTTGCACATCGGTTGGCAGTCATGTGGTTCTGTGTCCTTGTGGTGGCCGCATTTGTAGCAGAAGTTTGCTTTCGGCTGAGGGCAGATGTCTTGTCGGTGACCTAGGGCGCCACAGGTTCGGCAATATTGGATGGACTTCCAGTATGGCTTGCATCGGTAGTCTCCATTGAGGTACGTTACGTAAAAAGGGACGTGCTGCCCGTCGAAAGTGATAACTGCAGCTGTGAAAGATCCCAGCATGCGCGCGCCAAGAACGTGGTATCATGGGTCTACGCGAAGTCCTGCAACAATCTCTGTGGGGCTTGTTCCTGGTTCGAGGCCGTAGAGCACTCCGCGGCACAAATCATCGGGGTGTCGAATGTGCGGATTCACTTGATATATTACTCCACCGAGCCGTATAGCATTTATACTTTGCAGTTTGTAAGCTCGTTCAGTACTTGCTGTGCTTGCGATGATCACATTCTCTACTTTCTGCACCTGCACACGCACATGGTCATAGAAGTCCTGCTGGGCCAAGCCACTGGATCTTCCAATGGCATGTGTAACCTCGATGAGTGTTCGTTTTGAAAGAGCTAGTCCTGGTTGCGGGCGGAATACAATTTTGAAGTCATAAGTAGGGAATGGCCGCATCCTAGTGCTGCGTTGACGTTGCGGTTGAGATTCGGCGTCTGGCTTCACAGGTTGCGTAGCTCGTTCTTCGGCTGACTTTTCTTCTTTGGCTGACCTGCCTTCACGGCCAGCTTGAAGCCACTCAATGTGGGATTTGCCGGTCGTTTTGCCACTGTTTTCATCAAACGTCCAATGTTATGCCGTGTTTGAGTTACCCTCCGTGTTGTCCACTTGCATCGTACTCTGATTTTCTTGACGTGGGTTAGACGTCTGCGTTTCCATGAGAGCGTTAGCTCTTCACCTCAGACGCTGCGTCTCTGTGTTGCGCGAGCAGCGTGCTCGTGCATCTACAAGTCGCTGCCGTCCAGCTCGTTTCGCAGGCCCGTCCTCGTACCACAGTGGCGTTCGCGTGCGGCACGTCCTCTGAATTCCTCGGCGATGTTGCGTCACAGCGAACAGGCACAATATAGAGTTCAATATCTAGTAAAAAAATTGGCAGCATATCCACGGAGTGAATGATGGAGAGTGGGGCGAAGCATTCATCCGTTCATTCGTTCTTGCTTCCTTCCGTCTGTGCGACCGTCCATGCGTCCATCCGCCCGTCCGTGCGTGCGTACCTTCCTGCGTTCATCCATGCATCCGCCCTTGCGTCCGTTCATGCATCTGTCTGTGTGTCCGTTCGTCCATCTATTCAACACTCCAAGTACCACCATCTCGCATCTTTTCATCATATATTCCCCATATAGAAACACCGCCATCCAGCGGACATTCCAAGGACTAAACGAGAGGTGGCACACGCACACTTTCTAACAGCTTGCGCTTCGGGTCTACTTCCCACCTTTAGCCCCCTCGAGTTCATGGTATATACTAGTTCACTGTATTCATGGCACTGCGGCCCAGCTCTCGCTAAACCTTTCTAAAACCAAGGAGGTTACGCCCAGCGAGTATAACGTAGCAACCTTTTCCTGGCAGAGAGAGCTCAATGTACATGCCAATGGCTGCATGGGAAATGAGAGACAGGAGAATTCGGCTTTTACTTTCTTACGGCTTGCACTTCGTACCTACTTCCCACCTTTAACTACCTCGAGTTCATTCATGGTATATACTAGTTCATTGTATTCATGGCACTGCGACTCAACGCTCGCTAAACCTTTCTAAAACTAAGGTGGTTACACCCAGCGGGTATAACGTAGCAACCCTTTCCCTTCAGATAGTGCTCAATGTACATGCAATGGCTGCTAATGGGAATCGCAGCGTGCACGTTAACTAAAAGCCGAATGCTCCTGTCTCTCATACCCCATTATCAGCTATTGGCATGTACATTGAGTACTATTTTTTGTTGTTCAACAACGCACAGAAGGAATCTCTCACCGGCACCACCTTGGAGGTCGAAATGTATGCAGCTCAAAGCGTAAGGCTGGTTACATACTACGACGGGACGCAAGACAAACGGGTGCCGCTATAAGGAGCTTCGCCTCAAAAAAAAAAAAAAAATACACTCACTCGGATGAGTTTGGTGTCAAACGATTCCCTGCAACGTGGGGAATCCCAAGTCACCAAACGCGAGCAGTGTCCAGGCAAGGTTGCACAGAAAATAGCAATAAGAGCAGGAGCCCATGTGAGGTGCGACTACCTGCTCCAGCAAATATTTATTTTTTTGGTTGAAAATTGAAGCTCCTCCTATTTATTATTGCTCAAATATAATGCATAACACACTAAATGTAACACATTTACAAAGTGGTTAAAGAGTTATTCCTTGACTGCCCGTTGCGAACTGACTAAAGCAGTTTCCGGGGTCTTCTCACAGGCAGCAGCGGGGATGTTGCACTTAATATCAAGTGAGCTAGCCAAAACTTTCGAACACATCACTTTTTGCTTGGTTGGACGCACTTGTGAGGCAGCTTACCAAGCTTTTATGACGGCGTTTTACTGTTTACTAGTGAGGTTCAATGACGTGGGTTAAACAAACGTAACTAAGTCATTATAAAGTGTCAGCATCACCCGTTTATTCAGTCAAGAGTAGGCTGTGTAATGTTCGCGATTCACTCGCAATGTTAAAAGCAATATAGTAGTGCTAACTAATTAGTTCTGATTGGCGCGCCTTGCGCGAGCGTCGCTGCAAAGCTATGACCCGGTTACCCGGTGAACTTCGTTACTTCCGCATCGTCGTTGATTGTTCGCAGTGATACATAGCTACAGCAGCCCCGAGCAGATTCACACGCAAATATAAAAAGAGCTGCATCGATCGCAAGTACCTCATTAAGTGTATTGACAGTCGAGAATACGTTTTTGCTTTCATACATTTAAATACGATGCCCTAAACCTCGTGACTTAATTATCCGCACTTCGCTTTTGCTTTTTTATGTATACCTGTACCACTGTATTTTTGAGCGCTTACCATACGTGTGCTCAATGTTCGAGTAAGTGCTTCGAAAGCACTTATTCGAACAGTTTATTTCAACTTCCGTTCTAATCAATAAAATCCATGGTTTTCTAAACTATTAAAACGACTTGAAAATAAGAAAAAACGACTTTTCGTGCAGCTAAACACGCAGCTACCGCCAGCGCATGGGATAGGTATAAAGAAGCTGAAACTTTTTATTATAATGCCATCCGAACCGCAAAAAGAACATTTTTTTATACTGATCTTCCGAAGATCTTGGTAAATAACCCTAGGAAATTTTGGGAGGTAATTAACCCTAAGAGAATTCCAGGTATTTTGAATAATCCTTCGGGCGAAGAAGTTAGGGATTCTGAATGTGCGGAAGTATTCAACTCAGCATTCGCTTCCGTGTTCACAAACGAAACTAATAGTCCCCTTGCGATTTTTCCGTCTAGCATCGTCTCTGTAATGCCTAGTATTGATTTTGTCGCTTCCGGAATAATATCGTTAATAGACAAACTCAACCTCTCTTCTTCAGCGGGATCAGACAATATCACCTCAAAGTTTCTGAAAAATACCAAGCACATGTCTGCCATATACTTATCACTATTGTTCTGTCAGTCATTATCCACAGGTAACCTACCAATAAACTGGAAAATAGGAAAGGTCATTCCAGTGTTCAAATCAGGTGATAGATCATGTCCTCTCAATTATCGCTTCATTTCCTTAACAAGCGTGCCTTGCAGGCTCATGGACCACGTCATTTACACCGAAATCATGCACTTCTTGGACTCTAATAACTTTTTTCATTCCGCACAGCATGGATTTCGAAAAAAAATTTTCCTGTGAAACCCAACTTGCTATTTTCGTTCATGATCTGCACACTAACCTGGACAATAACATACAGACTGACGCTATCTTTCTTGACTTTGCAAAGGCATTTGACAAAGTAACCCACAACCGCCTGATGTTAAAACTTTCGAAATTAAACTGAGACTTTAAAACTTTAGCTTGGATTCTAGAATTTTTGACTAATCGTTACCAATTCGTAACCGTTAACGGACATAACTCTTACCCTCGGGCAGTAACATCAGGCGTCCCGCAAGGATCTGTTCTTGGACCCCTATTATTCCTAATATACATTAACGATCTACCTTTTCATGTATCCAGCAATATTCGTATGTTTGCAGATGATTGCGTTATATACCGTACTATTACTAACACATCAGCCCAAGTTGCATTACAAGATGACATTAACCATGTGTTTAACTGGTGCAATCGTTGTCTAATGACACTAAACCCTAATAAATGCAAGTCCCTCTCGTTTCACCGTCGCCGCAGCCCCCTCACCTATTCTCATCAAATCGGTAAAGTTGCATTGGAAAATGTCATCACATACAAGTACTTTGGAGTCACATAGAGTAACGATTTATCATGGCGCGTCCACATTACCAATATCATATCATCCGCTAACAGATCGCTTGGGTTCTTAAAGCGGCACTTACGTCATGCTCCCCCTCCTGTAAAACTACAAGATTATAAATCTTTAATTCGCACCCAACTTGAATACGCGTCACCTATCTGGAGCCCTCATCAAGCATACTTAACCGACGCATTAGAATCACTCCAGAATAGAGCAGCTAAATTCATTCATTCCTCGTATTCATATAACGTGAGTGTTTCATCTTTTAAACAAGAATCCAATGTTTCAAACCTTAACATTCGTCACCGAGTTTCCAGCCTCATTTTGTTCCACAAACTCTATCACAGTCAACTCGGCCACCCGCCCTATATCTTGCCTCCTGCCCGCACATCTCACCTCACCACTCATTCTTTTCATGTCGGCCGGCCACGCGCCCGTACCACGACATTTTCCGCCTCCTTTTTTTTTTTCGTGCAGCTTCCGACTGGAATGGCCTTTCCACTGATCTCGCTGCCACAATGTGTCACTCAACATTTACACAAAATGTCTCTCGTTTCTTTTCAATTTGAATACATTACATTGTTCCTTTTTGTGCCACTAGTTCTCACTTTGTCTTCTTTTTCTGGCAACGTGTTACGCCTGTTAATATGTATACTGATCCTGCACATGTATCATTTTATTTCTGTATTGGTTACCCCTGTTCATATTTGTACCCATCCTGCATATGTATTACATTTGTTATATGTTTCCCACCCCTTATGTAATACCCCCTCTAGGGGGTCTTTAAGGTAATAAAGTGAAAGTGAAAGTGAAAGCACCATCATCGTAAATTTTATGTGAAATGTACTTACATAGAAAGATGTGGTTTGCGTGAGTTCCTACATTGACGTATGATCTGTACTCATACATACTGAAGAACTGTAGTACATTGAGATCCTAAGCAAGAAATTTCCAATATTTATAGCTAATATAGCAATCTTCCACAAACTCCAGCACATTTCACAGAATAAAAAGCGTGAGTGCCTCACTAATAATTTTTGAATAAACCTATCCAGTAGTGCCAGCGTACACCTTGTTTTTATGAATAAATGCAGCGTCCCATCACCAATAGCAGCAGCCATCCTGATGAAGAACATGGCAAAACGCTTGTTCAGTGAAAGAGCGCATTTGAAAAAGCTGCTCCTTGTGCATGTAAAACATTAACAGCAAGAAAATTTTATGCATATAAGCAGGGTGCGCTCTGAATAACGGTGATGAAATGGATGCAAGCTGTCGTCGAGGAATCGCGTGCACAGCAATACTCTAGCTTAATACGATGTTCTGTGGTTTAAAAAGTCTGAGCGAGGCAGTTTGCTTTTAGGGGCGAAGCTCTTTAAAAGGAGACCAAAGTCAAATAAACGTTTACATCTGAGTTAAAGCTCAATGTACGACAATGTCTAAAACAACATTAATACCAACAGCAATGCCCAACTTACCGCTAAATAGAGGTAAATGCACAAGAATACATGTGCCGCAGTAGGGCATTCTAAAAATGATCCCGATGACGTCAGACAGACCGCCTACAACAATTCACTAGTAATCGATCTAGCTGCACTAAATAAAGAACCTCCCGTACATCAAGAGACGTAATAAAATGCTGCTTCGTTTCTGTTTGATTCGTGGAAAAAAGGACTGCTGGACATAACTATGGAGAAAGGCGCGAGTGGTCCAAAAATTCAAGTTTTGTCTGGTTGAACTGCACAGGTCGTGCCATCTAGCGGAGCTGATTTCAACCAAGCACGCCTGCAATTTTGAAGGTCATGGCTAGAAATCGTTCAATGGCCGTTGTTGCTGCGGTGGCTCCCGCTGCTCTCCCTCTGCGTCAGCGGCCGCACATTAAAGCCATTAAAGCGCCTTAAAATTCGTGCATGGAACGTTATTCCTACTGACATCGCTCACATTGTCGATCATGAATCATTTGCTCATCACGTGAAGTTATTCCTCAAACTCTAAGCTAATCGTTATAAAGACTTGTGTTCCCCCTCTGATGGAAATAATATTTATTTTTGAATGTTTGAATTGTGGTTGCTTTTTTGTTATGAGTGCTTTTCTTTAGCCACTGTTCAACCTTCAAATGTTTTTGTTTTTACTCACTCTATTATTGTATTTCTATTATATTTTTTAGTGTTTTGTATACTATTAGTCCCAATCAATGTTACCCCCCCCCCCTTTATATAATGCCCTCTGGGCCTTTAGGGTATCTGAATAAAGCCGGGCAACGTTGCGCATAGCAGCAGTGACATCAGACGTTCCGTTGAGGCGAGTAATTCGAATTGCGCTTTGCCGATGCGGACGACTAAACCGCCATTTTATTTATATATACCTCCTTCTTCGGCGCAAAAGCACACAAGGAGGTTTCTCGGCAGCTATTTCAACAATCAATGTTGACTTAATAGTTGCCTTCAGTATAGCTTTCAGCCATGGGTCCTCGATGCATGTAGGTGTAGGTAGGCACCTCTCGTTTGCTTTTTGGGATTTCCGCTTGATAGCGGTACTTGTATATGATGAATATATAAATGGAAGATGTGAAATGGTGGTACTTAGAGTGTTCACTGTATGGACATACACACACACGCACACACACACACACACACACGTACACACGTACACACACACACACGCACACGCACACACACACGCACACGCACACGCACACGCACACACGCACACACACGCACACACGCACACACACACGCACACACGCACACACACATACACACGCACACACACACATACACACGCACACACACACATACACACGCACACATACATACATACATACACACACACACACATACACACGCACACATACATACATACATACACACACACACACACACACACACACACACACACACATACACACATACACACATACATACACACATACATACATACATACATACATACATACATACATACATACATACATACATACATACATACATACATACATACATACATACATACATACATACATACATACATGCATACATGCATGCATACATACATACATACGTACATACATACATACATACATACATACATACATACATACATACATACATACATACATACATACATACATACATACATACATACATACATACATACATACATACATGCATGCATGCATACATACATACATACATACATACATACATACATACGGACAGATGGGCAGACGGGGTGACAGACAGAAAAAGAACAGACAGACAGACTGACAGACGTGGCAAGCAGATGGACGGAATTTTCACTGTTTACCGATAAACCCTCCGATGAAACCTTCCGAAGCTTCGCCCCACTCATCATCATTCACTCTGTGTATATGCTGCGATATTTTTGTAAACGTTATCTAGGCAACTTCATTTACTCGGTCGTCCTTCACAAACCATGATCAACTGAGTTTTATTGAGACAGCAGTTATATGGGCACTCTCGGCTTTTATTTAAATGCGAATCAGCTCTTTGACTGACTAGCCTGTGTAATCCTGTCCGTCCGTGTCTCTGTGCGAATGCGCCTGCGCTCCCCCGGCAGCAGGTGTTGGGGCAATGCAAAGTAGGCCACGCCTTCCCTCACAGTGCTTGGTGACAACAGTCTCTCCCTCGCCTGCCATGCGCTCACCGAGTGTCACCTATCTCCCGCTTCACCTTTTGCACCGCTCGTACGTTCGAGCACACATCAAGTGAACACTCTCTCAGTTCGTTTATCTGCGATGTAGAGGACGGCGGAAAGCGAAGCTGCTTCACCCACTGAAAGTGATTTCGCCTAACCCCGCTGCCACTGGCAATGCGAGGGTCAGCACAGCAAATCCTGTTCGCCAATGGAGATGTCGCGCCTGCAACACTGATGAGGCGCAAGCCAGGCAAGCCGATCGCAAGCTACGGCAGTAGAAGACAAATGACACCGACGAGGTGCGAGACAAGGACGCCGATCTCGGTGGAGAATAGAGCCGGCGCGTGGGTAACACCGACGAGACGCGAGCCGAGGAAGCCGAGCGCAAGCATCTTTAACACGTCGGCAACTCTAATGTGACGCGAGCCAAAGAAGCTGAGCGCAAGTGAAACGCGTGCCAGCTATGCTCCAGCACCCATGTCCACTCTTTAGAAACGACAAGACCTGCGCCAGCCATCGCTTCAAACAATTTTAGCACTCACCGCCGCACCAGCGTTAGCGCCCTTCAACCCGTGACGTCTCACGTGCGCAGCTCTGCTGCTTCGCATCCCATCAGGGTTCCCTTTGGGAAGATGTCGTTACTTTAAATGCGAAGCATTTCTTTGTGAACTTCGTATCTATCTATCTATCTATCTATCTATCTATCTATCTATTCTTCTACGACTTTTAGCTCTTCTGGCCGTTTCGATAATGGTATCAATACCAAACATGAAATGGCATACGATGATTGTATTAAGAACACAGTTGACTAGTCATAACATGAAAATCCTGACATGAGTATCATGAATGTCATCACTTACATATCATGGTCCTGCAGCTCTTGCGGTGGTTTCGTTCACATGGCAGGTTTCACCTGCAAAGTCAGCTGCGATCGCGTATCATCCAAGGCAACGCGCTTGTCGAGCCTTAGCAGGCTTTACCTCGGAGACACACTGATACAGTGGGTACACCAACATCGCTACCTGGGTGTGATCATCGATGATCGCCTTTCTTGGCGCCTTGCTGTTAAAACTGGGAGGCAAAAATCGCTGTCCCTGTTGAAGCATGTAGCCACCTTGACTGCTAGAGGTGATGGCATTGATCCGAATACGGCTTTACAGGTTTACCAATCAGCTGTACTCTCTTGCGTGTTGTATGCCTTGCCAGTCTTGATTGTACCACCTGCTTTAATGTCTCAGCTGGAACGGGATCATCGTGTTGCCCTCCGGGTACTGTTTGGCTCACCACGTGAGGCACATTCTATTCCACTACTGACTGAACAACACCAGTTGCCGCTGAGGCTGCAAGCTGACCAGAGAGTTCTACATCATATTGAGCGTCTGATTCGAGCCCCACATGGCAAGAAACTCCTTAACGGGTTGTTGCAGTGCCCACTTTTTCGACTGGGTAAAATGGCGGCTTTGTTCAATGACACTACTAGATTTCAGCGAAACTATTGAGTTGCCAACATCGACACAGCACAGGCCATGTGCCTTGCCAACCCATCTGTCAATTCCAGAATACGCAAAAAGTGTGACCAACCTCTTTCGGAACTATATATATTAGCCCATTCACACTAAGTTGAAAACTTCGAAGAATATGCAAAAATATTTACGGACGCTTGTGTACCCAGCGATGGTCTGAGCGCTTCTGCAGCTTTCTCCTACCATTCATTCAATATCAGGCGGTCGCTTAAAACACCACACCCCTCATCGTTGGTGACGACCGAGCTAGCAGCGATTGATGTCGCCTTTCAGTACGTACAAGAAGGGTTACCAGCATCGAAGGTTGTCATCCTCACCGAGTCTCGTGGTGCCCTTAGCAGACTCATCAGCAAAGAGACTATCAGCCCTATTCTGAGCAGCATCATATAATCTATTAACAATATTCTGGCACGTGGGGTATGCCTAGATGCACAGTTGGTACCTTCGCACGTGGGTATAGCGGGCAATGAAGAAGCGGATCGCCTTGCTTCCTCATGCAACAATGATGGCTATGACTGTCCAGAAATTCTATGTACGATGGACAACGCTCGTCTGCTTATACGCCGACACCTCTTAAACCAGCACCTAGACCAGCGTGAGGCGAATGGATCGTTCTCTCCCCGTGTTCGTGGCCGTGGCTTGACTCGCCGTTCCCGAGCACTGTTGTACAAAGAGTGGGCTCTGTGCTGGTGCGTGAACGATTAAACCGCCAAGGGCATGTGGACAGACCGTTGTGCGCAGCTTGTGGCTCCTGCGAAACACTTGAGCATATCGTAGTGAACTGCCCCACATTTGCTACGCAGCGGTCCTTGCTGACTGAGTAATATTAATTCCTATAGTGCACGACCCTAGACGAGTACCTCTTTCGGAGCGGTTGTTTCCCGACGCGACCAGGCCCACCGAGCTCTCTTTACATTAAAGAACCAGGCGGACCTAGCCACCCGTTTATAAATGTTTTTAGGGGCGAAGTTCTTTATAGCGGCACCCGTTCATCCCTCGTAGCCGTTGTAGTGTGTAAGAAGTATAACATTTTGACCTCCAAGGTGATGCCGGTGAGAGATTTCTTCTGTTCATTGTTGAACAATAAAACATAGCGCTCAATGTACATGCCAATGACTGCAAAGGAGGAACGAGAGACAGGAGCATTTGGCTTTCAGTTAACCCGCACGCTGCGATTACCATTAGCAGCCATTGACATGTACATTGAGCACCATCTGAAAGGAAAAGGCTGTTACGTTATACTCGCTGGGCGTAACCTCCTTGGTTTTAGAAAGGTTTAGCGAACGTTGGGCCGCAGTGCCATGAATACAGTGAACTAGTATATACCATGAACTCGAGGTGGTTAAAGGTGGGATGTAGACCCGAAGCGCAAGCTGTAAGAAAGTGTGCGTGTGCCTCCTCTCGTTTAGTCCTTGGAATGTCCGCTGGATTGCGGTGCTTCTATATGGGGAATATATGATGAAAAGATGTGAGATGGTGGTACTTGGAGTGTTGAATAGATGGACGAACGGACACATAGACAGATGCATGGATGGACGCATGAACGGACGCAGGGGTGCATGCATGGACGAACGCAGGGACGGACGCACGAAGAGACGCACGCACGGGTGGTCAGATGGACGCATGGACGGTCACACAGACGGACGCATGGACGGACGGAAGCAAGAACGAATGGACGAACGAATGCTTCGCCCCACTCTCCATCATTCACTCCATCGATATGCTGCCATTTTTTGTTATTTTTATTTGTTTTTTACTCATACTCGTCGACTTCTTCGTTATTTTTTTCATTCGTCATCTTCTTTACTCTTTTTTATCTCTAATCCTCGTTTCCTGTGTTTCTTCTCTCCTCCCGAAAGAGTGAGCAGGCGTTGTGCCCCTCCAGGTGGCAGATGCCAGCTTGCTCTCTCCCTCTTTCCCCTGTGTCCTTGTGTATCTATGTAAGCAAATCAAATAAGTATAATAAAACTGGTAAGGTATGGCATGATTGCATAGTGAACACAAGCGACAGGCCCTAACATGAAAATTATGACATGCGTGTCATGCAACATGATTACGTTCCACGCTCATGATGCACTCGCGGCTGTTTCGCTAGCGTCACATATGCCATGTTTGGTATTACAGTACGTAAATAGATGACGAGCGTATGTGACTGGTGCAAACATGATAACCATGAGATGCGTGTCATGTGACATCACTACATGCCACACTCCTGATGTGCTGGCGGCCGTTTCGCTGGCTTCACCTATACCAAATTTGGTATTACGGGACGTGAATGGATTACATAGGTAAATGACACATCCAAACAGGATAACCACGACATGCGTGTCATGTAACAACATGACACTATGCCACACTGGCGATGTTCACGCGGCTGTTTCGCTAACTTCACATATGCCAAATTTCGTAATACGTAATGCCAATGGATGACGAAGGTATGTGACTAGTGCAAACATGATAATCATGAGATATGTGCCATGTGATAACATGACTACATGCCAATGTGACGGCACCAATACTTTTTGGGGTTTCGCGGTACGCGCGCTCGCCGGCGTTCATTTCGTCGTGTCACGCCGGCGTTGCCATGCCAGGCGCCGGTCTTGCATATACTCGCCGGCGCGCGCATCGCTGCGTTGCTTTGACGCATGCGCGTTTCATTTCCAGTGTACCTTAGTCACGAAAAAAGTGAGACTCAGTGTTCTCTGCGTGACGCATCAGCGGGAAATGCAGCATGTCGCATTTCGCACCGGTTTCCGTCGGGCCGCGCTGACGGACGCTGATCGTGCCGGTCGCGCCTGGCGTCTGACAATAGAGGGCTCACGTTTTGCTAACGTAGCGTCGCTGTGTCCATGCAGCATGCGCGTGCGTCAACGCTACATCGGAGTATATTGGGTCCTTCATGATGCGCTCACGGCCGTTTTGCTAACTCCCCATATACCAAATTTGGTGTGGCGTGACGTCAATGGATAACGAAAGTATGTGACTGGTGCAAACATGATAATGCTGACAAGCGTGTCATTTCAGAAAATGACAACATGCCACGCTCATAGCGTGCTCGCGGCCGTTTCTTAGCTCCACATATACTAAGTTTGGAATCACGTGACGTGAATAGAGGACGAAGGTAAGCGACACATTCATCATTCTAATCATGACACGGATGTCATGCACGGCTTGATTTACGTCCACCTCGTAACATTGTGCTGATTTCAGAGTGACATATGAACCTTCCTCATTAGTGCAGTGCATATCATCGATTCCCACTGTATGTGGGATCTGCCAATTTTTTTATGAAGAACTATGATTAACCAACACACCCAAACCTTCTCTCTTTTGATATCCTTGAAAGTTGGCGGAGCTCCCAAACAGTGCGTCTTCTTGCTGTGACCCTCTAGCGGATAATCACCGACAATAGAAAAGGCAATTCGAACAGCTGGCGTTCAGTTTGCGGTTCCGCTTAAGAGTAACATATGCTTAACAACATCAGAACCTCAGTGCAACCTTTACACACACAAAAAAAAATGGCCCCGTACCTGCATGTTTCACTGCAAATGTCGTCGAAATAAGATAGTCTTGCGTCTGGAGAAAGTGAACAAAACGTTTATTGGATGTTCTGCGCGAGCAAATCGGTGAGCGGTATTTCGGAGGCGTTGCAATAGAGTGGCTCGATGCGTGCAGCGAGGTGGACGAGCGCATCGAAGCACGCCACAGGTGAGATATGAGCGCTATCTGGCAGTTGTCTTGGAAAACGAAGCGCACGGCGTGCGCGCGCCGTCTCGTAGGTGATAAGGTGTAGCGCTGGCGACGGGTAGGTGCCATCACCGTGCGGTCTGAGCAAAGCGTTGAAAAAACTTGCCTTTTCGTGCATAGTGTTGCATTGACAGCGCAGCGTGATAGACGCTTTGGTCCTTAGAATTACTCATATATGCCTTTTCTAGTATAAAGAAACAGAAAGAATATTGACGTCTTATTGTGCCTCAGATATCGACCGGCATGGGGCGTTGATATCTGAGGCGCAATAACAACACGTCAACACGTTTAACGCACTGGACACACGATCTTTTGGTTCGACCGTCCAGCGTGTTAAAGGTGCAGTGAAATCAACTTGGCGCATGTCACGTTTTTTGCGTCAACTTGTAGTTACCGACCCCTGGTTACGATTCCCTGCTAATGATGCAACACAGGGACAAATTAATATATGTAAAACCAATTAATGCCACCAGTATCAAACGCATTTCAAAACGGGCCCAAAGCCTGCCAATTTTCAGCGCTGCCAACATTGCCAAATGGTCACCTCCCACGGTCCGCCGCCTCTGGTCACTTGGTCTCATGAAATGGTGACGCGACCTTCAGTTGACATTTCTTCTGCACGGCAAGCACGTGTATAGGCATGTCTTCGCCACTCCCACTGTCGTCATCGCCGTAATCATCGCCCACGAGCGTCGATGAAAACACTGAGAAATATGGAATCGCGGCAATTCGCGACATGGCAAATCATTTTCGATTCGATGCGCTTCTGAGCAATGGTTCTGCAATCGACGCCGGGCCGAGCAGTGACGAGGCAGCTGGAGATGCACGCTTGGACCATTCTAGCTGGTAAGACATATGAACGCTGCGTGCGTGTTCCTTATTCGCGATGACCACCTCACTTCAAACAATCACAACTGCGTTCACGACTCTATGTCAAATCACTCGAAGTGGTACAACGAAAACGCAGTATTCATGCTAATGCGCTGCACGAACAAAGCAAAACTAAACAAGTGAATACGTTGCTAGGCAGCCAGACATTGCCGCCGGACGAAATCTCCTGTAAACATCGCGATAACAACACTAAAACTGTTGACGTCATCATTGGTCGCTAGTCGTCACTAGGCGCCTAAATTTAGCGTGGTCTAGGAGCTTGCCGAACACGTTGTAATATTGTCGATGTTTTATGGCCGGGAACGCATCAATGAGCCTCGGACGCTCTTTGCACTAGGAATAGAATAACTTCTACGCAACGGACGCGATTCATATCTCGCTAAAAACGCATTCATACCAAGCAGTCGAATGAACGCCACATCACGAGTTTGAAATTGGGTGTCACTTTAAGTGAAGTTGTCGACCGTGGTGGTACCAGTGGAGCTTAGGTGACGGATGCGAGCCTGGTGAAGGCCCTAACAGGTACCCAGCAGGTGATCTAGCGTTGCGTCTGAGGCGCTAAGTGGTGCATGTGTTAAGGAGAAAAAAACGAGAAAATGGACATCGAGTTAACCCAGCCGTCTAATTCGCCGGGACGATGGCTTCATGCGTGGCGAGAGCCGCGGAACATGGACCATGAACCATGAACCGGAGAATCCGGCGGCAGGAACACAATCACTGCACGGATTGTCCCACAAGTGCTTTAATCACCGCGTCCTTCAGTCGACTTCAGTGACCGAGATATCTAGAGTAGGGGGGGGGGGGTATGGAAACCTCATGCTCGTAAAGTGAGGAGGCGCGCTGGTAGCAAGGCGAGGGGCGGATGCCAACACCGATCGGTCACCACCCGCGATAGCGTCTCGGAAGGAGCAGCCCTTCACGACTGCCGCGCTTTTTCACTTGTCGATGTTGTTCACAGCGGTCCTGGCCTTCTCCAGCACTTGGCAGTGCATCACGGGGCCTTCCGAAGAGGCCATCATGACGGCGGCCTTGCGCTGAATCTGCTAGGATGGGCAGTGCGGCTCGGTAGCCAGATGGGCGCCACTGCACTTAATGCAGCGAGGGTGCTCCGCGGGGCACGGTGCTTTCGCGTGGCTGCCACAACAGCGGAGCCAGCGTTGGTCCCGCGAGCAGGTTGCAATAGCGTGTTCGAAGCGACCACAGCGGGCGCATTGAAAGGGCCGCGGCTGTCGAGGGCAGACCGGTTTCGAATGTTTGAAGAAGGCTACTACCAGCTGTAAGGTGGTGCCTTGAAATCTGATCGTGAGGCACCTGCCTCGTCGGACACAGGAGATGACAGGGACCGCAAAGCCGAGGTTGGCCACGATGTCGTACAAGTTTAGGGTTGCGTCGACGCCCTACTTGGTGCCCACGCAGCTGTTCTTCACGAGGAGTTTCCCCCTGACGTGGATCTCGGAGAGCTGGCTGACCTGGAGGGGGGGGGGGGGGGTTCGGGATCAGTTAGAGGATGGACATCCACTGCAAATACGTTGTGCCGAAAGTTGATGCGGACACGCCGAGTGGCTGGAAAGCCGCACAGGAAGGCCCCGATGGCTTCGCGAGTTGTTGATTGACATGTGGAGTTTAACGTCCCAAAACCACCATATGATTATGAGAGACGGCGTAGTGGAGGGCTCCGGAAATTTCGACCACCTGGGGTTCTTTAACGTGTCCCAAATATGAGCACACGGGCCTACAACATTTGCGCCTCCATCGGAAATGCAGCCGCCGCAGTCGGGATTTGATCCCGCGACCTGCGGGTCAGCAGCCGAGTACCTTAGCCACTGGACCACCGCGGCGGGGCGCTTCGCGAGTTATTGCGAGGTACTTTGCCTTCTGTCCAACTGGGCGATACAGGATGGTGCCGCCACGCTGTCCCACTGCTCCAGTAGGGGCCGGAGGCTGTGTCATGGGCTCCGATTGTGCTGGGAGGCGAGCAGGAGTGTCGAATCGGAAGCGGGGGCGCCAGTTTCCTCCCATTTCATGTCCAGGTTGTGTGGGGACGACGACGATGGCGTTTGATTTTTCCATGAGGAATTGGAGGTGGATGATTCCTCCGTCTCTGGGGTTCCCGCCCGAGTTGGCGCGTCTTTGTCGGAGCGCCCGAAGGCGAGCTTTGCGCTGTTGTGGCCGAGGGTCATGGCCGTCTGGCGAGACCATGCCTGCGGTAGCTTTTAAAAGGGCTGTGCGTTAGAAGGCGTGAAGCGGGCGTCGAAAATTAACGCACGGAAGGAGCTAAATTAAAATGCTACCGTCCCGGTTGAAAGCTCAACTCTCCCTCCCGCGTCTGAGGCTGGGGCAATGCAGACGGGGCATGTCATGGGGGAGGCTGCGCACCGAAAGTTCATGTAGCCCGGATCACAGTAGTCAAGGTGGGTTCCACACGAATCTTCCTAAGCACAACCTCCTCTTAGATATTTGGCCTACAAGTTTTCGAAAACGAGAGACGTAGCAGAGTATAATTAATAAAAAGTGCTTCATACAGATTCAGCATTGAACTCAGTGATAAACCCCATCGGTTTTCGATGATGAACTTCCGGACGTGGAGAATAGATACCAGTTTCGATTTCAAAACAGAAACGTGAGGTGTCACAATAGGTATCAGTACAAAAAATCAACTAAAAAGTGCGACTTACCCAATAGCCAATAAGCATCACTGGCCCGATTATTGCTCTTTTTCAGTCTTGATTTCACGCTCTGCCCAATTATTTGCGCTATACTTGTTCTTAGAAGAAGTGAAGGGGCATCTCCTTTATAAGGCAACTTCATAAGCCGTTTACTTTCCCTTCATAAGTAGAGGAATTAAACAAAACACTAAAAAGCATGCAAATAATGCAGGTTTTGGCTACATATAGGCATCAATAGATCTGATTATTTGGATTTCAATCAGAACTCAGATGACATGTAGCGAAGCTTCAAGTAGATAACTAAATCTAGAATGTGCAAAGGAACAAAAGAACATAATGAAAATTTTATGGTAACCCACCTTGACTGCTTCATACGCTTTGAAGCATATTCATAGTGGTTCGCGTATCCCTTCGACAAAAAAGAATGCGGAAAAATCAGCCGGTTCCACGTCGCGTAAACGGTGGCACAGTGCAGCTCTAATGATGATGATGTTGAATTATATGTACGAACTAGTCATCATCATTTTTAATTTTATTTGTTTTGAAGTATTCATAATTACATGTAGTCAAATTTTGTTTCATTTATTTCTTTATTCATTCCCCTCTGGTCAAGTGACTTGTGTGACACCTACTACCACCACCACCACTACTACTACTATACTTCCACTACTATATCAGCAACTACTATTTCTACTGGAGCTTTGTCTACTATTACTACAACCACCACCCCCACACCACCACTGCTACCACTGCTACTGCTACCACCACCACCTGTCTCACGGAGCTGTCTCACGGGATTAAAAATATGGGTAGTAGGTACCAAATTGATGTTGTATTCAGCCATGGCCACCACACGTTACAGCCGGTATGTTCAGCTTTACATTAGAAGATAAACGGAGAAAAATATTACAAAGAGCAAAACAGTGCGGAAAACCACAGGAATAAGTTTGTAGCTTGTCTAACTCATGCAGTATAAAAATTGCACGTTCTTGCACCGCACTTTACTTTGAGATAACTAGTTGATGCGGAAGCATCAAGATCCACGAGCATGCGCATAATGTGAAAAATAGCCCAGGTTCTCCTTTGGGCATACATTAAGTGCTTGTAAACCTCATTTTCATAAACGGAAAGTTTGCATTACCGCAGAGACCCGCACTCATGCAAAATCACGGAGGCGTTCTTCGTGCCACTGGAAGGTGACAATTGTATCAGTCAGCTTTGGTCAACTATGTCAGATGCAGAAGTATATCATACTTCATGGATAGCTTGCGTCACGGCTCATCAGCCACTTGAAATTTTCTTGTTTGTTTAGTCACATTGAGCATGTCTGATGGTTGTTGTTTTTTTCCTTGGGTTTTTCGGATGGTCTTTATTTCGCTTCTTTTCCAAATAAAAATTTAGGTGCTGGTCAGCACTGTAGTCGGTCTTTCGTTTTTCGTTTTCGTCGAGCTAAAATTCAATGTTCAAGGTGGAAGCAACACCAACTTGCCCAATTGACCATTTTTATACTTCTATCCCTAACTACTACAAGTACTACTAGTGCTACTACTACTTCTAAGACTACTGCTAACACTACTAGTATAAGAACTACTACTACTAATAGCACTATAGCACTACTAATACACAACAACAACTACTGCTCCTAGGACAGTGGCGAAACAAAGTGTACTAAGAGAGTGCTGTAAAACAAAAAAGAGCAATCAACATTAATAACAATTTTTTTCTTTCCGGTGATGTAGTGCGTAACTGACGTGAGACTTGAAAATAAGTTTGTTCCGTGCCTCTATTTTTCGCGCCCAGTTCATCAGGGTGTCCGCTTTCAAAAATGACGGTGGCCACGAGAACATGTTCGGCCAACTCCCTGGGTACGACTGCGCACATGCCTGCGGGCGCCACTCGAATACTCTTGCGGTTGGTGTGCGCTGACATTGGCAAATGGGTGTGCCGTGTGGAGACCATTTGTTTCGGAAGCCAGCTGCCACCCTCTAAAGAAGCGCTTCGTCACTCTCAGCTTAAGAGCTTTTCAGCATTCGTTACACATGCGTTGCACAGTGCATAGAATGGTTTCTGAACAAAGTACACGTTCATACGTACACTCGGTGGTACTGTTATGACGCAAGCTATATCATTCGAAATACATATAAATACACAGAGCAACATCTTGAGAAATTGAAGGCAACGTTTGCTAGGTTTCATGAATATCTTTAATTTATTCTCTGTTCTGAAAGAAACTATCGTTTGGCTAGTTGGTTCTTCATACGTGGCTGAGGCATATCAGTGATAAGAAAATGACTTGTCTTCCTCGTATATTTCTGTTCACAACCTTTTTGCTCTGGAATGCTCCTCAGCCAGTTATACTTCGAGAGTATTAATGACCAGACAGTGAATCCGACGATGTGTATAATTTAAGTATCACAAAGCTGAGATTCACGGGGTAAGAAAATATAATTTAGGTGTGAAACTCTCCACCTGCCATGGCCTAGAATGCGTGAAGATAATGTTCGGCTCTACTACGTATGCCGGCTGTAGTTGCGTGAGGGGCGCTGCGACATGGGGACCGACAGAGTTCCTAAATATATTACTTTCATTTGCGCATTTATTTTGAACGCCGCTGGCAGCCGTGCTGCGCAGATAAGTTGGTGCAGAGGACGCACCGCCGAACGCGATCGCCGTCCACCTGCAATTTATGAAATGACCATCGTGCGCCCTGTTCCTTTTTAGCTTCAAACAGGTGCTTTTATTTGCTTTAGATTTATGTCCTTAAGCTTTTGCAGTACAGTATTTGCGTGGATTAAGCACCATTTCAAAAAATGTGTCTATAGGTCTAGTCAGTCAGTCAATCAGTCAAGTCAAGGCAATCAGACAATCAGTCAAGTCAAGGCGATCAGTCAATTAGTCAAGTCAATCAGTCAGTCCAGTCAGTCCAGTCACTCCATTCAAGTCGAATCAGTCAGTCCAGTCAAGTCAAATCAGTCAGTCAAATCAGTCAGTCAGTCAAATCAGTCAAGTCAGTCAAGTCAAGTCAGTCAAGTCAGTCTGTCACCAGGCAAGAAGGCGAGAGGTCTGTGTTAACCAGGTAAGATGGCGGGCCTGTGCGTTAGTCTGCTCGTGGGGAGAGCATATGCAGAGATTCTACAGGCCGAGCAGAGGAAACGGCGTAACATTATCAGGACGGGCCTTTGGGCGAAGTGTCTGCACCTAAATTATTTTCTTCTTGCATCTGGTGATATCGAAGGTGCAACAGAGCACCATGATCTACATAATCGATGCATGGGTGGCAGTCCAAGCATACCTTCGCGTTAAATCTTAAAATCTGCAGATACATTTCCCGCTTGAGTGGCTATCTCAAAAATAAAGGAGCTGCTCAAGACGCCCCGAATTTCGTTATTCAACAACTACGTGAAAAGAAAGGCAACACCACTTTCGAGGTAAGCGGTTTATTTGAGCAAATGTGTAAATATGTAAAAAAAAGCGGAGGAAGGCAGGGGAAAAATTTCGCCGCAAGGGTGAAGCTGCTGCATGTGGCGTTTTTAAATTAAAATAGTCTATAAAAGTTGGGCGCATGCCTGTTATGTTTGTTGTAAGTGTTATTTTAGGACGCATCGTCTATTCAATGTACACGCTAATCAAAACGTCCAACCAAGCATGCGCTTTCAGAAACCAGGAGTAGAGCTCAGACTTTCTCTTTTATAGTGTACTCTGCTTTATTTCCGAGATGAAGCTCTAACTCACGAAAACGTTTCCTCAAAGAGACCTCCCAGTCAAGCCCACAGATTATCTAAACACATGAGCTTTGTACTGCTAAAATCAAAATTTCACAATGACAATGTACCATGCCGCAAAGTTTACTGGGTCAAACATAGTCAAAAATTTTCGCACCTAAATTCAAGGTGATTTCTACGTGCAACTCAGGCTTTCGAAAATGCGCGTCAGCGATCAGATATCTTCAATTGAGGCAACTTTGCCACGCTGAGCCATGATGGACACCAATTAGACTAGAAAGTTAATTTCAGGTACATTGGCCCAAGGCTCCATCCAATTTCGGCTTCGTGAGCAGCAATGCTATGAGCAGCAAAATCATTTACCATTTGTTTTGAAGTCGGCTGTGCCGTTGATTTCTTTCACTGTATATTATGCAATAATGTTTTCATTCATATCTTTCGCCGCTTTAACAAAACTTTCGAAGATACAGCGGGCTGTAATGACCTTGAAAAAAAAAAGTCAGATCAACGTGGAAACAGGAATGTGGCAGTTTAGAGCACTGAAGGTGCTCCAAAAATTTACGCCCATAATCTTCATCATCAGCGTTATTTTGCGAATGATACGACAGTTAGCCCTCAAATATTTACGGTACAAATGAAATGGTGATGTCCTGTATAAAGTGAGTCATGATGGCTAAATAATTGTCATCGCATATGTGAGTAACCACGCTTTAGTCTAGCGTTGTCCGATATATTATAGATTCAGTGACGTAAAGAGCTAGTCGATGACAAAGCTACGTTGCCTGTGTTGAAGTTTACAACTTGTACAACGAATGCGCCTTTAAGTCTTTATGTTGCTTCGTTACAATTATGATTGATGTTCGTCTATTATAAAGCTTTTGTGATTGACGTGAATATATGTTTCGACTATGACAACAGTTTTCTTTATACTACAGTAAGAGTCGACGACAAAACTAGGTCCTAAGCTCTATATTGTGTGCGTGCAAGTCGCCGACTAGTACGAAGGGTTCGTGCTTTTAGTCATTTTATATTGTTACCTCATAATTTGATTGATATTAGTGCATTGTTAAACCTTCTAATTTGCCATATGCTTTTATTGATGAATAAATACTCATGTTTTGCTGTGTTGTGTTCTTTTATTTTGTTCTTGTTAATCGTTAACCAGTGCTGCGCCATGACAATGTACACCATGGACGCCCAAGCCTAGGCCCTAAGGGGCTTCGCCCCTCAAATTGTTCTGGCAGTTGCACTCAACGTCAAAGCTGTAGAAAGTCCAGAGCTCTAATTCACGTGTTCTGGAGCGGTGTTTTAGTGGCTACCTGTGTTGAGGGCCAGATGGTAAGACATTTCGTGAAATCAAACTGTGCTTGCGGTGAAACACAGCAGTAGTAGACAAGACGGACGCAGCCTGCGAACGTCCCTTTCCTTCAGCGACGCTCTCGTTCACTGGCAAGTGAACTCTGGCATTTTTAAATGGGCTGATGGCTAAGCCTCTATGCGGGAAAGCTGCCGTCGCATGCCGTCATTTGAAACGCATGGGTGCCATTCCACTTCTTCTTTCACTTCTCTTCTATGTCACAACTTCTCCTCACATTCATTTCCCTCCAATTTTCTTCACTAAACTTTACACGGCTATGCCATGCTCTACCCTTACTTGCCCATCCCGTCGCCATGCTGCACATAATATTGCTTGCGTGATTCCAAGTGGTCACCTTATGCATCTGGTGACAGCATATTCCCTTCCTTATTTTATTGTTCCTCAATTCTCTTTTCCATCGCCTTCCTGTACAATGTTATGCTATAAGTGGCTGTGCTGGTTCTGCCTGCATCACGTCCCACGGGACAATGCTCTGCTTTACCCTCTTCTTTCCACGCATTGGGCAACAGAGCCGACGCGGAGGTTGGCCAAGACATCATGGGCGACGACGCACGGACGAAAGAGAATGACGACAGACTCGACTCAGAAAATGAACCAAGCCAGTACTGGAAAACAATGCTTGTGTAACGCATCCGTGATTATTGATTGATTCATATTAGAGGTTTAACGTCCCAAAGCCATCATATGATTATGAGAGACGCCGTAGTGGAGGGCTCCGGAAATTTCGACCACCTGGGGTTCTTTAACATGCACCCAAATCTGAGCACATGGGCCTACAACGCTTCCGCCTCCAAGATCAGTGATTATAAATGTAACAGACTATACAAAAAGGTAAAGCATGATATTTGCCTACTTGGTTAATCAATTTTGAAGACATGTTTAGTGAATCGCTTTTCAAAACATTTCTCAGAAATGTTGCAGCTTCACCTAAGCATCTACAGCAACCCTCCTTGATGGCCAATTTTGTGGGCGAAAAATCATGTATTTACCTAGGTTCTGTGGTCGCGCTTGTGCTGTGTGACATTTTATGATGTTTTCTTAATAAACGACATAAAATAGGCCCACATATTTAGAACTGATTGCATGAACATAGTGTCGGCTTATACATTACAAAAGCAGAAAAAAAATTTACTCTTGACAAAAAAAAAAATACGATTGGGGCGTCAAGCGTCACTCGATCCACGCACATGCATTTCACACGGTGGCTTAAAAATAAGCTCCCCATGCAGGATTTCGAATTTGACAGCACACGCGCCATCACGCATTTCAGAAGCGTGTACTAAGAACTTGATGTTCTTCCTATATATATCGATACGAACTTCTTCGACAGTGTCCTGAATCTTCATTTACTACTTGAGATGCGGGAGTGTCAAAGCTATCTGATTAGTGTCTCCAGCGAAACATTAAAAAAATGGCTGGAAACACCACGCCTTTTTGGAACTTTGAGCTTGCCCGTTTATTTTACAAGCTGTTGAAAAAATACTGACAAATCATGCCTCATGCCAGCAGTAAAAACAAATTAAGACGCTGAAGTGTTCGGGAGGTCCCAACATACTCAGCATTCATTTTCATGTTGGAGCTTTACTTGTGGCTTCAACATGTACCTCAACCACGTTATTTGTATGTCTTGAATTTGAAACCATAAGAGAATGCCTATATGAATAGCGCGATTTAAATACTCTGTGGATCTTTATATGTGTACTATCCACATGTGTTTGGCTTTGGTTTGCCACGATTTTTTCATAGTAGCGTCTATCGTTCCAGCTTTGTTGCAGCTGGACCTCAAACGACCGACTACAACGTTTGCGCCTCAGATGAGGTGGGATTTTTCGTTGTGCCATGAAAGGTTCTTGTTTTTCGTGTTTTCCACAAAGTTCATAATGACTACTTTAGGTACAGCTTCCTGGCTAGGGTAATTCAGCCGTGAAATTAGTTGCCATATTGGGTGCTGAGAACTAAATCTGTTACCAAGTTTTTAAAAGCCATAAAACCTATTCTGCAATTTGATTTGATGCTATATTATTGTGATGCCTTGTGTATATTACGTGCTTCGTCAGTAGACTACGATATTTATAATGCATTTTGATAAGTGCTATATGTGTTTTAGCAGTTATGCTTTCTTTCCCTGTTCCGCTAATTAACTTGCAGTTTTAACAGATTTGTTATATGTATTTTGATATTTGTGCTGTGAAATGATGTGCCTACCTGTAGTGAAAGTTCACTTTGCATGTTTCTTTTATGAACATTTTTGTTTTTATATCAATTCCGTGCACTCCTGAAATTGCCATTAAAGAAGGGCTTACTAACAGTATCAATGAATGAAATTACATGAAATGAATACCGAAACCGTTGTTTGACCACGGCACTTTTCAGATCCTCGGAAGAGCTTGACTTGTTATTGTAGCCACTTTCCGGCCGAGATAAGCTCTTTCTTTTAATCAGCATACAGCGTATCGCGCGGTCTTCTTTGAGTAATATATTTATTTTAGCATCAACTTTTGTTTTGAAGTGATTGTTTGCTTTTCAGCAGTTATTTCAGTCTGGTCTTTGAAAAATTTATTTTAAAATGCGTTCGTCAAGCCAGATAGCTATTTGCTTTCAATAAAATATTGACAACACAAAGGCTGATAAAGTGAGAATAGAGAATTACAGCTCGCACGGACCACCAATGTCCACGAAGGCGTTTTCAACACATCACATTCAGAAATACTATGAAACTTAGGAAAAATACTTAAAAACAAATAATTTCAATATGCGAGGACAAGATACACGTTTGTGTTTACCTCTAAATTTCATTCATAATAGGTGATAAAGCAATCCACTTTTCGGAATTTCGTAGGTACACTAAAGAAGGCACACTGCAAACACCGATTCTGTTTTACTGATACACAGAAGGTCATCACCAGCTTCTATGGGCGCCACGTTTTACAGCTGCTGCTGCACAGGATTTAGTTTACGACCTGCAACGTACAAGGGAGAGACGATTTCATCGGGGACACGTAGTTTCACCGCTTGCAGCGATCATTAGAGCTGGCAAAGACACGCCGGTCACGTTTTTCCAATCGAGGTCGCTCCGGTCCTGCTTAAGCCCACAGCCACGTGTCCTACGGGCTAAGTCAACACCACCACGGACGCATGGAAAGAACTGGACGCTGCCTTTTGCTAATGCGGATAGACAGAATGCTGATAACGAGTTAGTCCTGAAAAAAAAAAAGCGGGCATGTTGTACTTCCCCCGAATGCAATACCAAAGTTCTCGCTACTGTGACAGTGTTTGTGTGCACAAGCTAGTCGATTCCGGTAACACCACTAGGCAGAAGTTCTGTTCCTGCTCTCTGAAGAGGACACGTTGAGCCTCATGCCAATCTTGTACTCGAAGACGTCCCTGTGCTTTTACGGCAAGCAGTTAGATTGCAGCACGTGTGTGACAGACCTCTTCTTTAATGTACCAACCATTGGTAGACTTCTGATTACGCCAGCTGCTCTATCAAGTTTAACATCACGTGACAACGTATACGCACCCGTGGCAGCGATCAATTGAACATTGGGCAACTTTACTACGTATTCTAAACTAGAGTGAAAACCACCTCTGAATGTTTTTTTTTTTTTTGCCGGTAATACATTTCTGGCATGCATGTATAACGCGCGCTAACTTTCTTATCAAGAGTCGCGAATTCCCCGACGCTCCAAAGGAGAGTTGACGCGTGTCTTAAAAAAAAGCGATACACTTCAAAGTAATATTTAGCAATTGAAAATAAAAATTCTACTTTTTCTTTAAAAACATACTGCTGTTCACAACTACTTCGTGTAGTCTTGCAGTTTCCTCTTAATATATTATATATATGGGCTAATTTTTCTACTAGTCTGTCATTCTAGAACAATACGAGAATGAGAGCCTAGTAGAAAGATTAGTCTATATATGCTATATAAAGTGGATAGGGTATTGACAACCACCTTATCTGAGTAGTCAATTGAACGCGTTATTCATAGGTCACAGGTACGGTTCAGGCCGGTGGCAATTTATGTTTTTGTCCACTTTTCTCTTCACATTTACAATACATTTAGTTCTAAATACATCCCTTATATTTTTCTTGGTATCATTGTTGGTCTGCATTAATACTGTGCCCAACATAAAAAACGAACCTTTAAAAGTTCACCATGTTTCCTTAATTTGTACCGCTGTCCCACGGAGCAACCGACATTGTGAGGGAGTGCACTTCGCCTCTAAGGCTCGAGAATAAGTAACTAATTACCCAGAGCAGTGATAATTTAAATTTTTCTGCTATCATTTTTATTATTACAAATATTCTTTTGCTTTAAAACATATGACAAACAAAAACTACTCTGCTATTCTTCCGCTCAGGCGATTTACAGCCACAACTGCCACAGGCATGCTCAGCACACGCCGTGCAATGGCTGCAACCACTGCGTTTGCACGTATATTTTAATGAAAGGGTTGCCTATAGCCTCCAAATTTATGCTCAGAAACAACAAATACCTGCTATATTACTTATCTCTTCAACACATGTTTCCCAAAGTACACTTACCTCTCGTATAGCAAATCACGCCACGACAATCTGGGGGCGCAAGTGTGCTCTCTAAAATTTGGTAGATCCCATGTACAGTGGAAATCGGTGATTTGCGAAGCACGATTGAGGATGGTTAAACTGTCACATTAAAATCAGCACAACGTTACGAGGCGGATGTGAATTATGTGGTACATGACTTCCAAGTCATGATTGTCATATTCGCGCCTGGAAGTTATGTTCCTCGTTCATTCCCTTCTAATACCAAATTTATTATACGTGAAGCTAGCGAAACGGCCTCAAGCGCAATATGAACGTGGCACGTAGTCGCGTTTTACATTGCACGCATGTCGTGATTATGTTTGCATGCGTCATTTACCTTCTTCGACAATTCACGTCACGTAATGCCAAATTTGGTATATGTGAAGCTAGCAAAACGGCAAGAAGCACATCATGACCATGGCATGTAGACATGCCCTTACATGACACGTCTGCCATGATTATCATGTTTGCAATAGTCACATACTTCTATAATTCATTCACATTACTTCATACCAAATTTGGCGTGCGTGAAGCCAGCAAAACGACCGCGAGCGCATCATGAGGATGGCACCTAGTCATATTCTATACATGACACGCATGTTATGATTATGTTTGCACCAGTCATGTACCTACATCACCCACTCACGTCATGTGATACTAAATTTGGCATATCAGAAGTTAGCGGAATGACGCGAGGGCATCATAAGCGTGACATGTAGCCATGTTCTTACATGGCACGCATGTCATGATTATCATGGTTGCACCAGTCATATACCTTCATCATCCATTCACGTTACGTAATAATAAATTTGGTATATGTGAAGCGAGCAAAACGACTGTGAGCGCATTATGAGGGCGGGATGTAGTCATGTTTTTACATGACACGCATGCATTGATTTCTATGTTAGGGCCTGCCCGCTTATGTTTGCCATGCAATAATGTCATACCATACCAGTTTTCCGATATATCATGGGAACGAAACCATGGCAGGAGCAGCAAGACTTTGACATGTGAATCACGACATTGACATGCATGTCATGATTTTCATGTTATGACTAGTCACTTGTGCTCGTCAGTCAAGTTATGCCGTAGCAATTTCGGTATTGATCCCATTATCCAAACAGCCAGGAGAGCTGAAAATCATAGTCGGCTGATATATATATATATATATATATATATATATATATATATATATATATATATATATATATATATATATATATATATATATATATATATATATATATATAGATAGATAGATAGATAGATAGATAGATAGATAGATAGATAGATAGATAGATAGATAGATAGATAGATAGATAGATAGATAGATAGATAGATAGATAGATAGATAGATAGATAGATAGATAGATAGATAGATATATAGATATATAGATATATAGATATATAGATATATAGATATATAGATAGATAGATAGATAGATAGATAGATAGATAGATAGATAGATAGATAGATAGATAGATAGATAGATAGATAGATAGATAGATAGATAGATAGATAGATAGATAGATAGATAGATAGATAGATAGATAGATAGATAGATAGATAGATAGATAGATAGATAGATAGATAGATAGATAGATAGATAGATAGATAGATAGATAGATAGATAGATAGATAGATAGATAGATAGATAGATAGATAGATAGATAGATAGATAGATAGATAGATAGATAGATAGATAGATAGATAGATAGATAGATAGATAGATAGATAGATAGATAGATAGATAGATAGATAGATAGATAGATAGATAGATAGATAGATAGATAGATAGATAGATAGATAGATAGATAGATAGATAGATAGATAGATAGATAGATAGATAGATAGATAGATAGATAGATAGATAGATAGATAGATAGATAGATAGATAGATAGATAGATAGATAGATAGATAGATAGATAGATAGATAGATAGATAGATAGATAGATAGATAGATAGATAGATAGATAGATAGATAGATAGATAGATAGATAGATAGATAGATAGATAGATAGATAGATAGATAGATAGATAGATAGATAGATAGATAGATGCATCAGCAAAGTGCAAGCAGCTTGTAATTTTATTGCTTGGAAATCAATTACGTTCTTTTTCGTTTGTTTTTGCGAGAGCCATACATTCGACACTCATATATATTTCACCCAATAACGAGCAGCCACAAGGCTGCTCGCTTGGCGGACGCTACAAACGTGCCCATGTGGACAGCGATAGTTTCTCAGAAGCCGTATACAACATCGTCGAAAGTAAGCCCACCATGACTAGTGGGGCATCTCGGCAAATCCGGTCATAAAGCCATTTGATCACGTAGGCTGTTGAAGAGTGTGCGTAGAAAGTGAAGCTAAAACGATGTTCGCCACTTTCAGAAGGTCGTGACAGAGGTCTGGGAGCGCGGTCGCCAGCAATAGAAGCGTGGACTCGCCACATTGCGGCGATGACGCTAGTGATGCCGAGCTTGTGCCATCTGGTGGTGAGAAAAATGGGGGAAGAGAAAATAGTGGAGAACAAGGATACATTTTTGACGACGAATCTCTATGCGATTCGAACCACCATGAAAACATACCAATCACACGCGAGCGCCTGGGAACGCAATTTTCTCTGTACCATTCGTCGTCATCTGCGCGCGCGCTTGTTTTTTTTTTTTTTTTGTATTGTAGGCGGCGATGAAAGCAGAGCAGTGTACGGATACTGCGCGATGTCGAGCTTTATCGCCGATAGATTAACTGACGTTTCGAAAGCAGCAATCTAAAGTATATGTGGTGCTTCTTTTTCATTTGTTCGTATCATTCTATTGTTCGCGTTTACGAGGATTCCACTCTTTTCCGTGCGCCTCCTTCACTAGCCTGCCTCCATTATTTTTTACATTTATCTGTACCACTGGAATATTCTGAATCGCACTTTGATTAAAATTGTCATTTATACAACACGCAGAAAAAGTAGGCCACACTTGGTGAGATGGGTTTTTTGTCTGTTTGGACAAGAAATTTGAGATGATTCAAATTGATTTCGCAGACTGGCCGCTTGCATGCACGGTTGTAGCATTTAGGTGAATAAACTGTGTCCACTTGTAAGAAACTATAATTGCGCTGTTTATTTTACTTTTTTTCAATGAGCCAAGTGCACTTGAAGTAAAATAGAAAAGCGCCCTTTCTTTAGCAACTGACAATATGGCGCCACCTGCTTCAACAGTGTTTTGCCTTAGTGTCCCTTTATCGCAACTATATATCTGAATTGTATATAGTGGCTAAAATGCATATAGTTCACTAAAATCGGAATTATTGAGTGAAATTCGCATTGGGCTTTTATAGATATAAACTTGAACGAACTCGTAGAAATAGTCTAAAACAATTTGAATGTATGAAAATGCAATCTTTTGTGATGATTACATTACTGATTACACTGGTGGCAGCGACGGCAGATCCGGCATATCGTCTCACGCAATTTCTTTGCATGTGCAGGTCAGTTTTGTGAAACTTTACGCAACAATTTACTTGTTCTATGTCGTTGCCACCACCCTTTTTTTTACTGTACATTTGTTTGTACAGCTCTTTGGTTGTCGTTTTTCTTGCAAGATGCTGTCAAACGCACAGCTTGCCAAGTGGTTAGATGCCCTTGAGGAGAAGTTAGAAAATGAAAGCATCAAACTCACTGAAGATGTTCTCAGTAAATTTTGTTAAAGCTTCAGTCCTCTGGTCATGATGCTGAAGAGCTGAAAAAACAAGTAGAAAACTTGGAAACGAGCATTGGTGTCTTAAATGACATTTGAAAACTGCGTGATGAAACGTGAAGCTTGATTGATTGATTTATATGCGGTGTTCAACGTCCCGAAGCAACCATACGATTATGAGAGACGCCGTAGTGAAGGGTTCCGGAAATTTCGACCACCTGGTATTCTTTAACGTGCACCAAAATCTGAGCAAATGGGCCTACAACATTTCCGCCTTCATCGGAAATGCAGCCGCCGCAGTTGGGATTTCATCCCGTGACCTGCGGGTCAGCAGCCGAGTACCTTAGCCACGAGACCACCGTGGCGGGGCAACCTGAAGCTTACAACAGATAACAAAAAGCTCATGTCAGAAAACGAAGCCCGGTCGGAAAGAGTGGCTGAGCATGAACAATACTCTAGAATGAACAATGTTGAGGTCAGGGGCATTCGCTGCACCAAAGGGGAGGACTGCATGGCAGTCATGAAAACCATTGGCACTGAAATTGGGTGCCTGGTAATGGCGAATGATTTCGATGTCGCTCACCGAGTCCACATTAAAGTTCAAGAAAAGAAAAAATATCGTAGCTAGGTTCTTTTTATGAACAACAAAAGATGAATTCGTCAGTAATGCACGCAAAGATAAGCTTCGCCTAAGTGACATTGGTGTGAAAGCTTCTGTTGACAGTCCTGTCTATTGCAATGAGCACTTGCCGCGAAACAAGGCGCTCTTCTCGAAGGCATTGGATTTGGAGAAGTAACACAAAAGACAATTTCTGTGGATCAGCAACTGCCAAATCGAAACTAGGAAAGCTGAGAAAACAAAATTGTACCGCATAACCGAGGAATCGGACCTCACGGTAATTAGCATATCTTATTTCGATTTGTGCCTGCTTTATTCCGATCTTTCCATCATGGCTTCATAATACAGCACGAGCGAGTTAACCAAATTTTTACGTAATGATAATTGTCCTGTTATTTGTTTCAATGCACGTAGCTTCCATAAACAATACGATAACTTTTATAATCTGCTTTCTATGTCTTTCTGTTACTTTTTCAATAATTGCTGTCTCAGAAACCTGGCTTAGTGACGTTGATAAGAACTTGTATTGTTTCCCTTCATACAAATCTGAATACGCCCTCCATCTGTTAAGTAATCGTGGTGGAGATGCTATCTACATCTAGCGTGATATACTGTACAAACGTAGACACGACCTTACACTAAATATTCTGAATTGCAAATCATATTGGTTAGAATTTGATCCCAACTTTCAGAACATACATAACAAATTTCTTTTCCGTTGCGTTTACCGATCACCTTCTCCTGTATCTGATTTTTGTGTTTCCTTCAAAACATTGATGACAAAGCTATCTACAGAAAATAAAAATGTTATATTATGGGTGATATAAACATAAACTTACTATATGTTATTTATTCACCCTGTTTTAATAGGTTTGGTTACGAATGCCTTATTAACGTCTCTACTCTCTTTGTTAATGGTGGTTCCAGCACTCTGATTGGTCATGCATTGCCTAATCTTTTGTATCCACCTGAGGTAGGAGTTCCTAAAACAGGCATTACGTGCCAATTCCCCGTCTTTTTGCGCACTACATCTGCCCCCTATTCATATTCCAATTGTTACACGAAACTCATTTTTGACAAAAAAGCAGTCTTAGAATCTGTTTCCAATGCTGACTGGTCTTTTTTTCTTGATACTAACGATCCGCAGTTAGCTTACTGAAAATTTCTTGCAAAGTTCTAATCACATTATCACTCGTGCTTTCAGATGCGCAAATGCAAAAAAAAATTGAATCTCCTCAAACGCTTGGGTCACCAATTATCTCCTTAAAGCGATGCGCACACGCAAAAATCTTTAAAAAACAAAACAAAGACAGCCATTCATTATAACCTTACGAACACGCTGTACTTAAGAAATTTTCCAACGCACTGTCTGCTTTACCTAAAGGACCTATATACAAATATTACAATAAAAAGATACTTAAATGTGGTCCTTATGTAAAGAAAAAAATGGGAGATTGTGAATTCTTTTTTTAATAGGAAAGAAGCAGCCGATAACATAACAGATATATCACATAATGCTAATACTTATCTTGCGCCACTTATGACTGCAGATGCTTTTGGTGATTTTTAATTTTCTGTTGCTGATCCGCATGCACAGCAAACCTTATACGCCCCCCAACGCCTTTCACAATCATTCTATATGTTTTTGACTACTCCTGATGAGGTCGCGTCCATAATTTACAATTTAGGAATAGCAAGCGCTGGGTTTGGATAACATTCACCCGGGACATATTAAATTGATTTGTAAATCAGTATCATTTGTCGTGTCTCATATTATCAACATCATGTTTAAAACAGGAGTCTTTCTGCGAGAACTAAAACGAGGCAGAATAACTCTAATTTTTCAAGAAAGGAGATTCTTCATTAGTATCGAATTATAGACCGATCGGTGTTTTACCCCTTTTTTAGCAAGGTCACTGAAAAAATAATTGAGCAACGACTTTTAAAGTATTTATACAGATTTAATATATTTTCAACAGACAAACATGGATTTAGACCAAGTTATTCTACGGACCTAATACTTATATCTCTTACTGACCAACTAAAGAAAGCCATCAATGACGGTAAATTTGTACCTTCTATATTCCTAGATTATACTCGGGCATTTGATACTATCGATCATGACAATGCTAACATTAAACTACGCTCAATTGGCATAACTGGTCTTCCTTTACTGCTACTACGTGACTACTTACGAGAAATGCATTAAGTTGTTAGTATATGCAATGTTTATTCTAAACCTAAAATTACTAATCTAGGCGTATGGCAGGGGTTGATTTTGGGCCCCTTGCTATTTCCAATTTATAATAATGACTTGCCTAATTGTATTACCTTCTCCAAGTACATATGATATGCTGGTTACACTACAATTAATATATCTAATAATGATTTATTAGCAGTAGTAACCCAGGTTAGCAGTGACCTTCACAACTCGTTAGGTAAAACTAAGACTTCCATTCTTCCCTCTAAAACTAAATTTATGTCGTTCTCATCACAAAATAAATTACTACTGTGCATCCCGCCCATTTTTATTGATAACCACGCATTATCGTCATGTTAAGAATGTGTTTACCTCCACAACATTTCCGATAGAGGCGGAAATGTTGTAGGCCCGTGTGCTCAGATTTGGGTGCACGTTAGAGAACCCCAGGTGGTCGAAATTTCTGGAGCCCTCCACTACGGCGTCTCTCATAATCATATGGTGGTTTTGGGACGTTAAACCCCACATATTAAAACCACAGCGCAGCGCCTCCAGAATACAATTCACCGATTTTCTTGCACAGAACATCAAATAAACTTTTTGTTCACACTCTCCAGGCGCAAGAGTATCGTCTTTCGACGACATTTGCAGTGTAACATGCTGATACGGGGCCATTTTTTTAGGGACAAAGCTCTTCTTAGTCTGACCTTGTAATGCGTCACGCGTAACCTGGAGAAGAAGAGACGAGAAAGAAAAGAAGGAAGTATCTGGTGAACAGTATAATAGACGGCGCTGTATCATAGACAGCGCCGTGTACT
This sequence comes from Rhipicephalus microplus, assembly GCF_043290135.1. Taxonomy (NCBI): domain Eukaryota; kingdom Metazoa; phylum Arthropoda; class Arachnida; order Ixodida; family Ixodidae; genus Rhipicephalus; species Rhipicephalus microplus. The sequence continues at coordinate 13,087,134 of NC_134703.1, read as the reverse complement.
TAGAGATATCTAGAGCAACTGTGTATGCTACCTTTAGGTAACATAGTTGCGCCACTGATAGAACTCGGCGGTCACGCCCCCATTCGCCAAGTGCGCTCACATGCGCACAAAAAAAAATACTATTTTAGGGAAAGTCAACTTGACGGCTGCGCGGGTGCTGGCTACTGCCGCACAGCTTGGGCCACCACCACCGCTGCCCAAGCAGTCCGGTGAGGTGATCCCGATTAGTGTGGAAGTGCCGCGGACGTGCTGCTTCATTCGGGTTGTGATTGTGTGTATTGTGTTGCGCGTTTTTAGTGATCGTCAGTGGTGGCGTATGTGTTGCAGCGCCATTACTCTGTGCTGCGTAGTTGCTACGATACTGCACTCTCCACTACACGAATGGACGAGGAAACGCAAAGTATTTCTTAACCTTCTCACATGGCAAGTGCGTCGCAGTCTGAAACAACTTCTGCGTGTTCTCGAAGTTCAAAAGAAACTGCGCGTTTTCGAACATGGGCCAGAACAAAAGCTACACGGCAAGGGGCTTTTGGGTCTCTCGTTTCATAGTGCACGCGTTTATGATAGTTGACATGAGGAAAAATGTTCATGACACTAAATGCTCAAGCAAAAGGTAGCTGTCAATTATGTACGCCTAATTCAATTCAGTGCGTTTCAATTAGTTGAACAAGTAGAAAGTTTGCTTTCCAGCTCATATCTTTCTCACAATATATTCGTCAGCCGTCGAAAGCGTCACTGCAGGTTCAATGTGTAGGCAGTCCCATACGACTCATAATTTATTCAAGCGCTACACTGCGTTCCACAATGCACATTGCCATTGACGTCATACCTGACTGACATATGATAATGAAGTTTACTTGTAAATCTCGTGGCAATATTCTTGTGTCTGGGGCTGACGATAACCAACAGGGTATTATTTTGCGTGCACTCGTTGACATACATCGAACGGGACCGAACAATAAAATTGTGCGTAAGTGAATGTTTGAATATGCACCTTACAAGTCTACAAAAATAACTCCGTCCGAGCACTGTGCGACATTCCATTCGAAGCCACACTGAGTGTTTATGGCACAGCCACGTATAAAAATGACAACATTTCTTGTTTTCTTGCGTTACTCATAGAAGGATTGTTCTAACAATTATTTTATCGAGCCACCTACTTATTGTTTAAAACGACCGAAAACTACGCGAAACGAATGATTTGCGATTCGAGAATCATGTACACCATTCTATACAGTATAGAATTAAGTCAAGGCTTAAAACAAAAATATCTTCCTATGGCGACTGCCATCGAACAAGCTATGGCACTAATACTATTCATAGACATTATTTGTCTATGGATAGACAAATAATGTAAAAAATAATAGACAAAAAGAACTCCCCCTCTCTAATTCCAGTGTTGCCAGACAATACCAAGCAAACAAGCGAATCATCGTCACAAAAGCCCGAAAGAAGCGTAAACTTGATAAAGTTTTTCTATTATTTAAAATATTTTTATGTTGAAGAGATGTCACTCAAGTAGGAGGAAGAGTATAAAAATAACCTAAATGTTTCGTACAGCGTAAATATTAGCAACTATGAACGGAAGCACAAAAGTAGTCATTACCATTGTCTCCAGGGTATTTCCTCCATTCGGTTGAAAGCACGTTTGCCAGCGCATGGTTAACATTACTCGTTCATTATCTAAACGTACGCATGACTTGAACACTCTAACATAGGCGTGGGGACGTGGAACAGGTGAAGGTGGGGAGGGGGCGCAAATTCTGCTTCACACATTAGGATAGGGGAGCGGGAAGTGGTGCTACGATAAACATTGGCTCTCCTTCAACGGTTAACCCTGCGCATGCATATGAACTGAACTACTCAATCAAGCTATCCGTAAAGTACAAGTGTGAATTTGGGGACATAATGTTTGCTGAAATAACTATGTTTGCTGGGAAAATGAAAATACGCCCAAAAAACGTGACAATACCACTGCGAAATTCTACAAGTGACTAGGCAAAAAAAAAAAAGACGCAATTCCACGTAACATACGCAGAACTGGCCGCTCAGTCATATCCCGAAAATGTCTGGCTGCGGTACTGCACCCCAGCAGCACCAAAAACGTCTTGTAGATGATTTTACATGAGACACACAGACCGTGGCACCTTCATATTTTAAACTTACGTTTACTTATTTTGGTATTTTGCGATGACAAACAGTCGATCATGAAAGGCTGAATGCAGCAACCCGATCGTTTTTACGCGGATGCATTCACTATTCATCTGCTTACACAACGGCAATGCTACAGCCCAATATGTCGTCAACGAAACCCATTCGCGAATAGTCTATACTTGCGCAACGAAAGTGCCGCAACAATAAAAGGCCCAACACGATGCGCTTCCTTCGAGCTGGATCAAGCACGTAGGAGTGGTTGCTTGAAGGGCATGAGTAGGTGTTCATGGCTCGAAGGCCGCGTTCGTTCGAGCGTCTCGTCTTCGGGCTCGCTTTGCAATCGCTACGAAGGATGGATCACCTATCCACTTTCCTAGAAGACCGCCCACAGGCGTTGTTCGCACCACTCCGCGTAGAAGCCAAAAAAAACTAATAAAAGAAAGAAGCAGTCGTGCTCACGGCACGGTATACGCAACGCTCTGTATTCACAACAAAACTACACTCGTACGAGCCGATTTCTTCAGACCTATCGGTTACGCTCTATTCAGCGACACAGGCGAGAGACGAGATACATGTCCCCGGTTGTCGTGGCATGGTCTAAAGAAGTAAACAGAACACGACGAACGATGGATAGATGCCATATTCCTTTCAGGTGCGACCAAGCGAAGCCCGCCTGTGGCACATTAGAGTGTACGCATTCAGACACACAACCCGCGTTCTTCCACGTTGAGTCGAAGGAATACGAGTATATGCCATCTCGCGAACGTAACCTGCAACAACGTATGGAACTTTCGAATGGGTTTCGAGAAATAGCTGTCTGTGTTCTTCGTGGATACATGATGGCAGACGTCGCTTGAAGTAAGCTGGGCTTCAGCTAGCAAAAATGGTTGTTCTCTATTGCTTCTTTTTTTTTTCACCGTGCAGATGCAACTCGCATATGTGTAAAAGCTTCTGTTTAAAAAGCTCCATTAAAACTAGAGCAAGCGCCATCGCGCGTTTCAATCATCAAACAATCAAATAGAGGAAATGAAGTCTTAAATATGACGCATTTCTTGGAAAACTTCGGCAACTTTGAACGTATCGTCTAGCCGCTTACATATGGGTGCTCTCGTGGACATCCCCTTAACTTGACGTGAACCAAAAATAGCATGGGAGGGTAACATGGTGTGACGAATATGACGCACTGGTCAAGGCATCAATAATGTCACAATCCTGTCACGTACGTCGTCAAACACTTGCCGGCAAACAGTGGCACATAACCATGGGCGGGTATGTGCCACTCGTATGTGGATATCAGTGCCACAGCTGATTGACACTTAGTATCTACCCAGGAACGACGAGAACACACGTGGGCAGTTTCAACGCGTGAGCGTTAAGAAATACCTGATATTGGTAGCGTCAACCCAAGGAATGCAAAGAACAAATGTCAGGGTCCTAGAAGGAATCACACCAAATCATTCTGCGTGGCAATGAAGCATTTTACCATAGAGCTAAGCCAAGTCACGGAACTGCTTTTCAAATAGATGCTAATCTTCGTGAAACGTCAATAGTGGTTGCTGCGCTGCCTACCTAATTTTATAAACATTACATATATACTCTTTTGATACAGGCGTCACGTCGGGTTAACGTTAATTGAGGTTAGTTGGCATGCGCTGAAGTGGATTTATGTAGCAGTGTCCAGGACCAGCATCTTCGCGAGCATCAGCGCTTCCTATCGGCTTCTGGTGTTTCTTATACGCATGTTCCAGTTGACATTGTTGCGCAAGTGCAAACAACAGGTTATATAAACATCTGCATCTTTTCAACTTATGTCTGTGCGTGCAACATTTGTACATATATTTAGCGTCACTTCACGACGCGTCGTTCAATAAAAAAAAATTGCAACACGGTCATCTTCCCTCCACATGTTTTGCATAACGTCCATTCCCAGGTACGTGGGATCTACCAAATTGTCTTGTTGTTGTTGTTGAAAAATTTTAAATCAACATGTGGTTGATTGCAACTGCAGTAAGAAATACAGAAAGAAAATGAGTGTACAAAGCCATGTCGGTTGATGAGAAATGATTGAACAAGCGTTTATGCGATGGGTCAACACCATGGATTGGCTGCTTTCTACGTGCCAACCCTGATTTGGAAAATGGAATCTGCTTGGCACCCACACTATCAGTGCGCTCGGAACAATAGCTCCACGAGTGCCCGTTTTGCCGCTTTGGTCAACGTTCACTTGGGCTATTTTTTTTTCTCGGAGACGGAACTTTTCTGTCCAGTTTAAAAGCTTCATTGTCAGATACAAACTCACATTGTTAATTTATAGGTTTGTAGTGAACGCCTTCAGGCCATTGCTAAGAGAGATACAATTAATATGTTGCGTGTATTATCTACAGTTCATGTAGTCCGGCGGTTCAATTCGGGGATAGGCTGAGCGTCGTACGCAGTGATGAGTAAACTGGCCTTGGGTAGTACTGGCGCATCGACTGGCAAATAACTGGTAGACCCAGGAAAGCAATTATGCGTCAGACTTACCGAAGTAAATAGCAAAAGCAGTACGCACCTCTCTTGCACAGGCGTGTCGGCTAAGTGCGATGGTTCAGTGTCCCGCGAATATTGTGCTGGCGTGCTAGCAGCCTCCTGAAATTGAGTACTAGTTTTCGCCTAAAGGTATATCGGTGCTCCTCGCAGTCGACGGGCGTCCAAACATCCAGTGAAACGAAGGACAGTACAGTACTCACGGATTTAAATGTGACAATGGGAGATCGCTTGGCCACCGAAACAAGTGAGCTGTTCGGAGTTTCACTGCGGCGCCAGCATGTGCTGCCCACCAGACTGCGCCGGTGGTGACGGTGCGCACGGTCACGTCACTGCCGTCAGCATCTAAGAGCGTGCCAACGGCGCAGCGCACCTCTGACCAGCGCCTCCTCTATTTTGTTATCAATGCGAGCCATAGAATAATAAAAAAAACTGTTTACAGACTGGAAACTAGTGTTGACAATGGTACGGAAGATAAGCAGTGGTAGCGCATGGAACTACCGAGGGCACCAAAGACATCGCACTGAGTAAACAGGAAGAGGGAAACAAGATTTATTGTTTTTCTTAATTAGAAAAAGAAAATGACCGCTCTTTTTTTTTTTTTTTTTTGCTACCGGGTGCATATGCGCGTACCTCGGCGCTTCGCAAAATAAGCGTATGGAAGAGGCTAGCACTCGTGCAGGGCTAAGCGTGCCTTAATATTTTTCACCCACTTGTTTTGAGCGCGTCAATACGCTCAGAAGCGCATGCCAAAGCGCCCATCGGAACACCGTACAAAAGTTACATGGAACCGAAAGGCAATCATTGGCAGTTGGCACCTGTAAAAAAACAATTCAGGAGTGAGTACGCAGAACAATATTATTCATTGACAGCAAACCGGCAATCATGTTTCAATGCAAAAAATTATTCCATATATATATTGTGTTCGAACCACTATTGAAAGCTCAAAAATAGCGCGCCTTCGTCTTCAACGGCAAGCAAACTGAAAGGTGTGTTTTGCGTGTGGTAACTATTTTTACAAAACAGTCGTTAAAATCAGCATAAGGTGCTTCAGTCAAAGCTTCGAAAATCAGCTCTTGTTTTCGCCGAGCATTGCTTAACACCCCCAATTTTGTTGGATTACGACATACACCGTGGTTAAGCTGACGACACAAGGGGGAGGGTTATTTCACCAGAACATCATGTTAAATTGAACATGAGAGAAGGGCATGGATTCTAACACGTGTAGGGTCAGTGCGAATGTAACGTAGTACACAAATACCCTACACTGACAGCTATAACAAGGCCTCAGAGTGAAATCACCAAGAAAAAAAGACAAATATGCGGACATTAGCAAAATAAATCTACCTGTCATGGCCGCGGAACTTGCAGAAATCGATACCTTATTTAGCTGATAGGTATTCCTGTAGCACCATAAAGATTGACAGATATGTGGAGTTTAACGTCCCAAAATGACCATATGATTATGAGAGACGCCGTATTGGAGAGCTCCAAAAATTTCGACGACCTGGGGTTCTTTAACGCGCACCGAAATCTGAGCACCATATAGCAGTACAGCGACTACCTAAACAACGGCAGTGACTTGCTTAAGCGAATAAAGAAATACTAGAGAGAAAACGGAGCACCGAGGACCGCGCCAACCATTAGACCAAAACTAACTGCGCATATGCTCGTCAGCAGCCCCCGCTGAACAGCGGCGGTACATGTTTGCCGCTTCGTCACCGATAACAGAATCCGGAGTAAAAGTCACATACAGCAGGTCGCTGATGTCGAATGTGCGAACGCATGCACCACGATCACTCAACGACAAATTTAGTGCTCACAAGTACTGCGAACAACGCGCAATTGAAACGTTACCCTGCCATTGTGTAGAAAAGAGCAGTTTTGCCCGAGAATAGTTGTTCTCAGTGTTTCGATTTGGTGCCTGCTACTGTGTCTCTAGCTAATTTCTTGGCGTCCCCGAGGGCAGATTTTAATGGAGCCACTATGGCTTTTCTTTAGCTTCAACGGGGTTGATTTTTTTCGTCCCTGTTCGGCGATTGGTGAAACTTGAGACTTCGCGAGGCCTGCTAGCCAGATGCGCCCGATCCAGCCATTCACTACCCTCTCCTGTTGCTCCTTCCTCCTCTCACTCATTGCCCAGCCTTCGCGTGTACTTTGCGGTCATGGGGGAGAGAACCCCTCGTGTAGGGCCTCACGACGGAAATTATATAAAGTAAATTTTTATTCACTTGTGTGCAGATCCATGGGACAGCATCTCGCATTCCTCGCGTGCACAATGTTGGCGGTCACGCTGGCTCTGTAAAAGATACGATGTTTTGAGATAGCGTGACACCGTTCGGTAGCGCTATGCGGGCAACATTCGGGGAAGCGCCACTGCAATGCTTCTGCATGCGCTGGCTTCAAGAGCGTTTTGAAACGGCGGCGGCATTGCTTCGAGTGACAAAGAAGGTGTAGGAAGGAATAAATCTGGTAGACGTATGATATTGACGTGGAAAGCACATCTACCGCATTTCCGGGTCAAGGTGCGCAGACGCATGTCTGACGCAAGCAGTGCTGCCCATCATGTAGCGTCCAATCACGACCACTCTTTGAAATAGCGATGGCTCCCGTAGGGAAACGCGCTTGGCACTCGCATTGAAAGAAATAGAGGTGTTGCTTTGACGTTTCGGTGTGAAAAAGAACAGTCCATTACTGCACGGCAGCAGTGACCATGCCTCAAAAACATTCTCGCCCTCCATAATGACGCTGAAAGAATATATGTAGGCAGGCGCTGATACTATCCCCGCAACGCGTTGAAAAGCGCAAGACCCGCGCATCACAGTGAGACAGGTGGATGAACGAATGGACTGACGGATAGATGGATGTGGATGGACGTAGGGATGAATGCACGCACAGACGGAAGCATGGACGAACGTACAGAAGCACGTGCGGACGAACACACGGACAGATGCACGGACGGACGGACGGAAGCATGAACAGACGCACAGAACAATGCACGGACGAACACACGGACAGATGCACGGAGGGACAGAAGCACGGATGGACGTACAGACGCTTCACCCTACTCATCATTCACTTAATGGATATGCAGGGATTTTTTTTATATCCGCATTGTTTAACAATATGCACACGCTACCTCAAACCACAAAGCGTTTAATAAAAAGTACGCTTACTGCTGCAAGAAAACAAAAACACACACACATTCTTGTTATTTATAAGTGGTGAATATTTTATGGCGTGCGTAATTTACGTATATGCCTTGTGATATGAGGTGAGAATGTTAAATATGCGAAGGTGTGCCCGCTCAAAAGTGCCCTCACAAAGCGATAAAGTTTACTTGTTCTACCTAGCACGCTACAGGCGGCATTTCTTGTTCAACGGTGAAGAAAAACGGTTTTATTTGGGCTGCCGCGTTCTCTCTTTCTTCTTTTTTTTTTTCGCGTGAAAGGAACGCACGTCAAGAGTATCGAGGGTGGTATAAAATCTGTATTTCCGTACGAATAATGGTCACCGAATTCGTCAGGAGAGCTCAAACTGACAAATGACGTAAGAAAACAGTGCGACCTCTTCAGAAAAATATAAATAAAAAGCTGTTTTACTGTGCAGAGTTGTCTGCGGTCGTGCATAGAGCGGAAAGGAAAACGCTTCATGTCAGTGATGCCAGGCCGATGACGTACGCAAGTATGTGTTACGAACGTCGTGCTAGGCAGAATTGCAGGGCGAATACGGAAGCTTCAAGAGATGAAAATTTCATGCGGTTTCGTTGGATCTCACGTTTTCGACAAGCTCACTTGTCTTATTCAAAGCTTGTCTGCCATCAGACGTGTCTTCGTGATTGTAGCTGCGAGAAGAGTTGAAGCCTTAAAAAAGGCAAGTCCGCTGGTCGAAAACGTGAGCACCATGGTCAGTCCGAGGAGGGCATCAACACTTACTAGAAGACAAGAAGACACACAGAACAGCGCCGACGCTGTTGATTGGCTGTTGAAGCGCACATAAACTCAGGGTATGTCGGCGCTCATCTTTGTTATACCTTTTGTTTTCGTGTAAGTAGCGCGACATTCCTGGGAGTCTGCCAACTCGCTCAAGTCAACATTTTATTAGCCTAAGGACGGCCGTGTTCGCGAAAGCCGTACTAAATATTTACTAAATATATTCCTAGGTTGAAACGATTGCCTTCAAAGCTGTTGTTGTTGTTGCTGCTTTTGCTATTTGATGCAGGTAAATAAGAAGCTGGGAATTACTGAGTTACGTATTACGGTATTCAGAACTTCATTCAAAATTTTAAATATCTATATTAAAAAGAAAGTATTTATCTTTATTTAAATGGGAAAACGTGACAATGTAGGCTATTATCAAGCTGCTTTCCACAACGCCATGATATTTATGTTGTCATAGCCGGCCATAGAAGTAGAAAGAAAAGTACACCAAAAATACAATAAGACGCACTGTGCACACTGATATCTGACACACAGAGTATGCATATAAATAAGGGCTGATACATACAGGCTTGACGCAGAGATTACCATCGATAAAGTCGATACGTTAAGTTTTTATGCACTCATAGATCAAATTACTGTAACAGGATGGAAAGCTGGGTAAGCCGGTTTGAAGACATTCTTCATATCATTTCGGTGCGCACACAGTGGACGGGAAAACGGAAGGCGAGGAGACAAACAAGCGAGCTTGTTTGTCTTGTCGCTTTCGTTTTCCCGTCCACTGTGTGCGCGCTGAAATTATACCAAGGATGTCATCAAAGTACCGTAAGACAGGTCCATTATCATAATATAACAAAATAAAGGAATGGTGTATTTACAGCCAGTTCATGAAATTTTTGTCTTCCTGTGACCTCTTCTTCACCTGCTTCATTTATCTTTTTACATATTTATTACTAAACATATTCGACGGCAGAAGTACAGGCTACTGTGCTCTGTTTTCACTGTAGATGGTGTATTCGAAGTTTACGAACGCCTAAAACAGTGAAATGAACCGAGAACGCACCTTAAGAAACACTAAGAAATGTCACATAATGGTTTTAGACATGAGGGTACTTCTCACACGATTTAAAATTCTCTATGGCTCCTTTATCAAATTACAACCTTGGCTTTCCGCAATAGGCACCCTTGGAAAAATTGCGATACCACAAGTTGCGAAATTGAGATCAATATTTGATGTAGGCGCAGCTTCTTATCTCCCGCGTCGCGTGTTCTGGGCGCACGGCGAGAGGTGAGCCGGCCAGTCCACTCGACCCGCGCACGCGAAGCTGAGTGCGCCACGCTTATCGTGCAAGCTTGTGCGCCAAGCCGGCGAGTGGTAATTAAGTTTAAGGATTCATCATGCGAGCGTGGCAAGGACAGTGATGATGACGTAGATGCCTGCATGAGGAAAACATGTCAGCGGTACAACGGGAGAAAAGGGAGCGCTACTTTATAAACTACGAATAGGTGAGACTCCAGAAGACGGCTCCCTTGAGAAGGGAAGGCGACGCGATGACATGTGGTTCTCTCTTGAAATTTCTAATCTTAGGTGGTAGCCTAAACAGGGGAATAGCGAAAGGAAGCGCTGGTGTTAGAGCTAGCTTGCATTTCTATTAACGTCATGAACGTGTGCTGGGACAGGGATAAATATCTGGTCCAGAATAATGCGCGGATGTCTTGTTTCCAACTTCGCTTAAACTTTATCGCATGCCGTTAACGACGAACCAATCCCACTGATAACCAAGCCGGAGTGTAGCCAGAATATCTTACGTAGCGAAGAAAAAAAACAGCTTGTTATATAATCTTCTGTGCTGTACAGCTCAGCGATTACGATGCTATGTTAAACTAAACTGAAGGCTGCGGTTTTAGTCTTGGTCTGCGTGGTGGAAGACTGCGTACAAGATTTCTGGACTTCCGTTAGCAAAAAAAAAAACAATCACCTGAAAACGTAAGCCACGAGATACTGGTGCCAAATTTTCCCTGGACCTCTAAAAAGGTGTTGAGGGTCCATGACAACGAGTGGACTCGCAAAGCCAAAGTGCTATTGGAACAGCAACGCCGTGGTCACACAGGGAGGGTGCTACAGAAGACAACGAGTGGCTTCACCGCGACTCCAAGGATCCTAAGTACCACGCCGGAACCTCGAGAGAGCAGTACACTTGTAAAAAACGAGTCTGAAAGTGAGCGCAAGACCATCAACGATTGGGTGTCCGGTCCTATAGGCAGCATGTTCCTCTACACAATATAAACACCGATGGACATTATAAACAGAAATTGAGGTGTTCGCCTAGAATCAGAAGGCCGCCAAACTGGCTGCACTACGATCACAACTTCAATCAAGTGAATTTAAGATTTTCTTAAATTCACTTGGCGGCTCGCATTACGACGTATACGCAGTGGCAACGACCGCACCGCAAGGGATCGTGTGCGCTATTCTAAAACCTCCTGATAATTAGATGACGCATGCGTAAATGAGGCACAGATGTCTCATGCGGATAAAGGGTTCGCCTACCTTCTCAATACGTGTGCCGTTAGGTGATATGCTACGTAACATTTTGAATTGAATTCTAATACTTCGGCTCAATGTTGGTACGTTTCTTTGTTTTAATAATAGTTTCACGTCTTGTGTTTTTCAAACAAAACTATTCAATTACGAGCAGCGCTCGCTTTTGTCCCTTCTGTACCCTTACGTCTTCGCCTTTTCTCGAGCTGTACCCACGCAAGATGAGCGGGAGGCACCTGGATACGTGCCAAGCATTGCTCAATAAGCGCAACCGACACACTGACACAACACACACGGGACGAGCATGAACTGTCACAGCTCGACACTCGCATTCCATTGCTGCAACGCAAAGATGGTCGCGTTGCAAACAAGCATAGACAGGACAAACGCAAAATTTCACTGTTGTTGCTTCTTTGTGCTTCATCTGCACTCTGCAAATGCCAACTATGTCTTTTTTGAATCGGCGGGTCGTGGATGGACCACTGCTCCTCCTGTGGCATTCAAAGCATCGCTTACCCGGTGATCCCCACCGTGAG